>NC_044312.2:90069433-90441933 GCF_007474595.2 Lynx canadensis | reverse complement strand
GAATATTAAGTTTATATTGCAAATGTAGTACATGCGAACTAGAACCATTTGTCCCCAAGTGTCATCCACAGACAACTGAATCAGAATCCCCTGGGATAATGATTAAAATGTAGAGCACTAGCTATCACCAAAGACCTTCTGAATTAGACTCTGTCTTGGGAATAGGACCCAGGAATCTGCGTTTTTAACATCTCTTCTTCCCCCAAACAGTGTGTTTTCTCTACAAACTTGGCTTCCTGATAAGTCCTTAGTTACCCCTTCTGATCCAATCGGACCCCTTAAGCTGCTTATATAGAGACATTCAGAGCTGCCTGGGGTATTAAAGTTAAAAGAACCTCTCTCTGGAGCATGATTCCTTTAGATCTCTGATCTCACTTGAACCAAGTAAGTAAGGAAAAAAATCTGTAAAGTCTACTGGTTAACAGAGTGCATGAGAAACACTCCCTTCCGTGGAGTAGTATGATGTTTCAGAGCAGAATAAAAATGTTCATTATTCCCAATTACCAAAGCCTCTCAATTTTGGGCAACCAGAGAAGCCAGAGCAGGGACTTTCATACAACCAGTTTACACAGAGTCACCATCCCCGGAACTAACAACACCCACACTGTAATGTGTAGGTGATTATAAATTAATCACCCTCCCCAACAATAATCACTGTCATCCATGTTTATAATTACCTAAAGACTGTAAACAACAATTCAACACCAGCAACCAAACCCCCAGAGAAACTGCCCCTTCCCTAACATTCAACATTAACTTTAAGATATTCTTGCATATTAAATTAGGAACAGGAATTTCCAAACCAAACGACTCCAATTTTGAATGTATTTCGAAGGTTTTTTGAGCAACAAAGGACACCTATGTTTACACAGTAATGTTAAGCAGGAAAGGAAAAAGGCCTCATCTACATAAACATCAATGGACTAGCATTAAGCCTCTCCCAGCCCAGCCCAAATGGGAAAACGCCCTGAAAGAAACACTTACAATATATCTTTAGTCGTAAATGTTTGGCTTATATATTTAATAAATACTTATAAAAGTGAAGATTTTGATTTTATGTTTTTATTTTACGATGAATTCCGCTATTTTTATGATTTCTACGATCAATTGATCCTTTGGTATCACTCAAAAATAATTCAATTTACACGGTACTTCTAAGAAATAAGGGTTTGACTCAAATGGCTTAAAATTATCTGAAACTCAACCATATGGGGTGGGGGCAGGTAGGGGCATCTTTATTTCATTTTACCAAAGAGTTTACAACCTTCAACAGGCTTTGACCTTTCAGCTGAAATCTTTGTTATTGAAAAAGAAATTGCAGGACTGTAGTTTTCCCTACGTCAGGGTAAGTGCAGGTAGGGATTGCCAAAAAAAGAAAAAAAAGAAAAGAAAAACCTGTCTAAAGTCTTATTTGTAGTTTCTGGAAAGAGGTCAAGCAGTAGAGAGAGGAAACAGAAAGCATACCCTTGCTCATTTGGGGCTGAGTCTCTTCATCTATGTCCAAATCTTCTAAATCTAGGAAATTGTCCACCTAAAAAAGGATTAACATCATTGTTATGTATATGAGACCCACTGAAAAAATACAATTAAGAATCAATGAACCCCCTTCCACAGCATTCAAAGTAAGCAACTGAATCCACTTTTCTCATTAACTTCTGAGTCTCAACTAACTGTCTTTGTGTTCACTGTGCTTTCCCAAAGACATCTGAAAGAAGCAGTAAATTTGGAAGTTAGCCTGGGTTTTATAGGCACGATAGTAAGATCTCTATACTGAAAGGGAAAGGATGGTCTGAGGAGTTTTTGAAAAGGGACTTTGTTCCCAGATTCCCTCCCAGGATATATACTACTACCAAGACAGTCCAAAACAGTGACTCTGGTTTTTTGTTTTTGTTTTATTGCTTTTGCTTCTCAACCAAATGATGGTGTTGGGTCTGGCTATTACCATAATGGGCTTTTCACTCTAGAGTCAGAGAGAAGAAACTAAAGAAAGCAGAAGAGAAAGGTTCATTGGAAATAAATCATCCTGCCCCAGGTAAATCACAAGAGAGGTGAGCAGGGCCAAAAATCAAGTGTTCTCTCTTTCGAACAAATAAAACTGAAAATTACTTCAAAGGTAAAAAGCAGAGCAAATGACCTTTACAGACACAATAGCAGCATTTCAATGAAAGACTAGTCCTCGTGGAATCCTGCTCTCCACAGCAAGCTGACAATGAGACATTTTAGATTAACAAAACGGTAACATTTCAGACACGAACTAATTCATCTCAGGTGAATACCAGAGTGTAAATAAGAAAATGATTTCACCACCGGCATAAAGGAGACCTAGTAGATTAAAGGCACAATGTCGAAATGCTCGTGACCTAAAACATGCTCATAACGAAATATCATAAAGTTAGAAATTCAGATCTCGTAAATGGAATTCAAAACACAGCCTGGGTTTTTCTTCCCCCAGCTCTACTTCCCAGACCGTGGCTCTGGCATATGAATTAAAAATGGAAGCTTCCATTGCTTGTAAGTACATAACTGTAGTTATTTCCTGGCATCCAAGTGACAGCAAGAATTTATCTTCACCATGATGGTTTCAGTACTAAAACTGTTAGACTGCCATTTCTCTTAATAATGGTGTATGTTCAGGGTGACTAGAGTCATGTTTCTCTACTGAAGCACCCCTTCCATTTGCTAAGCTTCCAGGGGAAAAGATCTGGAACCCCACCGACCAAGCATACTTCAAAGATATTTAAACACCAGTAAAATGTGCTGAATTATCCAATTTTGTATGAGAGATAGCAAACAAGTCCTGTGGGGTTTTTTTGTTTTGTTTTGTTTTGACTTTTTCTTTTTCTTGTTGGTTGTTTTTTGTTTTTTTGTTTTGTTTTGTTTTGTTTTTTTTAACCAAGGAAGAAAATTGAATCAAGCCTTACCTTCACCTTTCCTGCCCGATTCAGATCACCTTGAAAGGTACTGCCAACTTTTTGGCCTTCATCTATCACTATCTGAAAAAAACAGTGAGGACACATTGATGGGAAAATGAAACAACCAAAAATAAAGGAGCTGACATTGTAGCCCCTCGGGCAATAAAACTCCCCTTCCAGTTTTTGTTAATTAGCTATGCATGATGGACCAGATCCACTAAGTCATAGTAGTGGTCAGGGAATAGTTTTCAGGAGGTCTGACTTCTACTTCTGCTTCTACACTCATCCACAGTATAACCTAGAGTAAATTACTTAACCTCAGTTTTCTCATGTGTAAAGTAGGAACACTCCCCGCCTCATTACCCCACCTCCCATTCCATCCCATTGAACCTCTGAAGGACAAACCAGAGAATGCTAGTACAACATTTTCAAGTTATTAGGAAACAATATCATTGGACAATTCTTTGCCTCTCACGTGCTGGTTAAAGACTCGATAGAAAATATACCAATTGACAGTGATTGCCAGTAGAAAGTGAATCCTTTACAGGGGAAAAAATGGTTACGTCCCATAATCATCTCATTGGGAGCAAGTTCTGGAATTAAAGAATTGTAGGACTCTGCTATGTATAAACACTTTAATAACACAGAGACCTTTGTTCCCTTGTATGAAACCACAATCTCATGTACACTTTTTTCCACAATACCACAAGGAAGACGTGATGAACTAGAAAGTAGAAACTCAAATGGTGTAAAAAGTACACTAGCTTCCACTAGGATTCCTTGATAGTTAAGAACCATAGCCAAGGAGAATATGAATATAGTCTATTAAGTCTTTAAAATTGGGAAGAGAGCATCCAATATTTATTGACCACATCTTGGAAAAACCAGGATAATAGATTTCACTTTAAGAGATGAACCCAAGGGCACCTGGGTGGCTCAGTTGGTTAAGCGTCCAACTTCAGCTCAAGTCATGATCTCGTGGTTTGTGAGTTCAAGCCCCGCTTCAGGCTCTATGCTGACAGCTCAGAGCCTGGAGCCTGCTTTGGGCTCTGTGTCTCCCTCTCACTCTCTGCCCGCCCCTGCTTGCCATCTGTCTGTCTGTCTGTCTCTCTCAAAACTAGACATTAAAAAAAAAAAATCAATAAAAAAAAGATGAATCCAGAGCAGGTAAAAGAAATTCCTATTTTACACAGATAATTATAAAAAGGAACTCTTTTTTTTTTTTCCAAGTAGAGGACAAGCTAAAATATGTAAACAATGATAAGAATTTTTAGATGGCAGTTCCTTAAGGGAACTTAAAAATTGGGGGATAACTATGTTACCATCATAAACTTTGGCTGCTGAAATCATGAAATGTAATGATGATTTTCAATGAAGTATCCCAATGCCATGCCTAGAATTAAGAGTCTGAGTTACTGATCCAGTACTGTCCAATGTTTCTTATGTTCTTACACTTTCTCTCTTCTTCTAATTCATAAAAAATGTTTTTTTTTTTCCTGTTTCTATAAATGTGGGGTATTACCTGTTCCTCTTCTGAAGGAAATACGTTTTCTGAAGAATCAGTTCCAAATGCTCCTCTTTTGGTCACGTTATCCTCTGAAATGATATTATAAAACATCCACCACACGGAGTCTAGTTAATTTTACATTTATTGAGAATCTTTCTTCCAAACAACAACCAAAAAAAAAAAATGTTTTTCAAAGAAATCTACAAGCTGAATGCTTGAGGGATTGAGCACTCTTAACTTTACAAAATTATTTCTGGGGTGCCTGGGTGGCTCAGTTGGTTGAGCACCTGACTCTTGATTTCAGCTCCAGTCATGATCTCACAGTCATGGGATCGAGCCCCACATTGAGCTCCATGCTGAACATGGAGCCTGCTTGGGATTCTGTCTCTCTCCCTCTCTCTCTGCCTCTCCCCCACTCAAAAAGAAATAAATAAACTTTTATTTAAAAAAAAAACTTATAAAATTATTTCTAAAAATGCATAGAAAGATAACACTATTTCATTCACTTTTCAATAAATACTTATTAAGTGCTTACTATATATCCAACACTGTTCTCAGCCACCATTACAAGGTCAGTAAAGTACAGTATTTGCAAAACTCTTAGATATTATATTTCTCTCTTTTTTTTTTTTTTTTCTAAAATTGAGGTTAGGTTTTCCTTATGTGGAAACAATGTATGGATGATTTTGGAAAATTTGCAAGAGAAAAAAATTAAAATTAGAAAATCACTCCTAATCTTACAAAACAGAAAAGCTGTAACAAAATTTTTTCCCAATGGCTATTTTTCTCATATTTTATCTGTGCGTCCACGTATGTAATTCTAAAGAGCAATGTTTGACCATTCTTGACTATTTATAATTATAGTATCTTTGTGCTAAATCTGTTCACATTTGTGATTATCTCCTTAGGATAAGGAAAGGGTCTAAGAGTAATCCTAAATTAAGAGACTGAAAAGATTATGATAACATGATGCCATTAACAGAAATGTGGGGGATAAATTTGGATGAGAGGTAATGAATTAAGCTTTGATCATGCTCATTTGAGGTGCCAGTAGAAATAGTGAGGGAAACATCCCAGAGGCAGCATAGGCATAGGCTGTATCATAGCTAGAGGTAAATATCTGGTCAAAATTACACTGGGATAGGGGTTTAAGCCATAAAATTATTTTCAATATTAGAACTAATAATGAGGGTTAACATGGATTGAGTGTCAAATCCTCTTGTACGAGGGCCTCATACATCTCATTTAAGGCACACAGAAACCCTAGAGGTAGGTACTATCTGTTATCCCCATTTTACAGACAAGGAAACCAAGACCTACTAGAGAGATCAAGTAACCCGTTCAAAGTCACACAGCTGGCAAATCACAGAGAGGGGATTTGAACCCAGGCCTTTTGACTCAGAATCCACACTCCCAATCACAGTGCTATGCCACTTAGAGTGATATAGCAAATGAAGGGAAAGGGTGTTTAGAGTACAGAAGAATGAAACAGAAAAAAAAAAAATCCCAGAAAGGAGACAAAGAAAAGTTTACAACAGCACAAGAAGAACCAATGGTAGTCGTAGAGCCAGGAGAACTTTGATCTGTGTGCTTCCTAGGCGTGTATCTAACCAAAGCGGTAGGAGACAGCCTAACCCAGCAGAGTGGCCATGTTTGTTTCTCTGGAGCTGTGACTTGCATGGCATCAAAAGCAGTGAGATTCTTGTTGTTTACAGCCTAGTGCAAGTTCAGTCAGAGTCCTTTGTTGGCTTCCGTCTACCCCATCATTGGCAGAATTAAGACTTGCAGGGGTATCTACAGGACATTAACGCTGGAATACTGTTGGGGCACAGAGGTAAGGTAACCTAGTCTGTAATACGTTATTAACACTCAATAAACAAGAGAGGGAAAATGCAAATACTGAATGCATCATTTTTTCCTTAAAAAGTCTCTATTAATAAATAACACAAGCTGAGGTCAGTTCTCTCTCCTTACTCCTACACCAGCATCCACGACTCCTAAGTAGCTTCCACTGGGAAGGCAGAAATTCTGATGGGAAGCACTAGCCTTGGCAGCTGGCATGGAGGGGTGGGGGTCAGGGGGTGGAGTGCTGAGTGAGTAAGGTAATAGGAATGTTGCCAATAATACTGCTGGAGTAAGCAACCAGCACTAGAAAAGATCAGATAGGTGAGGAAGTGATGGTCTTAGGACTTACCTCCCCGATTTCTTCCCCTTTTACAACCAGAGCTGTCCTAAATCGGTCCTGGGGGAAAGATAAGCAAAGGTAGCAGGGTAGAGCAAGATCTGAACAGAAATGCCTGGAGACAGGAGGATTCACCTGAGGAACGGAAGGGCTCCTCAAACTTCATCAAAGTTAGAGACAAGAAGACTTCCTGTGGCTACCGGTCATTCCTAAGCGCACTGTTTTTGTTTTTATTTTTTTAATGTTTACTTATTTTTGAGAGAGAGAGAGACAGAGAGACAGAGTGCAAGTGGGGAAGGGGCAGAGAGAGAGGGAGACACAGACTCTGAAGCAGGATCCAGGCTCTGAGCTGTCAGCACAGAGCCCGACATGGGGCTCAAACCCACAAACTATGAGATCATGAGCTGAGCCGAAGTCGGACGCCTAACCAGCTAACCCACCCAGGCACCCCCTTCAGTGCCCTGTCCTAATAGGAGGTGGAATAGTTTCTCTTCTCCCTGCTTTTCCTTTAAATCCAGCACAACCTAAAGCTAGTATTTACTAAGAACATACTACGTCCCAACACACTGTTGTAATAGTCTATTGACTTAAATACCTGAGAAGCAGTGATGTCTGAGAAGAACAGATGCTCTGTAAGGACAAGTTCTGATTGTTCCCATAATCACTCAATGCACTCCTCTGCCATTTCCAATGAAACGCTCAGGTTATTTGACAGATAACCAAATGAGACTCCTTCAAAATAATGAGCAATACATAACAAAGTCCCATCGTCTGATGCTGATGTTGAGCTATTGCAGGGATCTCAGATCTAACAAAACATCTTCTTCATTCTTTTAAAACTTCCTTTTGTAAACATAAAGCTTTCACTAAAAACAATACCAGAAGAGGAATGCCTGGTGGCTCAGTCATTTAAACATCATCTCTTAATCTCATGGTTTGTCGGTTCGAGCCCTGCGTTGGGCTCTGTGCTGACAGCACCAAGCCTGCTTGGGATTCTCTATCTTCCTCTCTCTCTGCGCCCCCCTCCTTTTAAAATAAATAAATAAACTTAAGAATAAAAAAAGAAAAGAAAAGAGAAAAGAAAAGAAAAAAAGAAAAAGAAAAAGAAAAAGAAAAGGGAAAAGAAAAAGAAAGAAAAAATACCAGAAGATTCAGAAAAGAACTTGTTCTCTTTCTGACGGAACCTACAGTTTTAAGCCTCCTTCCTGAACCTTGAAAGTAGTTTCATAAGAATGTATATTCTATCACTCCAAAGACCCAGAATGCTTCTTATGAAAGCTTTTATCATTTTTTGAAAAAAACAGCAAATAATATATCTCTTGGCAGAGTAAGATAGGAAAAAAAGTTCTTTTTCGATATGATAATGTCAAATTGGCAGATGTTGGCACAGCCCAGAATCCAAAGTGGCCTAAAGCCTGATCAGAGAGCCAGCTGCTGCTTCCTAGAGTTATCCTGGTGGCAATCCAAACGTGCCACCCAAGCGCCCGTCTCATCTGCTTCTGTGCTCCATCGGGGTCCTTTTACCCCTTTCATCTCATCCGTAATGTTTCTTGCTTTGAAATAAGTATCAGTGGGGCGCCTGGGTGGCGCAGTCGGTTAAGCGTCCGACTTCAGCCAGGTCACGATCTCGCGGTCCGTGAGTTCGAGCCCCGCGTCAGGCTCTGGGCTGATGGCTCAGAGCCTGGAGCCTGTTTCCGATTCTGTGTCTCCCTCTCTCTCTGCCCCTCCCCCGTTCATGCTCTGTCTCTCTCTGTCCCAAAAATAAATAAAACGTTGAAAAAAAAATTTTTTAAAAAGAAATAAGTATCAGATATAATACACTTTAGAAATCTAGCAGCAATATTTCAGAATGCAAGTAGGTTATTGAGACCTGAAAGACAGTTTCTTGCGGTGTTTCTGGGTCAAAACTTCAATATGGATGAAACAAAGGGTTTTTTCGTTTGTTTGTCTGTTTGTTTGTTTTTTCCTAAAGGTTTTTTAAGGTTTCATTATTCTGCAGCAATGGAATTTCAATTTTCTTTTGGTACCAAACAGATAAGCTTCTAACAGATGTCCTTTACAAGACCACCAACTATACCTACCATGTCTAATTTCAGGCCAAGGAAAAAGATTTCACTCTTTGAAAAGGTGGAAACCACAGATGCCTTGATAAGTTAAACATTAACCACATATTGGTTGTGTATCTTCCAGATGAAAGTGATCGCTTTCAGAGAACTCAATTTTGTAAAAAAGCTTTTTAAAAATTCAAATTCTGCCCATACAAAAGCCAGACTAGACTAGACCCCATGTGCTGAGAACAGCATCACCACGCTCGTGGGAGAGTTTTCACAGATCAACACAACCGACATCAGAATTCATGACCCATTGATTCCTGACGGCAACCTCGAGAGTCTGTCCTTCTGCCCCACGATCAACGGCAATATAAATCAAGAGCGTGTGCTCAGTCACGAAGAGATATTGGCTATGTTGCTGGAAGGAAAGAAAAATACGTGGGGGGAAATTCTGTGCAACACTGGGCAGTTGCAAAAAGCCTTCTGCAAAAAGAATAGGGGATAAGCAATCATGCTTATAACAAGGTTGGGTACTTTGAAAGTCAGGGGGTGATTTTCACTTTATATTCCTAGCCTAGAGCAATGTTTCTCTGGACAATAATATTTGCTCTTGATTTGTCCAGCCAAACTACTTCACTCCACTGCTTCTTGGTCACATGCTCCTTCGTATCCGGCCTCCCCTGGAGCGATAGTCGTTAGGATTAAATAAGCAATTTAAAAACCAATCAATCATAAATCAGAATAAATCCAAAGAAGCTAAATTCAGCAGACAAAGGTTTTGTCTAAATTCCCTTTGCAGTGCTCTGAATTCCAACTGCTTTATGTTCTTCATTTGAAAGGGCACAGGGAGGAGAGGATTACCTCAGCCAGGCCAGTCAGGAATAATTGTGCTTTCCCTGAGGCTGGATGATAATTGACTCATTATTCACAGTCAGCTCTCAAGCTGCCAAGACACAAATGTACAACCCTGGCCTGGAAAAACATGTGTCAAAAGACCAAGATGCGGGACACAACAGGAATAAGTTGAAATTTTTGAAATGTCCAGCATTAGGTACTTACAGAGAGAAAACTGTGAAGGGAGTGTAAAGTAGCCGAAAGGTGATTTACAGGAAGAAAATCCGAGTGGCAGCTGAGCCGTGCAATCCATTCGATCTGAAAGTTATATTGTGGGCATCGGCTATATGCAAGGTGACAAAAATGGGCAAGACCCCGTCCCCACGCTTACAGAGTCTCCAGAGAAGTTAAGCTGGATATGTCAACGACCAAAACAGAACACAACTACAGCGGACGATGTAAGGGAGTACAAAGTAAGAGAATGGCGAAATCACAACAGGTTTGGAAGAATCACAAAAGGCTTCACACAGGCGTGGAGCATCTGAGCTGGGCTTTGGAAGACTACAGCTACAATTTCAACAGCGGAGCGCTGCTGAGGTTATCCCACAAAAAGGGAAAACTGCATGAGCAGAGCTCCCAAGGTGGGAAAACAGGGGGCCTGAGGAAGAATCACAGAGTATTCCAGGAAGGTGGGAGCACACCTTCAGTGACAGGTGGAAGGGGTGATACTCGGAGGGCCAAACAAAAACTCTGTAGTTTAACCTAGGCCCTTGGGAGTCACAATCAGAGCTGTGCTCTAAGGAGATGATGGAGAGAACGGAGCAGAGGAGATCAGACACTGGAGCGAAAAGTAGAAAGTACAGGAAGTAATCCAGGTAAGAGCTAAAGGGACCCTCAGCAAAGGATTTCAGAAAGGAAAAAAAGAGCTCACAAAGGGAGTTCTTTTGTTTTATTTATTTATTTTTATTTTTTTCTCCAAAACAGAAATGAAGACACTATCTCCAGGTGGTTATATTTCCTCCCTCTAGATATCTCCAAATATTCACCTTATCTCTCCACTGCAACCTGTACTATTCTTTTAATTTAATTTGGTACACCCTAAGTAACTTCTTTTTTCTTAACAAGCTCTGTGATGATGGAAGTAGATAATACGGCATGCTTGCAACCTGTGAAATGGATTACACTTTGGTGCAAAAAGGCTACACATATCATCCCATAAGATAAGCTCACCTTCCCAACTGATTTAGCCAAGGCCACAGAAGGGAGGTGGCCTGCCTTAGCAGCAGATACCTCATGCGTGAGCACAGCCTCCCTTACCTCCCAGAGTCCATAACAGGGTGACAGTTGCTGCTGACATTGCCTACACAAGGCAGGATCTTGCTGCATCCAAAAGTTCCTTTCTTTTTGTATCACAAGTTTACCTACTTAGAACTTTCAAGTCTGTGCACAAACAACTCATTTTCTTAATCGGAAATATTTACAGACAAATGGGATGCTCCTCTTCTCGAGCCAAATCCAGAGTCACAAGGTCATATAGTCATCCAGTGAAGAACTCACAGTAAGGATCTAAGTACCCATGAATAGTAGCTCCACCTCTCCATAGCTTTATTGAGGTATAATTTACAAAATTCCTTATTTTAAATATATAATTCAATGATTTTTAGTAAACACAGGGTTGTGCAACCATCACCACAATTAAATTTTACGTCTTTTCCATCACCCCAAAAAGGTCTCTGGTGCTCATCTGGAGTCCCTCTCTGTTCCTACTTCCAACGGCAGGCAACCACTAATCTACTTTTTTATAGCTATGGATTTGCCTTTTCTAGACAACATAAATGTAATCAAACAATATGTGGTCTTTGTGCCTGACTTCTTTACTCAGCATAACATCTTTGAGGTTCAGCATGTATTAGCACTTTGCTCCTTTTTATCTATTGTATGGATAGATCACATTTTGTTTTTTCCATTTACCAGTGAATGGACATTTGGGTAGTTTCCACATTTTGCTCCCCCTTGATTCTGATGTTGAGTTTGATCCCAGGAACGCCATTGCTAACCCAGTTCCATGCAGTGCCACAACATGATGAAACCAAAACAGAAGACAACTATAGTTTCAACTTCCCTCCACACCCAGACAATGGAAGGAATGCAGTAGTCATTGGAGCTAAAACTCTCTGATCATCTTATCTCCTCACATGGTCTAGACTTAGCATGAGGCCACTCTAGTATATGTTCCCATTTTCTTCAAATGTATCTGAAATCATCTCAAATTACCTTTCTTAAGTCTTCATGGCCTATCTCTTCCCACTAAAATGTAAGCCTAAAGAAAGCAGGAACCTCTCTGTCAGGAAAGTACTTACAGTTCTTAAAAGGGAAAACATTCATTCTCCAGTCCAAAGGACATGTAACATTTAAGACTGAATGTAGATTGATACTCAACCCTTCAACCAGTGAGTTCACTGAGTGCTAAGCTGAAAGACTGGAGGAGGAGATAAGAAAGTTATTAAGACTTGGCCTCTGCCTGTGAGACACATATAATTATTCTCTTAAAACTTCTACTCACTCGGGGAGCCTGGGTGGCTCAGTCCGTTAAGCATCAGACTTCGACTCAGGTCACGATCTCATGGTTTGTGAGTTGTAAGTTCAAGCTCCGTGTCGGGCTCTGTGCTGACAGCTCGGAGCCTGGAGCCTGCTTCATTCAGATTCTGTGTCCTTCTCTCTCTGCCCCTCCCCTGCTCACACTCTGTCTCTGTCTCTCAATAATAAATAAACATTAAAAAAAAAAAAAAACAAAACTTCTACTCACTCAAAGACATAACATTTTGCATATCTTTCAGCCAGCATTTCCATGTCTAAGAATTTATCCACAAGAAAATATCTAATCTATTCCCTTGAAAATTTTTACTTAATCAAGGCCTTAAATTTTTGCATGTCTTTGAACCAGCATTTCCATGTGTAAAAATTTATCCAAAGGCCATGAATAAGAAGGGAGCAAAGCTGGGCGCCTGGGTGGCTCAGTCGGTTGAGCGTCCACTTCAGCTCAGGTCAAGATCTCCCGGTCCGTGGGTTCGAGCCCCGCGTCGGGCTCTGGGCTGATGGCTCGGAGCCTGGAGCCTGCTTCCGATTCTGTGTCTCCCTCTCTCTCTGCCCCTCCCCCGTTCATGCTCTGTCTCTCTCTGTCTCAACAATAAACAAACGTAAAAAAAATTAAAAAATAAAATAAAAAAGAAGGGTGCAAAGCTGGAGCTACCAAAGAGATAAATAAGGAGCGAGGCATTATTAGGGCCAGCAAGGCTGTCCGTGCCCCACCACCTCCATACCCTGTGGTCTCAGCTCCCTTGCTCAACTTTGCTCATGCCATTCTGGCCTCAGTGACCTCTTCATTGCTCTTCAACCAGGCAGGGGCGCTGTTGTCCCCAGGCCTCCACACTGGTTGTTCCCTTGGGCTCAAATGCTTTTTCTTCAAGAATGCATAGGCTTTACTCCATCGCTTCCTACCAAACTTCATTCACATTTCACTTTCCCAAGGAGGCCTAACCAGATCACTCTACATAAAAATGCAACCCTCTACCCCCTACCGGCACTCATGATCCCACCTCTTGTTCTGTATATTTTTTTCTTTACCAGAGCAGTTACTATCTTCTAACACAAATATTTTTCTTACTCATCATGTTTACCATTCATTGCTCTCTCTCCCTTCTAGGATGCAAATTCCCTGAAAGTAATGACCTTTGTCTCTTTTGGTCAGTTATGTGAGCAGTACTTGGCACACAGATGTTCAATAAACATTTACTGAATGAATGAGGATGTGCAATGTAGCATCGTTTTTAATAGCCAAAAATTGGAAATAACTACGTGTCCAACAAAAAAGAGAATGGTTAAGTAAATTAGGGCACACAATTGAATACTATGCAGTCTTTAAAAATTCTGTTAAATAATATTTATTAATTGGGAAGTTTATTATGTGAAAAAGCAAGTTACAAAAGTATGTATAGTATGGTATCACTTTTATAAAATAATCATAATAAATTTGAATATATAAATGAATGAAAAAATATATAACACATATATATACATATATATGTGTGTGTGTGTGTGTATATATATATATATATATATATATATATATATATATAGTAAGTTGAGCCCTTACTATAATTTAGGTATTCATAGGGGAGCCTGGGTGGCTCAGTCAGTTAAGTGTCTGACTTTAGCTCAGGTCATGATCTCACAGTTTGTGAGTTCGAGCCCCATAATTTTATTTCTTTGTTATGTAACAGTTTAGACAAGTGGGCAGGCCCTGTTCCATGAGATGGTCCAGGGAGCTGGGCTGGCAGGATGTCCTGCCATCCTCAGCACATGGCTTCCACCTCTGTGTCTAAGGACTGCTCCACGATTGCCTATTTCCAGACAGGGGGAAAGGATTAGAAGAGACTTGGGCACGTGTCTTAAGGGTATCACCCAGAAGTTACACGTATCAGTTCCCCTCACTTTTTAATGGCACAAACTTAGTCAAACAGCTATACCCAGCTGCAGGGAGAATGAGATGTCATTTTTATTCTGAGTGACTGTGGAGCAGCTAAAAATGTTATTGCTATAGAAAGGATATGTTTTCTATTTTCTTGTATGTGTGTGTGTGTGTGTGTGTGTGTGAGAGAGAGAGAGAGAGAGAGAGTATGTGTGTGTTCATACCTCCGTATTTTCTAACTTTCCTACCATGAACAAAAAAATAAACCTATTTATAGGCGAAAAGCATTTTACCTAACCAAGTCTCTTCTTCTAGGGAGGATACCTATATAGATTTCCTTCCTTCTTAAAAAGTCCTTCCTGAAGGAGCATCTGACTGACTCAATCGGTTGGGCATCTGACTTCAGCTCAGGTCATGATCTCATGGTTCATGAGTTTGAGCACCATGCTGGGCTCTGTGCTGACAGCTCAGAGCCTGGAGCCTGCTTCAGATTCTGTGTCTCCCTCTCTCTCTGCCCCTCCCCTGCTCACATTCTGTCTCTCTCTCTCTCTCTCAAAAATAAATAAACATTAAAAAATATTTTTAAGCCCTTCCTGGAAATACTGAAGAAAAAAAATACATATACATACATAATATTTCACAATTACATTTTTTATATTATAGGTCCAAGATTCTTTTAATATTCAATTTTGATGTCCCTCTTTTAAATCATAGTTACCTAATCATAAAATTTTACACTTGAGTGAGTCTTTAAAAGTACCTTCATGTGTAAAATACACAGCAAAAAATGTACCAAAAGCACCAAAATTATTGGAGGAGCATCTCCTTAACGTACACGAAAGATGCCTCTCTATCCCTGTGGTCTCCCAAGACTCTTGCCTGCACACTTCGAATGGAAAAATGCTCATAGGGAACACAGTTCTTCTGGCAACACAAATATCCAGGAGATTTCCCTGTGCTAGAGTAACCCTGTGTGCACATGCTCTATAATCCCTCAGACCTGGGACAGAACGTATGCCAAACCAAAGCCCACCCTAAAATCCTGTGAGTCAGTATGTCCTAACAATTAGCAAGATCACAGTAAAATTGCTCCTGTAACCCATCACACTTTTTACTGTCCAAGTTCCTTTTAAATAATATAAATAGGGTAACATTAAGCACAAAAAAAAAAAAATGGTTCAAGTGAAATAACCGTACAGATTCATGAAAGCTGTGGATCTTATCCCCAGGAAAACACAATATACAAAAGCAGAGAATTTTATGGAATGAACACATCTTCCTATATCTCTCCCTGATCTCATATAGGGCATATTTCTGAAAGCTGATCCAAAAGTCTGTGCACTAGCACTGCTGAACCAAAATTTGGGGAGTGATTCCCCAAGAATCTGCATTTTAATAAGCATCTCCCAGGTGATACTTAAGACTCCCAAGTAAAGATTCCTTGGGAGTAGGATGTAAAAATTGAGAATTAAAAACAGAGGGTGGTACAGGCTTCTAGTTATAGAATGAATAAGTCACATGGATGGAAGGTACAGCACAAGGAACATAGTCAAAGGAATTTTAATCGTGTTGTATGGTGACAGATGGTAGCTACACTTGTGGTGAGCACACGATAATGCACACTTGTTGAATCACTATGTTGTCTACCTGAAGCTCATGTAACATTGTGTGTCAATTATACTTCAATTAAAGGGGCACCTGGATGGCTCAGTCAGTTGAGCGTCCGACTTCAGCTCAGGTCATGATCTCGTGGCCCCTGAGTCCGAGCCCAGTGTCTGGCTTTGTGTCAACTGCTCAGAGCCTGGAGCCTGCTTTGGATTCTGTGTCTCCCTCTCTCTCTGCCCCTCCCCTGTTCACACTCAGTCTCTGTCTCTCAAAATAAAAATTAAAAAAAAATCATATAAAGATGTAGTATCTGATATCTTTGTCAAAGGAGATAAATACCTTTGCCTGAAGGTTATGTGTAAACATACTATTTATTCTATCCACCAGAGGCCAGTGTAGGATTATTCCCTGAATTGTATAGTCTTACACTACACAATAGACACTGTACATAGACTCTACACAATATATACTATACAGAATTGGTTGTGACTCCATCAAGGAATGGGATGTGGACCACTAACACTGTAAACAATATTTTCTTTTTTCTGTATTGTAGATTCAAGATTTCTTTAATATTTAACCTTGATGTTTCTCTTTGAAATCCTAAATAGGCCCCATAAATAAAACTACACTGGTGTACATCTTTAAAACCTACCAAGTACCTTCATGTATATTTCAGCTGATTCATATCACAACCATATGAGACACACTGAGAAGGCAGAATTATCCCTGATTTACCAATTCAGAGAGATTAAGTGGTAGGCCTGTAGTGTCAAAGAAGTAATAAATGCCTAGACCAGGTCTTCTGAATCCTAAGCTGGAATAGAATCCTTTCCATACACTGGCCCTGCCTGCAACAAAATGAGAAGTACAAGGGCAGTATACCCAACTCTTCATAAAACAAAATCCCATCGACCGAAAAAACTTTCCTTCACCCTGAGATCATGCCCTTCTGCCTACCTGCACAACGATGTATCAACTTAAGAACAACCTCTTTTATTCACACAGGTTGGAGAAACTTAGAGAAAGTAATTTTTTTCCATCTCTTTTACAAATAGATGCTTTTTAGGAGTTTTCAAACTTTATGAGGTGGAATAACATCTTCTGCACAAATCTGTAATAATCCAAGACCCATTCATTGGCATACAGCATTAGGGCAATGGAAGAATACACTTAAATTATACATGTCTCTCACATTCCCTCATTTTTCAGGGTAATTCAGGGCATCTTTCATAAAAAATAAAATTAAATTTAAAAAGCTTGAAAGAAAAAAAAGGAGAAAAATTCTGAAGAATCCACTGTTCTAATCATTCTAATTGCTCTTTTTAAAACTCAGATAGAGTGTTTATTCAATCTAAAACTGAGTCCCCCAGACCAAGCGCAATATTCTGGGTAGTGTTTTATCAGCACTATGTAAAGAATAGTTAGTATTACCTTACCAATCAGCCCCTAACCATGCAGCCTGTGACTGCTAATGTGCCTTCACACATCTAGAGCGTGTGGAGCACAGGGCACACAGAAATAAGGAAGAACGATATATCAGAGTAGGGACTGTGTCTCATTCATCTTCTATTCCCAGATTTTAGCTCAATGCCTAAACATAGCAGGAATACAGTCAATACTGAAATGATCTCAACATTTGCAAGAACTGCATTGACACTTTAATTGGGGACTAAGCCTTATACCCTGAAATTAGATGATGGGCTGCAAGTCACACAAAGTATAATTTATAGAGAAGAGGCAGGAAATAGGGTACTTGATTCACAATCCCTTTTTTCTAATCAGCAACCCGTACGCTGTAATAGCTAATGCAAAGGCAGGTTAAGTCCAGAAAACTCACAAAAATGGTACAATGATTCTTCTCTGTGCTAAAAAAACAATGGGCTCCAAGAACACTGAGCTAAGTGGTGTCACATAAATCCATCTCATCTGGAGGCAATCCAAGTAGAGGAGAAAAAAGACACTAACAATCTCAAACTAGACAGACTGTGGTTTGATTTTCATACAAAGAAGATATGAGTTTGGTTACCATAAAGTTTCCTGTTTGTATCCCGTTGGGTTTAGCTGACCATTTCAAAGAAAATATTATTGTTCTACAGCTGAAAGATTCCAGATTTGAAAACCACTCACATTTGAATACGGGCCCGTTCAACTGAATCAAAGGACACAGTCTTAAAACCAACTCGGTTTCAAGTTAAGTAATTTACTCTTTCTCTTCAAGTATAATAATACATTTAACAACGATAAGTAAAAATAACGTCTCAAGTTAAAGACAAACGCATACAAAACAACTGCGGACTCACTTAATATTGTTTTAATCAGCCACTTAAAGGCTGACCGTGACCATCTTAAAAGTTTATTTGGCCACTAGCAATTTTCTGCTTTAGTTTGTAAAAGTTCAAGATTCCGTTTGCTGAAGAAAATTCACCTCTCTCATTTATATACACACACAAAATATATACAATATATATACACTAAAAACATATAAGGAGAATCAAAGAAAATGATCCTTTATTTACACACAAACCCAATTTAAAAGCTCATAATATCTTACTTCACTGAGAAAACACACTAGAAATTTATTGCAACAAAATACTATGTGTTAACAACATTGCCAAAAATAAGTTTAATGATTATAATTCAAAACATTGTAAATACTCCAATACATTTTCTTTCCTTACCCAATTGCACCTGAGTTTATAGCAGACACAGAAAACAAATGATTATCTATGGACCAAATATTCATGTGTAGAAAATGAATTGTAACAACCACAGCTGAAGATTTACGCTAATGTATCTAAAACAAAATGGCTTAATCAGTTCAAAATGCATCATAATTTGAGGGAGGGGAGATTTCCTTCCACCACTGAACCAGCCATTTTGTGTTATCTAATTTGTCAATTTGCTCCCTAAATGTAGTGATTTAGTGATGACAAAAGAAATAGAGAAAAAAATGAAAATTGCTTAATTACAGTTTGCAGATGTTCCCTCAAAGAGAAAGAATAGGTTAATGCTGCTGGTGCTGTTTCTTCCATGGGGCTCTGCTACAAATGAGTTCCCTTTATTCAACACTTTCTTCCTCCTTGAGGGTTCTATGTGATGCTTGGTACTATGTTTTTCTGTTTTGTTTGGTTGATGCCCAGCATGGACCCCAATGCGGGGCTGGAACTCATGACCCTGAGATCCAAGACCTGAGCTGAGATCAAGAGTCCCACGCCTAACCGATTTAGCTACCCGGGTGCCCCCCTTCCCCCCGCTCGGTACTATGTTTTGATAAAGAGGTCACATACATATAACTACTGATATAAAACTAATATAAGTCAATATAAAATCATGAACTTTTTAAAAAAATTCTTTCAGCAATACCAAAAAGCAAACAAACAAAAAATCAATAGAAATCTTCAAAAATAACACCGCTTCCTTATTCTCTCCCTGGGGATGCCAGACTAATTAGCAGGGATTTTTAATTGCCTAGTGGCTTTTATTAGCAAGTCCTCATACTATGCTTCCTACAACTTCCTCTTGAGGTTAACATCCCAGTGGCCTATGTCTTAGGTCAAGGCAAGTTTACTGCTATTTGCTGTGCTGTTTTCCATCGTGCACTTCACGCAAAAGCGCCTCCCAAGCTGCCTTTTTTTTTTCTCACGTGGCTAACAGAAAAAAAGGAGAAACAGAAAGACACTGCAAATGGCCTGTGAACTAAAAACACCACTCAATATTCAGTAGGGAATTAAGTGACTGATAACAACAGCGCAGAAAATGTGGCGAACGTGCCACCTGGAAGCATGAAGCTGGGCGGTTCGTTTCCAACTTCCTCCGCTGTCTGCGGGTTGCAGGGGTATCAAAACAATGTTAAGCCCGCCGGTCTCTGTCTAATACTCGACAGGAAACAACTGCAAAAGCCTACACAGCAGGGATTATTTTTTGTTGTTGTGTTTTCTTTCATGAGAGAAAGCTGTTTTCATGCTCCGCTGAAATTCCTTTCCTGCTCTGAAGTGGGTAAGAGTGCCAGCTGCTTTCTCTATTTTTCTCTGTGGTATTTTTCTATCGCAGATTTTAAATTCATTCTTCAGACTGGGAAGAGACTCTTTGGAACCCTATGGAAGTTGAAAGATGCATTTCTAGCGTTCAAATTCAAAACAGCTTTGGGGACCAAAATGATGTGTCAACTTTGGAAACGTGTTGTTTTACGCACTGTCACCACTTTCCTCTTTAATTACAGTTTTTAGAAGTTGTCAAGTATGAGTAGTGATATTCCTTTGGCTGAACTGACAGCTCAAAACTTATCAGTCCGGAAGCGTAAAGCAAATCCCAGCCCAAGATTCTAAGCTCTTGACAGAGCAGACGCCCAAAGGAAAGAAACAAAAGCCTCCTGAAATGAGACTTGTGTGCCTTCAAACCAGTCACTCGGCCTCCGTGGGCCTCAGCCTCTCCAGGCAAGACACTTGTGACTCATCTTTGACGCCTCTCCCTATTCCTCTGGCACTCACCTTGTGCCAGGTGCTGTCAGGGTCTCATTATAGGCTTCCCCGCTTCCCGTATCCCCCTCCACTGCCCTCCTCCGTACCTCCAAGGACGTATTTCTGCTCAGGGTCCTTGCTGGTCTCCCTGACTCCAACTGTTTCTCTCCTTCTTTGCTTCTGCCTTTCAAAATCACTTGCAATGTCTGTCTCTCTGTCTCTGTTTCTGTCTCTCTCCCTGTGTATGTGTGTGTGTCTACGTGTGTGTGAATTCTACTATGGCTCCCAGTTAGCTAGTATACTGAATCCAAACAGGGGGCATCTGACAGGGTCTTCTTCATGGGCTTCTTCTTCTTCTTGTACCCGTCCATTAAATGTGGATGTTCTTTGGATCTCAGAGGCCCTCCTGTTTGGCATTGTACATTTTTTTTTCATCTATTCAACAAATATTTGTTTTCAAGTAGGCTTCACACCCAGTGCAGAGCCCAAGGCAAGGCTTGAACTCATACCCTAAGATCAAGACCTGAGCTGAGATCAAGAGTCAGACACTTAACTGATTGAGCCACCACCCAGGTGACCCTCAACAAATATTATTAAGTATCTATTTATTCTATATTGCCAGGCATTGCTTCAGGCACTAGAATAACATCGGTGAACAAAATCCAGCCTTCATGAAGCTTACACTCTAAAGAACATTGAAATAATTATCTTTTGAGGAAGTGCAACTATTCCCGTGGTCCACAGTATCTGCATGCCAGTGACTCCCAGATCTTGAGAAGAACTGCCCGATGCTACGAGGAAGACAGAAAAAGCAAAGTGGTTGATTATGGGCTTTGGAGCTACACTGACTCGGTCCATAATCTAATTCCACCAATAACTAGCTACATAACCTTGGAAAGTCTGTTAGGGATGCCATAACAAAATATCACAGACTGGGTGGCTTAAACAACGCAAATATATTTTCTCACAATTCAGGAGACTAGAAGTCCAAGATCAAGGTGTTAGCAAGGTTCAGTTTCTCCTGAGCCTCTCTCCTTGGCTTGCAGATGGCCACCCTCTTGCTGAGTCCTCCTGGGGCCTTTCTCTGTGTGTGCACATCCCTGAGGTGTCTCTCTCATAAGGACACACATCATATTGGGTTAGGACTCCACCCTTAGCCTCAATCTCCTCGTTATAGACCCTATCTCTAAATACACTCACGTTGGTGGTTCAGTTTTCATTGTATAAATTTTGGCAGGACACAGTTCAGTCCACGATAGTAAGGTGTTTATTAACCTTAAGCCTTCATGTCCTCACCTGTTTAAAAGTTGGCAATCGTAAAAATCAAAACATAAGAAAAAATTCACTAGGCTATTGTAAGAAATGAGATGACCCAGGTAAAGTGCTTAGCACAATATCTAGTGCCTACTAAATGCTAGCTGCTTATCAATAATAATATTAGACTAGTTTTCCTACAATCTCACCTTCCCAGATGTTTCTGTGGGAGTATAGTGATACAGAGGAGGGTCAGATGTCTGGGGTCTGAACCCCTAACTGGTCCTCAGGCAAGGTGTTAATTTACAATGGCTTTCAGTTCTCTGAGCTATAAAAAGGGTAAGTAATGGCTCTTCTTTGCATCATTGTCACAATTAAAGTTACTCAAGACAAATGCTTAGTGAATACATCAGTGAATTAAGCTAAAATTAAGAGCACTGGAATGTCTCTTCTAACATTATAGTTTAAACAGAAACAAGGGGGTGCCTGGCTGGCTCAGTCATAAGAGCATGTGACTCTAGATCTTGGGATCGTGAATTCGAGTCCCACGTTGGCTATAAAGATTACTTAAATAAGTATTGTTTAAAAAATCTAAATACCTTAAAAAAGATATTTAGATAGTCCTGCCTTTTAAGGGACTGCATTATCATAATTGTAGTCTAAACCAGAGGTTAGGGTTAGGGTTAGGGTTAGGGTTAGGGTTAGGAATGTAAAAATTCCTGGACCCTTCACTATAGAGCCTCTAATTTAATAAGCCCAGAAAGCATCTGGAAATCTTTATTCTTTTTTTTTTTCTAAGCTTATTTATTTATTTATTTATTTATTTATTTATTTATTTATTTTGTGAGAGAGAGTGTGTGAGTGGAGTAGGGGCAGAGAGAGATGGAGAGAATCCCAAGCAGGCTCTAGGCTGTCAGCACAGAGCCTGATGTGGAGCTTGATCTGTGAGATCATGACCTGAGCCAAAATGAAGAGTTGGATACTTAACTGACTGAGTGACCCAGGTGGTCCTGGAAATCTTTATTCTTATACAAGTTTGACATTATAAAAGTTTTTCTGATATTTAGCCAAGTTTGAGAACTACTGATCTAGAGCAGTGATGCTCAGTAGAAATATAATGTAAGCCACATGCGTGGTTTTAAATTTTCAAGCAACCACATTTTTTAAAGTTTTAGAAAGTGAAGTTAATTTTAATAGCATATCTTATTTAAGTCAATTTTCTAAAATATTGTCATTTTAAATGCAGTTAAAATGAAAATATTACTGAGATATTTTATATTCTATTTTTATACAAATTCTTCAAAAACCTTGCATATTTTGCATTTATACCTTATCTCAATTCAGATGAAGAAAAATTTTTTTAACTTTTTAAAAAATTTTTTAATGTTTACTTAGTTTTGAGAGACAGAGACAGACAGAGCATGAGCAGGGGAGGGGCAGAGAGAGAGGGAGACACAGAATCTGAAGCACGCTCCAGGCTCTAACCTGTCAGCACAGAGCCCGACGTGGGCCTCGAACTCACAAACCAAGAGATCATGACCTGAGCCAAAGTCGGACACTCAACTGACTGAGCCACCCAGGTGCCCCCAGGTGAAAATTTTTCATCAGAAATACTTGATCTGTGTTTATAGTAGTTCCCCGCTTTTCCATGAAGAATTTGTTCCAAGACCCCCAATGGATGCCTGAAACCCCAATCAGTACCAACAAACCCTATATAAACTGTTTTTTCCAGTACATACATACCTATGGTAAACTTTGATTTATAAATTAGGTACAGTAAGAGATTAACAACAATAATAATAAAGTAGAATAATTACAACAGTAACTATAATAAAAGTGTGAATTGTCGGTCACTCTCTCTTTAAAATATCTTACTATACCATATTCACTTCTTCTTGTGATGATGAGACAATAAAATGCCTATCTGATGAGATGGAATGATGTGAATGAGGCAGGCACTATGATGTAGTATTAGGCTACTATGACCTTCTAACGATTATTCAGAAGGAGGACCATCTTCTTGCAGATCCTCGTTGACCACAGGTAATTGAAACCACAGAAGGGGACTCCTCAATATTTCATAAAATTTACATTTGAAAAAATTAATTCACATACCCAAGTTGTCCTAAACATATTTAAAAGTTTTCCAATAACTGAGCTGAATATGAGCATTTTTATTTAAACTTAAACTAATTAAAATTAAGTGAAATTTAAAACTCAAGTGGGCAGCACTAGCCACGTTTCAAGTGCTCAACCACCATATGTGTTTCTCGTGCTGGACACTGCAGGCCGAATGATCACAAATCTTATGGTAACTGTACATTCCTGAAATTTGTAATGGTGACAGAGCACTGGCACAGCTCCTTAAAGAACTAAATGTGAATAAAGTGAAAAATATAGAATAAGCTCTCTTATGATTATATAAGATTACTAAAATCTAAGAAAACTTGAAACCTATTCAGAGGTTTTGAAACTCTTAAGAGTTTGGAACAAAGGCCAGAACACCACCAGCTTATAAAGCCACATGGATGGCCATTTGTTCTGAATGTTCTACCTCAGGGGGAATGTAATTCAAATATTAACAAGTATGAAGGGAGAAGGGCAGTTGAGTTGATGGGCGTTTTTTCAAAGATATATTGAAAGAATAATAAAATGCTGAAAGCACAAAGTATTATTAGTAAAATGAGAGTAGCATAAGGAAAACTAGAAACGAAATTACACATCAAAATCAGAAATAAAATCTTTGATCTAGACATAAGAAAACAAGCTAAACTAGATAAATATAGCAGTGAATAGAAAGCTGTTATATGGTAATCATAAAAACTGGTAAAATCACTTGGGAACTGGATCCTATGTGTTTTAAGATTGAAAGGAGAGAATGAAAACCAAAGACTTATTTAAGAGTTAATCATAAAATCACACTATAGGGGTGCCTGGGTGGCTAGTCAGTTAAGTGTCCAACTTCGACTAAGGTCATGATCTTGCGGTTCATGAGTTCGAGCCCCACATCAGGGTCTGTGCTGACAGCTCAGAGTCTGGAGCCTGCTTCAGATTCTTTGACTCCCTCTCTCTCTGCCCCTCCCCCACTCACGCTCTGTCTCTGTCTCTCAAAAAATAAATAATGTTAAAAAAATTGTTTTAATAAAATCACAGTGTATTCATTTCAACTTCCAAACTATTTTAAGTTAAACAGTTGGTAAAGTACATAACTTTAATGAAAACTAATCATGCAGCCTGAAGAACAAAACCAGAACAATGACGGGGTATGTGTATGATAGAGAGAGATTGAGAACTGGATGTAACCACTATAACCCTCCCCCCACCAAAGTTACTACCATATGTAACAAAATGGAGTTGAAAAGACTGAATGTCAATTTCTAAGTCGCTGGCTTCCTACATATATAATTTCTGTGTGACCGCAATATGAGTAGTAACTAACACTTTAAAAAATGGGAGTGCACAAAAACAGATGCTCAGATCAACGGAACAGAATAGAGAACCCAGAAATGGACCCACAAACATATGGCCAACCAATCTTTGACAAAGCAGGAAAGACTATCCAATGGAATAAAGACAGTCTCTTCAGCACGTGGTGCTGGGAAAACTGGACAGCGACATGCAAAACAATGAACCTGGACCACTTTCTTACACCATACACAGAAATAAACTCAAAATGGATGAAAGACCTAAAAGTAAAACAGGAAGCCATCAAAATCCTCGAGGAGAAAGCAGGCAAAAACCTCTCTGATCTTGGCCACAGCAACTTCTTACTCAACATGTCTCCAGAGGCAAGGGAAACAAAAGCAAAAATGAACTACTGGGACCTCATCAAAATAAAAAGCTTCTGCACAGCAAAGGAAACAAGCAGCAAAACTAAAAGGCAACCGACAGAATGGGAGAAGATATTTGCAAATGACATATCAGATAAAGGGTTAGTATCCAAAATCTATAAAGAGCTTATCAAAGTCAACATACAAAAAACAAATAATCCAGTGAAGAAATGAGCAAAAGATATGAATAGACACTTCTGCAAAGAAGACATCCAGATGGCTAACAGACACATGAAAAAATGCTCAACATCACTCATCATCAGGGAAATACAAATCAACACCACAATGAGATACCACCTCACACCTGTCAGAATGGCTAACATTAACAACTCGGATAACAACAGATGTTGGCGAGGATGCAGAGAAAGAGGATCTCTTTTGCATTGTTGGTGGGAACACAAGCTGGTGCAGCCACTCTGGAAAACAGTATGGAGGTTCCTCAAAAAACTAAAAATAGAACCACCCTACGACCCAGCAATTGCACTACTAGGTATTTATCCAAGGGATACAGGTGTGCTGTTTCGAAGGGACACATGCACCCCAATGTTTATAACAGCACTATCAACAATAGCCAAAGTATGGAAGGAGCCCAAATGTCCATCGATGGATGAATGGATAAAGAAGATGTGGTATGTATATACAATGGAGTATTACTCGGCAATCAAAAAGAATGAAATCTTGCCATTTGCAACTACGTGGATGGAACTGGAAGGTATTACGCTAAGTGAAATTAGTCAGTCAGAGAAAGACAAATATCATATGACTTCACTCAAACAAGGACTTTAAGAGACAAAACAGATGAACATAAGGGAAGGGAAACAAAAATAATATAAAAACGGCGAAGGGGACAAAACAGAAGAGACTCATAAATATGGAGAACAAACAGAGGGTTACTGGAGGGGGTATGGGAGGGGGGATGGGCTAAATGGGTAAGGGGCATTAAGGAATCTACAGCTGAAATCATTGTTGCACTATATGCTAACTAATTTGGATGTAAATTAAAAAAAAATAAAATTAAAAAAAAAAGGGAGCAAATGCCTCCCCTATCAACTCGTGTGGTGGTTGATCTTGGTGTGGAAGGAAATTAGAAACAACTCTCACCCTCATTAAGATAAGGCTACATCTCTACCTTAAAAACCTATTATTTAAAAAATATATATATTAGTACCAACACAAAGGGAAATATGATCCAAAGGACAACCAACAATGGAGGCATTTTTAACATCGTTCAATTTGGCTCTTATCTGTCAAAACCTCCTGCACTGAACCACTGGTTCAGTGGTTACCGCAGGCTCACCGTGGACATTGTCTCCAATGAGTAGATTTTACTGCCCTCCCCACCCAGGCAGGGGCTGGATGGCCTTCCTGTGAGCTCTCACGGAACTTCCTGCTTTTCTCTATTATGGTATTTATCATACAATAGTGTAATTTTTTTGTTTACTTATGTATCTCTCATCCTGGACTATGTATGCTTGAAAACACAAAGTATATCTTAATTTATTTTGGGATCCTTAGCACCTAAAACAATACCTAGACCATTAGGAGGTACAGAATTAATGAATGAATAAATGAATAAATGCATTAGCAGAAAATCAAATATAAGTTTTCACATCTATGTTTTCCTAACCTAAGCAAATGATAGAAATATGACAGACAAGAAGGAAAAGGCGCTTTTTTCCTTTATATGGATAAAAGAATTACATTCACAAAGAAATTGAGATGCCAAGGATTGAAACTTAGCCTCTTATCTTTACCCTCAATAATATCAACAATATAATAAACATCTCAACAATAATGAATGAAACCAAAGTCTGCACACTGATTTTCTAATACAAATCTCACAATTTTGTCTTACTCTCTTGAACTGATGATACTATTGAGAATTCAATTACAACTGTCTGTTTGAAACACATAATTAATGTGTCTCTATAAACATTTTGATAGAACATTGTATTTATTATCAAGTATGTACCATAGTTAAAAAAAAAACAGAGTTGCTTTAAAAAACAAAACAAAACCCTTGCAAAATAGGATCAACATCAATGTATTGGAGTGAGACTTTTGCTACAATATTCACAGTTTCCAATGATTTTCCAACAGTCTGAAACAGTGATGTGAATTTCTTTCAATCAGGCTATAGTTTAATCTTTTTCCAGGGAAATATTTTTAATAGGATTACTGACCCTTTTAACAGTCTTGGAAAGAAAATGAATCTTATAAGCATTCTGGCATATAACTATTATAAAAATAAATAGAACAGTCAATCAGAGGAAATTGTAATAGACTTGAGAAACCAAACTTACTCAAGAAATGTACATGAGCCTGTGTGGTGATTACCACTTTCACAGAGAGAAGATTCTACACACCAGCAAAACAAGCGAGCACACCAAGACAAATGAAGGGCTGGAAAGAACGGGAAAACTTTGAACAAACAGCTTTCATCTCTTCCTTAAAACAAAACTAACCGCATTCAGTTCGATCAATTCTGCAGACTCCTAGGCCTGTCCCTGAGTACTATTTGGTTTTTCAGAAGGTACTTAAATGTTTCGGGGGTGGGGAGGGGAAGGATGCTTACTGATTTAAGACACATTTTTGCACTCACAATTCTTTGTGCTTTAAGAGGAATTTTTTCAGGTCATTAGTTTATAATGTGAACTGGTGCCTAGGGATATTTTGAAAGGGAAAAAAAAAAGAGTGTGCTTGGAGATGCAGTTAATGTAACTTGCATCATCATTTATTTCAGCTCAATTTGGGGCACAAAACTGAACTCAGAATGAAGTCACCACATCTGCAACAATTTCTTTCTCAGCATGCAATGATCTTACAGAAATCTGAAAACACAATATGCCCCTTACCCCCAAAACAAAAAACATCATAACCCCTTTAAAACATTCAAGTCCTTGCAAGAAGTTCTTACTTTTCCAGAGTATGAAAATAAAGTCAGCTTTGCAACTTCCAAAATAATTTGGATTATCAAAATGCCATTGGTGGGGTGCCTGGGTGGCTCAGTCAGTTAAGTATTCGACTCTTGATTTTGGCTCAGGTCATGATCTCACCGTTGTGGGATCGAGCCCCTCATTGGGCTCTAACTGAGCATGGAGCCTGTTTAAGATTCTCTCTCCCTCCAGCCTTCTGCCCCCACCTCACTCCACCCCCACTTGCATACACACTCTTTCCAAAAAAAAACAAAAAAAACACACACACACAAAATGCAATTGTCATACAAAATGTATTAATTCTGCTAGTTTTGCCCTTGTTTCCACACCCCACCCCAACCATTCCTACTGCTTTGTTAGGTACAGAAAGGATGGAACTAAATCATTAGGCTCTGAGAAAGCAAACATCTTCCCAAACCCAAGTTTATAGACCAAAAGATGATTTGGCCTTAAGCAAGATTAATTTGATCGACATATCATGTCAAAACAGATCGTTCACAGCCTCAAAGTAAACAAGATATTTCCTAATTTCTCCATTAAGTGTAAATAAACACATCGCCCACAGTTTTCAAGCGTAAACAAAACAAATATCAATATTCCCACTATCTTGCACAAAGTAACCAGTTAGAATCACTTTTCCTTTTCTTCATTATAAATACCCCTCTTTTACATTTGTTAAGGGCACATGAATCATGACTTAAAATCATGAAGTATCTTGAAAGTGTGATCACCCCGGAGATTATGAAACTCCCTATTCTCAATCAGGTACACATTGGAATCACCAGGGGAATTTTTACAAAATACCAATTTCTGGGCCCCAGCTAAGATTTAGAGTGGGCCCTGGTATCACCATGCTCTAAAAAACCCCTCAGGTGAGTCCGATGTGCAGCAAGGGGGAGAACCAATTGTCTCACAAATGTGGATCAGGGACCCAGAAAGGACCAAAGTTGAGACTGAGCCAATGGCAGGCCATCTGAGGCAGAACCCAGAACAAAGACTACAAACTCAAATGCCTACAGGAGCCACTTCGGTGAATGAAGCAGGCAACGCATACACACTTCTTCACAACGTGCGAATGCCAGAGGGTATGACAAACAGGGCAGGGCGCTCACAGGGCAAGGGCTCCCCAGCTCTAGCTGATCTTGCCATCAGGGAAATCAGAGGTAACAGGTCTTCCCTCTTGATCAGAGAAGAAGACCATAAATAAAGATTTTCTATGTAACATTTCCCAACTTTTAAAGGTTGACTCAATCGAAAAAAACACAACACCACTGTATGAGGTGAGCAAGACACGTAATGAAACACACAACATGGGCTTGGACTTTAGGCTTCGGTTTATCACTTCCAGTCTGGAGGGGTGTTTCCATTCTCCAGTGACCATAGCATCATTATCATCCCAGTGACAACAACCAACAATGCCTAGCATTGAGTAGTTCTTGTGTTAGCCACTCTGCTCAGGGTTTTACTTGGAGTCTCTCAATTAACCTTCATAAACCTTTAAGGCACCATTATTACCCACCCCCCTTACTCAACCGCCTCTCCCAAGGTCACATACCTAGAAAGTGGCAATGCCAGGACCCAAAGGGATACAGTGTAACTCCATAGCCTATATTACGCTATATTTCTTAAACATTTTAAACACGCTTTTAAAAACCTCTACTCTTTATGCTTATATCTCTTCAAAAGCAAATGAATTATACGAAATGATTTCTCGGGTCCCTTTTAGTTCTCAAATTCGATGGCTCTGACTCCATAATACAACTCTTGGTTGTAGAAAAATGTTGGAATTTGCATGCATCAGTCTCAAATCCCTGATATGCATTAGCTGATCAAAGGAAAGGAATGAATGAATGCTTATTAAATAGTCTTTTTGAAAAAACAGCAAAGACATAAAATTATAATAAAATTCTTTATCTCTACTGCTCTAGAGAGTTGACTTCCCCATTTTACCTTTTGAAAGATGAGTAAAAGTGCTCAGAAATTCTTCATATGTTTGTTCATGACAATTAACAAACTTATCCAAGACTTCTTCGGTTAATCGATCTTCATCCATGATCTCCAATTCTGATATTCGGGCAGGCATTCCTATTCACGAGGCCACTTTATCTATCTATGGGACAAAGAAAAGCATGAGCTAGAGAGAGTTGGGGTACCAGCCTCTCTTGAAAATGTTGTAGAAATTTGCAGAAATTCAGTCTTTCAACGTGAGAGGTACTTCAAAGGGTATGTCGACCACCCATCCAACGACAACAATAACAGCTAATATTCATTAGCTACTTATTTAGCACTTACTGTGTACCGGGTGCAGTTCTGAGCCCTTCGATGTTAACTTCCGAAAAATCCTAGCTCAGGTCACAGAGCCAGTAGTTAGAAGGACCAGTTCCAGGAGTCAGATCTAGAACCCATGCCCTTAAGCACTTCACTGTGCTTCACCTCTAGCCATTGTGTGATACCCCTGCCCCCACCACTTGCTACTGTACTGTTGCCACCAAACAACTGACTCGTCTGTGCTTTAACACATCCAAGGACTGGGAACTCCGAACATTCCAAAGAAGCCTTTGGACCGCACTATCAAAGACTCCTTCAAAATCTCTCTCCCTGCACATTTCCCCAACGGGGCCCTGAGCCCCTGGGGATCATATTGCACAATTTCAATCCTTCTTATAAATAACATCCTTCCAAATATTTGAACAAGCCTATGCTGTCCTTTCTCAATTTTATCTCACTCAATTTTTTTTTTTTTCCAAAACCAAGCTCAGAATTCAGTTTCTCAGGGTGCCTGGGTGGCTCAGTCAGTTGAGTATCCAACTCTTGATTTCAGCTCAGGTCAGGATCCCGGGGTCGTGGGATTGAGCCCTGCGTCAAGCCCCATGCTGAGCGTGGAGCCTGCTGAAGATTCTCTCTGTCACTGTCTGTCTGTCTGTCTCTTTCAGGACACCTGAGTGGTTCAGTCAGACACTTGTCTGACTCTTGATTTCGGCTCAGGTCATCATGATCTCATGGTTAGTGAGTTCAAGCCCCATGTCAGGCTCTATGCTGACAGCTCAGAGTCTGCTTGGGATTTTCTCCCTCCCTCTCTCTCTCTGCCCCTCCCCCACTTGCACGTGTACACTCTCCCTCTCTCTGTCTCAAAATAAACATTTAAAATTACAAAAAAGTTTCTCTCCCTCTCCCCCACCCCCACTCTCTCTGGATGAAAAAAAAAAAAAAAAAAGAATTCAGTTTCTCTCCGGAGGCTTTAGCCTTCCAACCCCATCACCACAGAGAGCTAATCACAGTTTCTCTGTGCGGCCTCATACTGTGTCTATGGTTACACTTAACATACTGTATTGGAAATAGCTGTATAGATTTCTGTGTCCCATTAGACATGAAGCCTGTGACAGGCAGGGCCCATGTCTTTCCTTCTTTGTATCCCAAGTGTTAAATAGCGTAGGACATGGCATACAGCTGGCACCCATCAATATGAAGCTAACGTTACTCATTTGAGCAGGTAGCGTAGTCAAATACTGCTAGAAACCGGCAAAGCTCAACTAAACTTGCCCAACTATTTCACCTGTGCCTTAACACGACACAGCTTCAAGCGGTTCCGCTCTCCTGAGCAGTCTACCCGGAAGAGATTTCACACTGCCTGCATCCCTTTAAAGTATGCCAACCAGAAATGAAGACAAGACTCCCGATATGCTCTGGATCCAGTGAGGTCTGACTAACTCCCACGTTCTGAATACTGCACTCCTACTATACGCTGAAGTGTGTTCACATTGCTGGTGGCCTCTTCACATTGTCAGTTACTTAACATACCGCTAAACGCCTGTCGGCTAGGACACAATGCCTCAATCCTTGCAGTCTAACTTCGTTTTTCCTTGTGATCTTTCACCTTGTTAAGTTCCATTCATTCGGTATGAAATATCATAGCTTTGAGAAATTTACTCTCTACAGAAAGCAGAAGAGTAATTACTGCCTAAGAAGTATAATTCGTGGGGGATAATAAAAAGGAGGGTGTTCTCCGACAGTGTACAGGAGGGAGAGAAAGCACCAAGCTTCTTCTAGTTTTCCAAAACAAGCACAAAATTTTGTTATGTTATTAAATTTATTTGGTATCTACCAGAAGTTCAGAAAGACACAGAAATGTTTTCATAAGATGATGGCCAACCTCATTTGGTGGCAAGACCTGATCTGAATTAGCACGAAAGCATCTATGGTTTTTATTAATTCTACTCAGTGTGACCACTCAGACGTTTCCCTGAAGAAATTCTAAGGGGGATGCTTTTGAGGTGTTTTCCCGGACCCCACTGAAGATTTTGTGTAACACATGGTATTACCCCTGATTACCTTTCTAAACTCCAAAAAACTCTAAATTCTGAAACACATCTGACCGTAAGGGTTTTAAATAAGGAATTGTTAAGTTTCACATACTCCACAGGATTGCGGTGAGAATTAAATGGATATAAATGAACCCTCAAACAATGTTAGCCATGATGATCATGATGATAATGGATCAGCCTTGGTATTCTGTCCACTGCCTCCACAAAGACCTGCCTTGACTGTGTGTGGCCCCCTCTGACTTTGAAGACATTGATGTCACCTCAAGATAAATCAAGATAAGACCGCATGCTTTACAACCCTAGACAAAATATGGTGCTATCGAAGTCTGAAAACCACAAAAAATAAAATAAAAATAAAAGGAAAAAAAATTTTTTTTAATTTTTTTTTTCAACGTTTATTTATTTTTGGGACAGGGAGAGACAGAGCATGAACGGGGGAGGGGCAGAGAGAGAGGGAGACACAGAATCGGAAACAGGCTCCAGGCTCTGAGCCGTCAGCACAGAGCCCGACGCGGGGCTCGAACTCACGGACCGTGAGATCGTGACCTGGCTGAAGTCGGACGCTTAACCGACTGCGCCACCCAGGCGCCCCGAAAAGGAAAAATTTTAATGTAACTATATATGAACTCAAAATGAAAGAAACTGTTTCAAACTATTTGTAACCTGAAAATTAAATACAGGAAAAAGTATCAGTTAGAGTTTATGCAAATTCACCCGTAACACTGCCAGGCTTCAGCAATTCGAAGTTTAATAAACTATGCTTGCAGTTGCCAGATAAAAAATAATAAATTCAAAGGTGGCTATTATTTCACTGTCAGTAGGACATGGACTTAGTTACAAGAATGTTAACGTCAATCTGCTTTTCCAGAATGGAACCCCAGTGAAATTCCAGCTCCGTATGAAATCAATCTCTTCCTCAAATCTACTTCAGCCGATAAATACCGAACAGAGACGGCCAGGCTGTTTTACATTGCTGTAAATGTCTCCTTGTGGATGCTTTAAGAGTGACAATAGAAAATCTTTTAAACTTCCTTTCCAATTCTCAAAGTGGTAATATTCTGAGATTTTAGCCTTAACACATTTCAGTTTTACCAAAAGGACATAATTAACAGGCTATGCACAGGACACATTCAAACTCCTTCAAGGCCTTTAATTTAATTCATGTGGTTATCCCAATACAGAAGAGGTAATGTTTTTACTGACTTTATAAAGAGTTTTGTAAACTGTCATCATCTGAAGAGTGTAACAAATACCCACCTTCAAATTTAGAACTTTCCTTATCTCTAAAAATGCAAATAGCCTAATGTTAAAAGTCCCCAGGGACTGACAGAGCAGGTAATCATTTACCAGACAGTCAAGTGGTTTATGCAAATCCTAGTGGTTTTCTAGAAGGAAGCAATGCTTTTTCAGTTGCCATTCACGTTTATTTGTTTTTATCGTGAAGTATTATTTCTAAAAAGGAAAAAGGGGGAGAGAGAGCGAGAGCGAGAGCGACTTGCCTATAATAGGATCCTTTATTTTGGCATGGATTTTATATTTTAAGGCTTAGAGCTCCACATGAAAGACCCAGAACTTTTGTGATGATAAGTAAATGTGTAGAAATATTGACTGGAAAATCACACACAACACTTTCACAATCACAGCCTCCAGAGGGAAACACAGGGAGGATATTTTGCTCTGCTTGGACTACTAAATTTCACAGGAAGACCACAGGCTTGGTTCTCTTCCTATCCAGTCACTGAGAGATGGAGAGAAAATCACAGAACCTTCCTGGGGTCCTGTTTTCTACTACCAAATAATGAAACTAACAACCACCCAAGCCAATTAGTGCTCTGTGGTCTCTGAAAAGCATAATTATGAAACATGGCATGTGGAATTATCACCATTGACTTAACACATCTTTGATGTTTATCTGCAGACCTCTGCCTAATGCAACCTACCTAAACAAATTGCAACCTTCAGAGGCAAGAGTGTAAGTCTTCGGAAACAAGTCGCCATGAGCTGGTCTCCCCTCAAAGTGTATAACCTGCTTTTAACAGCATAAAGAATTGTACGTTGACAAAAATGGGGTTGTCTTTTTTAAACTGTGAGGTTTACTGCTGATATTTTAAAATAATAAATAACAACACATTTTTAAAGAGTTGTGCAGAGGCTGTCAAAATCCACTTTCTCAAATGTTCATAGTTCTGCTCAACAAGAATCTCCTGCTGTGCCGAATGGTAAGATGGAATATTATCAAAAGAATTCACCTTGCCTACAGAGATGAAACTATCAACCTGGGTACTTCACAGGATGGGTCTTCTTTTATTTTTTGGAAAATGGGCAAATTTCAAAAAGACCAAAATTACATTGCAAGTGTACTGACTTATTTAGATGATAGAAGAGACCTGGTATGAACTGATTTCTTCTGCCTTGACTGAACTATACCTATTTTGCATCCTCTAATATTTTTTACGTCTTTTAGATCATATTAAAGAGAGAAAGAAATCCAGTGATTGAAATTGTCACAGATTCTCAGGGTTGAGAGAAACCTGGAGGTCTAGTCCAATGACAGAGAATAAATGAATAAATCTGGCAAAGAAACTTTAGGTAGGGTTTTTGTCAAGTAAGGACTACTGATGAGGAGCAGTACTATGGTTTGCATATCAAAACAGTAATGACAACATGCTTATGACTATGAATTTCAAGGCAAACATGAAGGCAGCAGGAAATTAAGGAAAAGGCAGCAATCTCATCAGGATTGTTATAACCATGCCCCCAACTACATCCTGTACCTCAACAACATACAAAAACCTTGAGGCAAAGCAAGGCAAAGCATATGTGTATACGTGTGTGCACAGTAACTCCTCTGCTGTGTTTTATCAGAATGAGATAAAAACATACAATTCTAGCATCAAAGAATACACTGCACATCAAGTTATAAGCTTCTCCCAACGAGACTTTCCTAATACTTAAAGGCACGGAATTCTTTATTATCACCAAAATGTTGATGGCATAAGCATCTACATGTCTATATAAAGACTTCCCTAGGCACACTTCTGCATTGAGCTTTAAGGGCAGCACTTAGAGGGAGGTGAAAAAAGCTTGGGGATTACTGCCGACTACAGAGCTTCAGAAGAGAGAAGTTGTATTGTCATCCATGCAAAGGTCTTAGTAATAGGAATTTCGCAGCTTATTTTTTCCTTGACAAAATCTCACCGTGAGGAAAAGAGAAAAAAGAGACACCCATACTAAAAGCTGCATCTAATAAAACATGCGAGCTAAGTACATGCTCACCATGAACACAGATACAAGAGGTGCCTTAAGAGAAACAGATCTAGTTCCTTTCCTAAAGAGGATTATAATCTATGCACTCTATACAGGACTCCATTTTTGTAACAAGAATGACTCTGATGATCCATATGTATGGTGATTATTTTTATTTTTTGTATTTTTGGTGATTATTTTTAAATTAGAGCAATATGGAATGGAGTGAAAGTATTTTTTAATGAAGGCTGTAATAGTAAGAACAATAAAAACATATCAAGACAAAACAGTGGATTTTATAAAAGAAGCAGGAAAAAAATATATAGACAATCTTTAGGACATAGGACTAGGCAAAGAGTTCTTAGAACTGACACCAAAAGCATGTCTCTAAGAAGAAAAAGTGATATACCCTATAACCAGCAACTGCACTACTAGGTATTTACCCAAAGGATACAAAAATACAGATCCAAAGGGGCACATGCACCTCAACGTTTATAGCAGCAGTATCAACAATAGTCAAATTATGGAAAGGGCCCAAATGTCCATTGACTAAGGAACAAATAAAGATGTGGTGTATATGTATGTGTGTGTGTGTGTGTGTGTGTGTGTGTGTGTGTGTGTATACAGGTGATGTATACAGGTGAACATAGGGGAAGGAGGGAAAAAAAGAGAGAAGCAATCCATAAGAGACTTTTAACTGTAGAGAACAAACTGAAGGTTGATGGAGGAAGGTGGGTGGGGGATGGGCTAAATGGGTAATGGGTATTAAGGAGGTCACTTGTGCTGAGCACTGGGTGTTATATATAAGTGATGAATCACTAAATTCTACACCTGAAACCAATTTTACAATATATGTTAAGTAGAATTTAACAGGGTGCCTGGGTGGCTCAGTCGGTCGAGTGTCCGACCTCGGCTCAGGTCATGATCTCACGGTTTGTGAGTTCGAGCCCCGCATCAGGCTCTGTGCTGACAGCTCAGAGCCTGGAGCCTGCTTCTGTGTCTCCCTATCTCTCTGCCCCTCCCCGGCTAACGCTGTCTCTCTCTGTCTCAAAATAAATAAATAAATAATTAATTAAAAATTAAAAAAAAAAAAGAATTTAAATAAAAACTTGAAATAAAAAAAGAAGAAAACGTGATAAGTTAAACCTCATCAAAATTCAAAACTTTGCCCTGGGAAAGAACCTGTTAAGAAGATAAAAAAGAATCACAGGCTGGGAGAAAACATTTATAAATTACACATCCAACACAGGACTAGCACACGGAACATATAAAGAACTCTCAAAACCCAACATTAAAGAAAAGTCCAATTAAAAAAAAAAAACTAAAGACATGCACAGACATTTCACCAAAGAGGATATATAAATTGTAAATAATCTAATGAAAAGATGTTAATATCATTAGCCATTAAAGGAATGTAAATTAAAGCCACAATGAGATACCCCTACACACTCATCAGAATGGGTGAGACAAATCATCAGAAAAATTGTGAGAACACCAATTTTGTGTTGTGGATATAAGTGGGGTAACATTAGTCTGGCAGTGGTGATAGAGCTGGGTATCTTGACTGTCGTATCTTGACATGTGGCTACACATGTCAGACAGCTGAACTACACACACAAATTGTGCATATGTAACTGGTAAAACCGGGATATGTTCTATGGATTGTACCAATATCAATTTCCTGACTTTTATAATGTACACAGATACACAAGATGTTAACATTGCAAAAGGCTGCAACAAGAGTGCGCAAAATCTCCCTCCCTATACATTTTTTTGCAACCTCACATGAATCCGTTCCGTGATCTGTAATTATTTCAAAGTTAAAAGTTTAAAAGGGGAAAAGGGGAGCAAGAGAAGAAGGCTAAGGCAAGTAAGGTAAAAGAAAAGATTTAAGAAAATAAAATTATGCATGTTGATTGTTTTTCCCCTGCAGAAAGCTCTGGGGGAATGGGAATAACACTAATCTATAAACTTACATGTTTAAGCAGAAACTTTCCTGTTGAAAAATTTGCTTCCCTTTCCTACTCATCCATCCAAGCTACTGTAATGAGGTTTCTTGAGGCTATCATTCATTAAGCCTTACTGTTCATCAGCAGATTGTATAAAATCAATTTTATGTCCCCAAAATTTACTCTTCCTTCAAGCTGTTTAAGTCAATCCAGAAATGTCTGCATTGACTCACTGAGGCAGGTCAACTGAGTATTAGACTGTTTTCAATTACACAGTTATTAATTCCATTAAGCAAAGAAAAATGCACACAGTTAAGCATTCAAACTTCCTCCCCCCACTTGTTTCCTATAATTTTTTTAAAAAGCAGATTACCAGTGGATATGGAATCTGAAGGATATACCCATAAGACAAATTTCAGAAAATCCACTGTTTGGGAAATCAGAAAGACTACTTTTTCACTACCACTTTTGATTATTTGCTTTGTTGAAAAATTTCATTATGGATAATCACAAGTAAATACACTATCTTCACCCCCTAGTAAAACTCCAACAAGTACATTAACTCTAGGCTAGTCCATTTATCAAGAAAACTGTGCCACACATGTCCTTCAACCACTTTCAAAACTGATCTCCTATCTTCAGAAATGTGATCAACTACATCAGTGTGTTATGAATGGTGACGAGTCTTTCATCGAACATTTTTTCAAGGTGCCTGATAAAGCTGTGAATCCAGTAGAGGCAGTAGAGTTTCTGAGTCAACTTTATAGCTCTAAAACCATGCAATAATATTTCAATCATAAGAGAATTTTTTTTAGCTCAGTTGTAATCCCACCTTCACAGGGGATGCAATGCCCCATTAATGCTTATGTTACCTGTATTGCATAATAATTGTAGCACAAAGGTATCCACTCTTAATTAAAGCTATCCCCTTCTCTCCAGCGTCCTGAGCCTGTAAGCCACCTGCACAGTGCACAGTACTGTTACAATACCAGAAACCCTGCTTTAAAGCAAAATCCACACAGCCAGTTAGAAACAGGTGTAGACAAACCCAACTAAACCAACTCTGCTTGCAGAAATTCATTTCTAAGTGCTTCAAAATGCCAGATCTTGCAAATAAAATCGACCTTTTCATTTGACATTTCTTGAAAGAAATAAGATTTTAAAGATGCATTTCCCAACTATTTTTTATTCTAAATTCCTATGACTATGACTGTGGAATAATAAATGAGCTTTAACAGGGAGTACAGTACTTCCCCAGCTTCCAATTAATCTCAGCATTTTAATTGCAATTTTGCCTCAATGTACACAACGTAACACACATACACAAATGTGGTTTCTATATCCAAAGACAGTAACTAAGAAACACAAAATCCCTCCTTCTCTAAAAATAAAATTTTGAAGTGAATTTTTTTTTTTTTTAGTACAACATTGTAAATCACCTCTGCAATTTTTCTCCATTTTATTTTACAGCAGAGTCCACCTTAAATCACAGAACAATGAAGAGGAAAATACCAGTCATTCCAGTCAGGTGGCCATATTTAATTAATTGTCCTAAATAAAAAGTGACAGGTCACTTGTCACGTCCTTCTTTTGACAATCCATCATACTAACTGTAGTTTGCTTCCTTCCATAGACTTCCTTTTCCTGCCTCTTTTCTCCTCTCTGCCAGTTTCCACTGTGGCTCCCATTACGGGATTCACTCAACAAGTCAACTATCTCCTTTTCCTAGGCTGTTTATATTATCTCCTTAAACATCAGCCACTTATTTAAAAAGTAAAAATTGTCTATTCCTATCCGAATGCTATGAAAAGTCGTCCTTGACTCAAACTTATTAATTCGTTGAGCAGCAATGTAATTTTTTCTCCATTTGCAAAATGGGGATGGAAATGCTTGAGAGGCACTCTGTACTTCTTGAAAACCAATCATGAGTTCACAGAAGAGTGCCCCTCCCCTGCCTCCCCTCAACCCACCATGGATGCACACCCCTGCAACTCTGCTACCCTTGTTCTGTTATTTAACTTCTCTGACCTTAAAGTAGTTTGAATGTGAAAATAAAGGCACTGGACTTGAAGCTGTCCTCCATCTCTGGCATTCTATTTTTCTCCAATTATGCTTCCTAATTGTTCAATTACTATGTCAGTATATCCTCTTACTTTTATCTCCCCACTGTGAAAGAAAAATTATTTTATCCTGTAATTGTACTGACTCTCATTCTTTAATTATCCACTGTGTTTTGGATTAAGGTAGGAGAAATTAATATATTTCAGCAGTTTTGTTTTAAATTTTTAAAAAATGTTTATTTTTGAGACAGAGAGTGAGTGGGGGAGGGGCAGGGAGAGAGGGAGACACAGAATCCGAAGCAGGCTTTATAGGCTCTGAGCTGTCAGCACAGAACCCGATGCAGGGCTCGAACCCACAAATCGGGAGATCATGACCTGAGCCAAAATCAGATGCTTAACCGACTGAGCCATGCAGGTGCCCCTCAGCAGAAGTTTGAATTTGATTGTGCCAAAGGGGTTTAAGAATGGGCTGAGTAACCTATAATTACAATTTCCTGGTGAACTTTTAAGACCTTCTAAGGGTAAGTGTAAGGAAGGATGTAAAGTTGCTTCGTCCTATTACTATGTATGTCTCTTAAAGACAAGATTTGTGTCTGTGATAATTTTTCTAATTCTCCACATGCCCCTATACATAGTGGATGCACAATAAATACGGTTTACTATTTCACATTTAGTTTCTATGCTGAGCACTTCAGTAGATTGGGATCTTGACTGAGATCACTGCAGATCTAATGCTCTCCTAATGGTGTGGCAAAGGCTAAAGGTTTTAAAATCCATTTCCAAATGTATTGCTAATTCCAGCTGCTTCAGAAAACAACTAACCCATTCAGCAACAAACTGCCTGTTTTCTGATGTTAGTAACACAGAAAGGCTAAAATATTTGCCTAAACCTACCCATGGTTTCTATGTTGCATTTCTTATTTTGTATTTACTGTGGAGATACCCAATACATCAACTTTATGAGAGCTGTCATTGATGCTGGAATTTCAAGTACTATAATCATCATATAACACCATAAACAGATTAGGGAAATAATCCAATACTCTTTTGCAGACAAAGAAAAAAATCATCATGGAAGTAACTAGAAGAGATGATGATGCCTTTTTAAAGGATGGACCAACACTTCAAATGATGAAAATCAGCCAAACAACTGAGCTACTCATTAGTTTTTTAAAAAATCAACCCTGAACATATATATACTAAAATTTTGCAAAAACTCAGTCACTTGTACAAATATATTTATAGCATTGTCAACATCATCAGACAAGATTTACTAGTACACTCTTTTATATCAGACACTTTGTATCCATGAATTCTTACAACAAGGCAGGGATCATTCCTGTTTTAGAGATAAGGAAACTGAAGCTCAAAAGGAGAATTTAGCTAGTAAGTGGCAAAACTGAGACTCAAATCCAGATCTGTCTACTTCTGATCATGCATTCTATCATCTAAGCCACACGGAAACTGATTAAATAACCAACAAGGGTGGTTAGTCAGAAAAATTATCTTACATTTACTGAATGGAATTTTAGAAAGTTATTAAAAATCATAAAGGTGGAAATAAAATATACATTTCATAGTGTATATGAAATAATGTTATATTAAAAAGAGAAAATAAAATTTAAATGCATTCTTATAATCAGGTAGAATGTATATACATTTGGATAAACATTGTAATAGAGCACAAATAAAAAATTTTATGATTAGGCAATAAGCTAATGAGTGGTATATATTTCTCCTGATGGAACTGTTTTTAATGAGTTGCTTTAAAATTAAGTCAGCTATAGTAATCAAGACAGTGTGGTATTGGTGAAACAGACAAACAGATCAATCAAACAGAGCCGAGAGCACTGAAATAGACCCACATAAACACAATCAACTGATCTTTAACAAAGAAACAAAGGCAATAGAGTAGACATACACACAGTCTTTTCAACAAAGATTCTAGAACTGCATCTCCACATGTGAAAAATTAATCTAGCCACAGACCTTACACCCTTCACAAGAATTAACTCAAATGGATCACAGACCTAAACAAAAAAAATGCAAAACCATAAAGTTCATAGCTCATGGGTCTGGCAACCACTTTTTAGATATAATACCAAAGGTACAATCTAGGAAAGAAATAATTGATAATAACTTATTAAAGTTAAAAACTTCTGCTATGCTAAAGACACTGACAAGAGAATAGAAAGAAAAGCCACAGACTGGGAGAAGATATTTGCCAGAAACACATCTGACAAAGGACTGTTATCCAAAATATACAAAGAACTCTTAAAGTCAACAATAAGAAAACAAACAACCTGGCTAAAAAAAAAAAAAAGCTCAGAGATACCTGACAAAGACATACAGATGACAAAAACAAACAAACAAACAAAAAACCTGAAGAGATGCTCCACATCATATGTGATCTGGGAAATACAAACTAAAACAACAATGAAATCCTACTACACAGCTATTAGAAAGACCAGAATCCAGAACACTGACAACACCAAATGCTGGTGAGGATGTGCAGCTATAGGAACGTTCATTTGTTGCTACTGGGCACTGAGCACTTTAAAGATACTGAGGGGCACTTGGGTGGCTCAGTCGGCTAAGTATCTGACTTTGGCTCAGGTCACAATCTCGCAGTCTGCGAGTTTGAGCTCCCCATCAGGCTCTGTGCTGACAGCTCAGAGCCTGGGACCTGCTTCGAGTTCTGTATCTCTCTACCCCTCCCCTGCTGGCGCTCTGTCTATCTGTCTGTCTGTCTCTCTCTCAAAATAATAAACATTTTTTTTTAAATTGTAATTAAAAAAAAATAAAGACATTATCTTATTTAATCTTTTTGCAACTATCTTTTGGGGTGACTATTTCTATTATTCCCACTATAGACACAGACAATCAGAGGCTTAGAGATTAGGATGACTCCAGTGGAAAATGGCAGAGCTGGTAAAGAAAACCAGGTCAGTTTGACTCCAAAGCCCATTTACTTAATCATTCTGCTGGGTAATATTACACAGCATCTCCTGATATATGATATGAAGTTGGCAGTAGGCCTCCAATAATTAGAATGACTTCTGAGCTTTGCATTAAAGAAAACGAGACTGTTGAAGAGCAATTCAGATCAAAATAACTGACATTGGTATCAGTGGTCTCTGCTTTAGGAAATAATTTATCATTTGATTCTTAATAGTGTTATTTAAATCATAGCAATTATATTCATTTTCTTCTATATTTTTCTAAAATGTTTTTAATAAAAATATAAGTCAGGTTTCAGCCAGGTTTTGTTTTGTTTTGGTCTTTACAAATAGCTGACTGTGTTTCCATTGTTTGCCAGTAAGGAAATAGTTAAATCTTGAGCATGTACCCCGGTGGATATCTCCCTCGACCATCTAAAGAAAAGAAAAAAAAAAAAAAAAGGTCACAGTCAGTTACTCCCGTTAGATCAGCGTTCACTGGAACATCTGCAGGCACATATACACATTCTCTTTACTGTGAGCCTTCCTCTTGCCACGGTCAGAGTGGGCAGTCAGTGAATCTTCCCCAAGTGCTGACATTTAATACCTGGTTTAGCGGCAAAGATTCAGAGAGGGGTGAGCAGCCTCTCTGGCCTTCAGGTAGGTCCGATACCTTCATTTCTATCAAAGCTAAAAGACGGGCACCTACGTTTGTCAACTTGAAGGGAAAGACGATGCCCCGCTTTAGCAGCGGGTGAGTTACAGATGCATTGGGTGTCCAGATGGGGAAGGGATGCTGTAAAATTTGGAAACTATGGGGCTTTCTGCTGTCAGGCTGCTGCAAGGATTCAATTCCTGTGGCATCAGAGCCCATGTGTTCATCTTAGTACATAAATGCTTCTCTGGCATAAGTGTCAGGAAAAAAAAAAAAGACCTAATCCTGACTTCAGTGCCAGCAAAAAAAAGCAAATAACGTATATCTCAGACCCAATTAGCTGTGCAAGATAGTGTTAATTCATGCCCGAAATGACTGTGGTTACATGAGGTTACCTACTCTTTCGGAGCAATCAAGAAAACACGGGCAACACTGATCAGTAAGATTTAATGCCTCTGAGTACAGTACCTTTCTTTGGAAGGAAAAAAAGAGTCAGTTCAGACACAGGAAACTACAAACCCAGACCTCACACCATTAGTCCTCTTTTGATTTTCAACTGTGCCCTAGCTTCACAGTGAATAAATGAAAACCTCCCTGCTGAGGAATGTTAGCATGGGGTTGGGAAAATTGTATAAATTTATTGGTCCTCTATTTCTGTCTTTTAAAAAGAATCTTTAATGCATGGACTTTGAAACTTCCTTCAGTTGAAGAACAGTATCTTTTTTTTTCCAAATCTTCCTTTTTTATCTAGACTATTTAAAGAAAGTAGATTATTTTAGTTCTAGTATTACCTTTTAAAAACTCTTAAAAACCAAGATGTGACTAATATAGTCATGTTAAAACTATGGAAAATATACAATAGTCCACTCCAGTGAGGGCATATTTAAGTGAATAAAGCAAATTTCAAAAACTAAAAAAATATGGCAAATTAATGTGAAAACACTTTCAGTGTTCCTGTTTATTCTTTAAATAAGTGTGCCATCTGGTCATGGTTTTAAATGGGTAATCTAAACATTAAATACACAGATACTTGAACTGCATTACAAGAGGAGGAAATTCACCTTAACAGTAATAAACCTCTCCTGTTTTTTAGGGCCCTGAAATTATGAGGTGCATCAAGAGCAGGGCATCAAAAGGAGAACAGGTCAGAAATCTTTAGGGAACCAAACTAAGCTGTAAAAAAATGGGTAGTATTCCTTATGTCTTGGCTAAGAAAATGTATCCGTTTCATCTGTAGTAGTCATGTTTTCACTTATGAGAAGCCAAATTCCCTAAGACAACCTTAAAATGAAGCCAAAAGGCCACAATGAGACCTTATTTTTAAAAAAGCCTGCTGTTGGGGCACCTGGGTGGCTCAGTTGGTTGAGCGGTTGAGCATCCGACTTCAGCTCAGGTCATGACCTCAGGGTTCGTGGGTCCAAGACCCGCACTGGGCTCTGTGCTGACAGCTCGGAGCCTGGAGCCTGCTTCCGATTCTGTGTCTCCCTCTCTCTCTGCCCCTAACCCACTCACATTCTGTCTCTGTCTCTCTCAAAAATAAATAAACATTAATTTTTTTTTTAATGTCTGCTGTTTAAAAGCTAGTGTTCTTGGTATATGTTCACCCCTTGGGATATGGACTCCATGACCCCCGTAGAGCTTGCTTTTTATCCCAATAACAGTCTTCAGAGATACTTAAAACAAACTGGCTTTGGCTTCAGTGCTCCCCCTACCCAGAAGCGGACAACTGTCTGACAAGCATGTATCACGCTGAGTCACTTACAGTTTTCATTTACTGAATTGAGGGAACGATACTTCCTTTTAATCCCTATGGAGAGCATGTTCTTAGTTGCACCAGGCCTTCTCTCATGCATACTTGGATGGGCCATGAATAAAAAAGACACCCATGTGATTTCATAAGCAGGGCAAGTTGCTGAACCTACAAACCATCATGAAGAAGAGGCGGGCTTGCTTTCATGACTTTAACAATAACCCTTCTTATTCACCATGTCCTCACTTGGTTTCATAACCCACAAGATGTGACTCTTAAAATATCACACCTTGAGGAATCTCCCAAGTAAACTAAAACTAAATAGAAGAGCACATTTAGTGGTTAATTACATCTGATCTACAGAAGTGCTTCAAGGCAAAAAGCCTTACCAAAATCTCACTACACTGAACACATAGATTCTAAATGGGCCAAGGAATCTTTGCAGGCAAAATAAAAACTATAGTATCGACCAACATTTATCAAATGCTTATTATGTGCCAGGCACTGTGCTATGTGATTTACACGTGTTATCCCATTTATCCTTCAAAACAACCCAATGAATACATACGAATACTATTCCCATTTTACAGAAAAGAAAGAACAGAGAAAAAATAACTTGACCAAGATTTGGACTCAGGCTGCAAAGTCTGCATTTTTTTTTAAATGTTTTAACATTTATTTATGTTTGAGAGATAGAGAGAGACAGGGCATGAGCAAGGGAGGGGCAGAGAGAGGGAGACACAGAATCCAAAGCAGGCTCCAGGCTCCAAGCTGTCAGCACAGAGCCCAATGCAGGGCTCGAACCCACAAACCGTGAGATCATGACCTGAGCAGAAGTCGGACACTTAGCCAACTGAGTCACCCAGGCACCCCCAAAGTCTGCATTTTTAAGGAGAGGTTAGAGAAAGGGTAACAGAAGAATGACTGAATGATTTCGTTATTTAAATTGAACTCACCACCCGCACCTCCATTGTGTATGCTTATCCAATTCTTATTAGTCTAAAAAATTCATCAATCTATACCCACTGACCAGATCCCAGATCCTAAATTCCTTTTAACCATCTCCAACATTAAGTATCATCTGCCATGACTTGTAGGTAATTGTGTACTAACAACCCTACTTTTGATAAGTTCAAGCATAATTATAACTAACACAGTGTGCAAAGCCCTACTGTAAATAATTTACATGCAGTAATTTACTAATGATAATTTACATCAACCAAGGAGGTAGGTAAATTATCTCATTTTACAGATGAGGAAACTGAGACAGAGCGATGTTAAATGACTTGCCCAAGTTCATATAGTTAATAGGCGTCAGACAAAGGATTTGATTATAGCCAACGGCCTTCAGAGTCCATACTCTACTGAGAGCCATATTCAGAGACACTGTTTCATCCTGTTTTTGAAGCATAGTAATAATTTACTCTGAACAGGCGGGAATCTGTACCCTTTTGATTCCTTTAACCTTTGGTGCCTAGGACCTCACTCTGCAAACAGAGTATATTTCTCATTAAGGCTCCTGGCATCTCCCTAAGGTAAGTGATAATAATAAAATAAAAATGTATCCAGCTGAGTTCATCTAATAAATAGATTTTTAAAAAATATTATGACTAATATTAAATCCTGAATAATTCTGGCACCTCTTTGCTTAGTACCTGCTTACGACAGCGTTTCTAAAGACTTATGTCAAATGTTTTGTGCAGGAAAGAGCGATCTGAAATAACGGCCACTAACTGTATTTTCCTAGAGGTAAGAGGAAGAGAGAATGGAGGCAGGGGGGTATTTAGGAACCTTCTTTGCTTCCCTGAAAGAACCCTAAATGCAGGAGCAAGAGCGATTGAGGAAAAACCAGGGGCTTTTGACAAGACACTCGCTGAAATCTAATTAGTGTTTCCACTACGAAATCATTATCAGGTAATTTCTCCCCCGCGCTCCAGGTATTCAAAGCCTGGTCTTTGGCTTCCGTAAAACAGTCACAGCTTCTGTGACCTCAGGTCCCCCACACTCCCACCCCGACCCAGCAACCTAAGGACGTTCAGGGGTGTAACTGACTCGAGTCCTCGAAAGCATCCAGGCAGGAGTCCGCTAGGACGCCTCATCCGGGGCTTCCTTCTAGGCTGCGGTTTCCAGGCAACCCCACTAGGGCCAGAAACAACTGTGCTTCCTACAGGGTCACTTGTTTAAGAGTCCCCGGAGAGGCACCGGGAACACTCGGCAGCAGTCGGCCTGACGCCCCTCCTGGTGCTGCAGCCTTCCCGTAACCCGGATGTTGGGTCTGCGTCAGCCGCGCTCACCTCCCGTTCCCTAGTTTTCCGCCTTGGCTCCCTTCTAGTCACTCCGCACTTCGAGCGTCTTTATTCAGAGGGGCATCCCAGGAGTCGCTTCTCCTAGAGCAACAGAAACGGTCTCCAACCACGCATCCCATAGAGAACGGATTCCTGGGAAATGTAGTTCTTTCGGCCGACAAGCGGTGAATCTGTGAAGAGGGTGGGGGGGATAGGACTACAATTCCCAGAAATCTAAGGGAGGATGGTCCATGTCGAAAACATGTCCCAACTGCTTGGATCCTATTAGGAAGGAAGGTTCTGTGGCTCTTTATTACTTACCTAGCTGCCTGGATTTTGCTAATTCAGTCCCTCTACAAGCTTGTGGAAGAACTTTTTCTAAATAAGCGTTTTACATGTAAGGTGATGCAAACATAATGATTTATATGAAGAGATACAGTAATTTTGTGTGTGTAATTCTTTCAGATAAAAGATCCATCCACTATCAGAAAATATGTCACTACAGATGATAACAGTCAGTAATAATACAGCCTTAATACAACCAGGCTTCTCACTGATGAATTTTGATGGGCAAGTTTTCTTCTTTGGCCAAAAAGGCTGGCCCAAGAGATCCTGCCCCACTGGAGTTTTCCACTTTGATGTAAAGCATAACCATCTCAAACTGAAGCCTGCAGTTTTCTCTAAGGATTCCTGCTACCTTCCTCCTCTTCGTTACCCAGCCACTTGCATCTTCAGAGGCAGCTTAGAGTCTGAAAAGCATCAATATATCATCCATGGAGGGAAAACACCAAATAATGAGCTTTCAGATAAGATTTATGTCATGTCTGTTGTTGGCAAGAACAACAAAAAAGTTACTTTTTGCTGCACGGAGAAAGACTTGGTAGGAGATGTTCCTGAAGCCAGATATGGTCATTCCATTGATGTGGTGTATAGTCGAGGGAGAAGTATGGGTGTTCTCTTTGGAGGACGATCATACATGCCTTCTGCCCAAAGAATCACAGAAAAATGGAATAGTGTAGCTGACTGTCTGCCCCATGTTTTCCTGGTAGATTTTGAATTTGGGTGCTCTACGTCATACATTCTGCCAGAACTTCAGGATGGGTTATCTTTTCATGTCTCCATTGCCAGAAATGATACCATTTATATTTTAGGAGGACACTCACTTGCCAATAACATCCGCCCTGCCAACCTATACAGCATAAAGGTTGATCTCCCACTGGGTAGCCCAGCTGTGAATTGCACAGTATTGCCAGGAGGAATCTCTGTCTCCAGTGCGATCCTGACTCAAACAAACAGTGATGAATTTGTTATTGTTGGTGGCTATCAGCTTGAAAATCAAAAGAGAATGGTCTGCAACATTGTCTCTTTTGTAGACAACAAGATAGAAATTCGTGAGATGGAGACCCCAGATTGGACCCCAGATATTAAGCACAGCAAGATCTGGTTTGGGAGCAACATGGGAAATGGAAATGTTTTCCTTGGCATACCAGGAGACAATAAACAGGCTTCTTCAGAGGCATTCTATTTTTATATGTTGAAATGTGCTGAAGATGATGTGAATGAAGATCAGAAAACACTCACAAATAGTCAGACATCAACAGAAGACCCAGGGGACTCCACTCCCTTTGAAGACTCAGAAGAATTTTGTTTCAGTGCAGAAGCAAATAGTTTTGATGGCGATGATGAATTTGACACCTATAACGAAGACGATGAAGAAGATGAGTCTGAGACAGGCTACTGGATTACATGCTGCGCTACTTGTGATGTGGATATCAACACTTGGGTACCATTTTATTCAACTGAGCTCAACAAACCTGCCATGATCTACTGCTCTCATGGAGATGGGCACTGGGTCCATGCCCAGTGCATGGATCTGGCAGAACGCACACTCATCCATCTATCGGAAGGAAGCAACAAGTATTACTGCAATGAGCATGTGAAGATAGCAAGAGCACTACAAACCCCCAAAAGAGTCCTACCCTTAAAAAAGCCTCCACTGAAATCCCTCCACAAAAAAGGTTCTGGGAAAATTTTTACTCCTGCCAAGAAATCTTTTCTTAGAAGGCTGTTTGATTAGTTTCACAAATGTCTTCCAAATTCAAGTGCATCAAATTTTTAAACTTGTTTTAAAGAATCATAACAATGATGAAAATTATATTTCTATTTTTGTTTATTGAAAATGTCCGTGTTTTCTTTTAGTCTTATGAATCAAGTGCCAGGGGAAAGTGCTCATAATACAATGCTAAATGCTTGAAAAAATTTTAGTCAAAGGTATCTTAAATGAGAATTTCTGACCTGAATTTTTTCATTCAAGCAATCTTCAATACAGAGACGGTAGTAATAATCAAGATATGTTTATATCCTTCATATAATTTTTCATAACAAATAAGCTATACAGTAGTTAAGACAAAATTAAGCCAGTAAAGAAAATAACACCCAAAGGAATTAAATGAATTATTTTGCACAATATAATAATTTGGTGGTTGGCCAAAAATTAAAACCAAGATCACCTGTATCCCATGCTAGTACTCTTTATATGTCTCTAACTCTATTTTTTTTTAATTTTTTTTTCAACGTTTATTTATTTTTGGGACAGAGAGACAGAGCACGAATGGGGGAGGGGCAGAGAGAGAGGGAGACACAGAACCGGAAACAGGCTCCAGGCTCTGAGCCATCAGCCCAGAGCCGGACGCGGGGCTCGAACTCACGGACCGCGAGATCGTGACCTGGCTGAAGTCGGACGCTTAACCGACTGCGCCACCCAGGCGCCCCATGTCTCTAACTCTAAACTGGTCTCTTGATTATGTCTATGAACAGAAAAAGTTCCATAAAGCTTATTTAAGCTGTAACATAGTCTCCATTGACATGAAGGAGGAGAAAAGGACTCTACATCAAGTTTGTTATATTTTATCAAGTTACCTGCATGACTTTCTTCAGAGGATTCCCCCTCTCTGCCCTGTCTGGTGCACAGATGATGGACCAAGGCCAATTTCTTGAACCAATTCTTTGAGAGATTTAATGAAAACTGAAGTCCACTGCTACTTAGCAGTCTGGGAAAAGGGAATGAGTCAGAGCACGCTAAGAAAAGACCACCAGTTAAAATCTCATAAAGAACAATAGTATTATTTCCCCCAAATAAAAGAAGTTAAAGAATGTTCTAAAGTTAATAGGTATAAGATTTTAAGTGGGGAAAAATAAATTTGTGTGTATATGTGTCTAGTTGACATGTGGAGTTGGATGCCAATGAAAATTGCAAAATCAATGAACTTGCTATGGTTCAATTAGATACTTTCTAGAAAGAGAGTTAAAAAAGACTGTTCACTTTGAGGCTTTAAGACATCAACTGATAATTAGATGACCTTAGAAATAAATGTCTTTCCTTTTGGAGTATTTTTCTAGAAAAGCATCTTACTTTATCCTAAGAGCTTAAGCCACAGCTTCCTATTCATCAGTATTCATTGAAAGTCCACAGTGTGTGAAGTTCTATTGCCAGATTTAGGGGGCACATGACCATACAGGAGATAAATCCTTGGAATACAAGGTCATCTGCTACCAGTTCCATGTCTTAGCTACTAAAACTAACTTGGATGAATTAAATCCTGTTGTTTGTTTCAGTAATGTTGCTTAATGAATACTCCTTTTGAACCATTTGCTATACCTTTGCTTTGATTTTTTGTTGTTTTTGTCATCTATGTAAAACCAATAAAACATTAAAATGTCTTTTGTTTATATTGATTTCTCATTATTAATATGCATAGTTACCCAATTAAGGACAAAATTATACTATTTAATTTTCTCAGGATCACTCTACTTTGATTTCTTTTTTCTGTTGTTCATAGGAAGTGTCATAAGTTAGAACTGAAATATCCTTTACAGGGTTCAAAAGGGTTATTTCTTCAAGAGGTAGATACATTCCCTTAACTCATCTATAGTGACTGAGTAGCTGAAGAATTATTACCATATTTATTTTGTAGTCAATGATAATCTAAATGATTTAATTCTGAACTCACTGGGTTCTATAGTTAAACTCAGATGCCAACAGCATAGCTACTTTTAGAGTGTGTGTGTGTGTGTGTGTGTGTGTGTGTGTGTGTGTGTTATATGAGTATGTGTCATGAAAGCAAGTACTTTGGTTTTACTACCATATTTTTTAGTAGAATTATGTCTTTTTAAGTCCTAAGTGAACTCAGCAGCTGACATTAAAGATGATGAAGTAAGCATATGCAAACATTCAAATGGACCACATTAGAAGAGGATTCACTTATTCTAATGATATACTGCCTTTGCTTAAAACATTTATAGAACTCACACTTCAGTCACCTTCGGGTCCTATGGTTCATTCCTTTGAAGACACTTAACAACTGTCCCTCTTCCACCATTAGAGATGGAGTAGGAAACATCTCTGGAAACAAATGTCATCCAAAGCCCTAGTAGGGTATAACTCTCAGTATTACCACTTTAGGTTAAAAAGAAAAAGGAAAAAGAAAGTCTGAGTACAAATGGTCTTTCTGATATGGCTCATAAATATGTCCTAAAGATAAGTCTGGAAACTGCTTACATAGAATAATATCAATAAATAAGCATTTGGCTTTCCAAGGTGACCATTTTAAGGGGCTGAATGTCTTAGAAAGAGAGGAAGCATAAGGAAAAGGAATAGTTAGTCTGAAGTCCTTGGGGTGAGATGAAGCTTATCACGTTTGAGGAACTGAAAGGTCAGTCTGGTTAAAACATAGTAAACAAAGGGAGTATGGAATGGCATGACCCTAAAGCAAGGGGCCTGCTCCCTGAGGTTTTCATCGGTAAAATAAAGTCACATACAACTGCATTCATACTGTTTGCCCTGTCCCCTCCCCCTCCTGTTTCACTACTCTTTGCATTTTGTATTCAATCTCCAAAAATGCTAAACTGAGCTTTTGAGCAACCCATCCCTTCTGCTGGGCATGCCTTTCCTCTGGTGCTTTATAACTCCTGCTAATATCCTAGGCTATCTGGCCCATTCCTATCCACTCTACATCTCAGTTCAGATACCTTCTCCCTCAGGAAGGCTGTTCTGAACCCCATTACCTCCTTGATGGCCATAGCACTTACAAATCTCTGCTTATATACTCAGCAGTACAAGAGACAAAACCATCTGTATTTTTCTATAACTCACATTGTATTATGCATCCCCTTCACTGTGCGTTGGAAATTAAATTTCAATAAATTTAGGGTCTACCCTCTTTACCCAGCTTTTTATCCAGGTTCCAGGGAGAAACATAATACTGGGTTTCCAGAAGTGGGAATGAGTAGGGTTGAAGCATTTGATCCTTAAGGGTCGCCATTCCTTGTCACTGGCTTCTGCTACAATACCCACACCCCCACAGGGCCAAGGTTATCAGCTTCATGATGACTCCTGAGTTGTATCTCAGCCTTAACCACCAGACATCATTATATCTAGCTTTCTCTCAGCTGCTTCCTGGGTCCCTACTGGGCTCATATGATGGAGGAGATCATTTTGCCCTTCCTCTCTCAGCATGGTCACAGTTCTCTCTGTGAGACCACCTAGGACTTGTCTATTTCTGTACCACTCTTGGGCATTTCTTGGTAAACTTAGCTTGAATAGGCAGCCATTCTAACCCACAGTCACAAGAATTCCAAATGATTTATACACCACCAAATTCTACTCTACCATAGAACATTGCCTTTTGACTTGGAATTTGCCATAAATGATATTACATTTTCCCAAACCTAGTTCTGTCAAGAAACATCTAATACAGCACGTTTATTACTAAGAGAACCAATACCTCATTCTGTCTCTAGATATCAATCCAGTAAATGTATATTCATTTAAATTATTATTTTTAGAATAGGAAAGAAAAGTTATCAATAACACCCCTTTAAAAAGGCTGGCAGATATGGGGCTCCTCGGTGGCTCAGTTGCTTGAGTGTCTGACTTGGGCTCAAGTCATGATCTCACAGTTCATGAGTTCGAGCCCTAGATGAAGCTTGCTGCTGTCAGTGCAGAGGTGGCTTTGGATCCTCTGTCCCTCTCTCTCTGCCCCTCCCCCACGCATGCTCTCTTACTCAAAAATAAACAAACATGGGGAAAAAAAGGCTTGTGAGTATGTATAGCTTAAGGGTAAAGATCCCTTGAATCTCTGGCTTAATTCCTCTATTAATAGGCCATTTCAGGGGACCCATCAGTAAGTGTTTATTGAAAATCCAACATCCTTGGCAGTCCCTGGGTGACTCGGTTGGTTGAATGTCTGACTTTTGATTTTGGCTCAGGTCATGGTCCCAGGGTTGTGGGATCAAGCCATGCATCAGGCTCCATGCTCGGTGTGGAACCAGCTTGGGATTTTCTCTCTCTCTCTCTCTCTCTCTCTCTCTTCCCCTCTCCCCACTCAAATGCACTTTCTCTCTCAAATTAAAAAACAAAAAAGAAAATAAAATCCAAGATCCACAATAAATATTATGGGACCTGAAAAAGAACAAAAGAAGAGCCCCATCTTTAGGGAACTTATTGTCCTACTGTAGAACGGGGCAAGGGGCAGGACAGGAGAGTTACAGAAAGTGAAATCGTATACTGGAAGCAGTTGGTGACAAATTTGAAATTGTATAGTGCAAGCTATCCTTGCAATAACAGTTTTCTTTTTTTTAACCTGGAATATAGTGGTAAAATTTAAAAATTGGACTAAAATATCTCTAAGTCTCCTTTGTTGTATTGGCCTTAGCTGAAGAGATGTTGTGTCCAAGACAACTCTAAAATGTGGAAAAGACTGCTCGAAGTGCCATCCAAAATGTATGGTGATAACCAAAAGAGGAGGGGTGTGGGTGTACATATTAAAGATGACCAAATCATCAATTTTTAACCATTAAAAAATATGAATGTGGTGTCATAGGAAGATATTTGGTCTTTGTCCCTGGTTCTGGCATAGAGCTCCTAAAACTCCTGGCATTTCTTGAGTGATAAGGGTGCTAGGAGAGTCTTTTGTTCTATTGAGACAGCCCTGGATGACTTCAGCATGGGGGCTGGTCACCCGAGAGAGCAAGCCTTAATTAGAAGCTTCAAACTTTGGGGGCATCGGGTGGCTCAGTCGGTTAAGTGTCTGGCTTCGACTCAGGTCATGATCTCACGGTTCATGGGTTCAAGCCCCACATAGAGCTCTGCACTGACAGTGTGGAGCCTGCTTAGGATTCTCTCTCCCTCTCGCTCTGCCCTTCCCCTCCTCGTGCTCTCTCTCTCTCTCTCTCTCTCTCTGTGTGAGTCTCAAATAAATAAATAAATTTAAATGCACATACTTGCCCTACAAGTAACTCACTGTGTATTTTGTGAAGGCAGAGATACATTGTCACCATGAAGAGAGGAAAAACAATCATAGAGAAGCCAAGGAGAAAAGAACTTTCCACAAGAAAGAAGGAAAACTGTCATGGAAAGAAATGCTAAATTCATGAGAAGATGTTGCTGCTGCAGAACCTCCCTCACATCCTCCTGCCTAGGGTTAGACACAGTTGTGTGAGGTAGTGAGACATATGAATCAGCAGGTCATGCATAATTGACATAAAAAAATGTTTGAAATCGCTACTCCGTCATTGAAATATTTATGCGTGACCCTTCTTAATCTTGGATGAATCCCCTCCCATGTATACCTTCTGAAAACATTTCAGTCATGCCCCACTCCTGGCGTGGCTTGGATGGCATCCATTGCCCGCCTAAAACTCTTCAAAGGTTTCCATTTGCACCGGGGTAGTAGTCAAGTCTTTACCCCACCCGCCATGTCCTGCATAATAAGGCTTCTGCCTGATTCTCCAAATACACACAACCCCTTCCTCACATTCACTCTATCTGCTCCTGTCAGAGAGACCTTTCTTCTGTTCCTAGACTCTACCAACTGCTCTCCACCTCAGAATCTTCCCACGGGTGAAGTCTGCTCTTGGTCTAACCCTCCACACTTGCCCCCACATCACCCATTCTACCCATCTCTCCTTAAAGGTTCCTTCTTCCTAGTTGCTTTTTGTGACCCCCCAATTTAAATTCCATTGTCTTACTATACTCAAACTGAACTTAGTGCTTTTTCTTCATAACATCTACTAGAGTGTGCGGTGATGCATTTATTAGGCTTACTCTTATCTTCATGTCTGCTTCCACCTAGCTTTTTGTGAGCAAAAACTGCGCTGTTCATCACTGTATCTCCAGTGCCAGGCACACACTGCATGTGCATAGAAGGTATCCTATACATATTTCTTTAAAATACAGGCTGAAGTAGTTAGAAAGGGTATCAGGAACAATATAGAACTTAGCCGGGCCTTAAGGGGTAAGGAGATGCTTCATTCTCAAAGGCAGGAGTAATATTCAAATACTTGGTCAGAAGGTACAAACTTTTAATTTTGTGATGAGTAAGTCCTGAAGATCTAGTGAACAGCATGGTGACGGCAGTTAATGATACCATATTGTACACTTGAAATTTCTGAGAATAGATCTTAAGCACCCTCACCACGCCAAAATAAAAGGTAACAATGTGAAATGATAGATGCATTAATTAGTTTGATTATGGTAAATATTTTGCAATGTGTATTAAACTATTATGTTGTACGCTTGATATACAATTTTGTTTGTCAATTATATTTCAACAAAACTGGAAAAACAAAGCAAAGCAAGGATAGCAGAGTTTTAAAAAATCAATGGAAGAAAATGGTGCTGAGGCAGTTGTTAAGGCCCCCTGATGTGCTAGTATTAACCCGTTACTTGCTGGATCTGGGTTCCTTGAGGATGAGACAGGGCTGCCAGAGTTGGAAGGGTACTGGGGCCTTGGGGACACAGGCTGTTTGCCTACAAGTACAAACAAATTTCAATATTTTAAAAACTGGTACAGGGCACCTGGGTGAATCAGTTGGCTAACGGTCCAAATCTTGATTTCAGCTCAGGTCATGATCTCATGGTTCGTGGGGCTGAGCCCTGCACTGGGCTCTATGCTGACAGTGCAGAACCTGCTTGGGATTCTTTCTCTCTCTCTGTGCCCCTCCCCCACTCATTCTCCCTTTCTCTCTAAAATAAATAAATACCCTTAAAAATATTTTTTTAAAAAGCTGGTACGGTTGCACAGAAGCAGACAGGCTGAATCTCTGTTCTAAGCAGAAGGGAGCTCAGAGGTCTCTAGCAAAGATGTGCTGAGATGCTTGAAAATCCATGGATGATGAAGAGATGACTGAGTAGTGTACAGGTAAGCTGGACAGAGGTGGAGGGGAACTTGTGGAGCTGCAGGCCTGCCCTTTTCTGGCTGAGCTAAGCTTCAGTGACCTCATGTGCAACGTGGAGGTAACAGTACCCGCTCTGAAAGAATCCAATGAGAAAACCATGTGCCATTGCTTACCACACCCTGTTTGCTAAGTGGCAGACGTTGTTGATGTTTGTATCATCATCATCATCATCACCATCACCATCAATATCACCATTAGAAAAAACACTGGACAAAAGAACGCGGGGTCTAGCTCATTCCTGCCATTACCCGTGTGGCTCTGGACAAGTCGACCACTCTGACCAAAGTTTTCAGGGTATGAAAATGTGAATTTTCTGAGAAACAGGCCCATATTTTATTTGATTCTCAAAAAGAGTCAAAAACCACTGATTTTCAAATTCTATATTTTCAAAAGGCTTACTATTCACTTCAAATATCTAGAAACAAATGGTCTCAGCCTATATTAGGATAAATCATACTCGTTATCACTACTCTGTTGCCCTTTATTCTAAAGTTCACCAAATTTATTTTGTATTTTCCTCAAGAAAAAATGTGTTACTTCATTGTTTCAAATGTCACCCTCAATATTATTATTTGAATATAAATCACAATACACTGTTTTCAAATTTTAAACTTTATTTCAAATACTTAAACATAAAATTGTTCACAAAAACAATATTCATATTAATAAGGAGTAAAAATATTAAAATCCAAAAGTAAGTATTGCAATACATAGTTTGTTTAATTTGAAAACATTTGATAGGGAAACACAGGTAAGCTGCATCAGATAAAATTCCATTGCATCCTGGCACCTGAACTTTCCCTAAAACACAAAAAGGAAAGCTCTTGGAAGCCATTAAGCAGACTTTATGATTATTTGTCAAGAAAATAAAGTGAAGTGCCATTCATACAAAAATCTTACCAAAAATGATTTCTGAGGTATATTTATGTAGATTACTATAGTTAAAGAGAAAAAATGAAATAGAATAAAATATCCACCCTTACTTAAAACAATGAAAGTAAACTTACTTAAAACACCCTTACTTCTTAACAACGAAAGAACAGACCATCTCCCAGTCAAGGACTGAAGACACATACACATCTGCAGTGAAAAATCATTTGCATCCAAATGGTGATTTGTTCCTCTCAAACACCACTGGCTTACAAACCCTACTAGTCCCCGGAATTTGAATTCTGTTTGATGTAATGCGAGACCTACATACTCAACCAACAAAATCTTTATCTTCGCCTCTATATTGTGAAAACAAATTGAGGCAAAACTAAACTCCAGCTCACCTGGAAGGAAAACACATCTTTTCTCCTGCTCTTGCTTCTCAGTGCGTGTTTATTAATCCCAGAGCACTTTTTGACCTCACCCTAACCACTCATCAGTTTTCATCAGCCATTACCACTGGTCCCTGCAGTGCGCCTCCGTGGGTTGGCAGGAAAACTTGTAGAATCAGGTTTCACTGGAGAAAAATGCATTGCACTTCTGAAGTCCCAGTCTACACTCCAAAAAAAAAAAAAAAAACAAAACAAAATGCTCTGTTCAGTGTGGTGAATTTCCCTGGAGAATGTGCGTGCATTTACAATGGGCATTGTCAAAAACAAAACTCCAGTATAAAACCAGGTCTTCGATATTGCAGTCTCAACACTGAGGGCTCAAACAACCAGAGGCAGCATTTCTACATATTGAAACTCCTGCGGCCAGATGTTCCTGGGGTTTATCAAAATGTGATCTGATTAAGAGATTATTGGGAAGGTTGTGCTATAAATCATGCTGTTAGTCACATGCATTCAAAATAGATCCTGCAATGCTAGAAAGGAGAATTTAATATCAGAAAGTATTTACAGTGCCACCAATCAAGTAACAGTGGAAATGGGGGGAAAATCTGCAAATAACCAGCACCAGCATGCCTCAGGAAATGAATGATTACATAAATTTAGCTGTTTATTAGCGCAGAGACATGCTGTAAGGATTAAATGGGATGAAGGGTAGGGGTGGCTCAGAAGCCCATTAGTTTACAAAATACAAAACTCAACATTCTCCAGAAAAACAAAAACAATTAAAATCTGTATATATTTTTGACAACTAAATTACGAATATCTTTGCAATTTATATATATGCTATATATAAAAAGCAAGGAAGACTGTTGTATTTTTTAGTGGAAAATTCAGGGCTCAAACCCTGCAAAAGCACTAAATGCACGTCATTTAGGATAATGTCACTGACACACGTTTGACAACTAAATTACACAGCTCTTTGATATACTGTGTATGAAGAGTGGCAATTATGGCCAATAAAATCAAAGAAAGGGAAAAAACCTAATTAACACTAACATATCATTATGACTCACTAGCATATAAAATCCCATGCCTGCTCTAAATTGCCAGCAATTGGCAATTCTCAAATTCCTAAGGATGAAGACAATAGTTTCCAAATAACCGGAGCCACCAGAGATTTGGGGGCCTCTTGGGGGCATTAGCATTCCCTTCTATCAAAGAGCTCAAAGCACAATAATGACTTGTAAAACCCACTCATCTCTGCTCCTAAGAATTATAAACTGTAGTGCGATTAGTTCTGGATCCTAAACAAATAATGATACCGCCTTATAAAAAGAAAAAAAAGATGGTGGTTAATTTTTGTGGTGGAAGGAACATGGAATTTGGAAACAAAATGCCTGAGTTCAAATTCCAGATCAGATATTTACTATCACAGTAACTTCAGGCAGATCGTTTAACCCTCCATCAAATGGGAATAATAACAATATCCATCCACACAGGGTTGTTGTGAGGAAAAATGAGGCAAAATGAATGTGAAAATATTCAAAAGTGGCCAAAAAAAACCCCACAAAAAAACCCAAAAAACCCACTCTACAAAGTTAACTCTTCCTCTTTACTACGAGCAGGATTCATCTAAACAGAGCAGGTGTGAAAAGTACAAAGGTATCCTGCTATGAAAATCTGAATACACTAAAAGTAAACTGATCTTGGGGTATCTGGGTGGCTCAGTCAGTTAAGCATCCAACTCTTGATTTTGGCTCCGGTTATGATCTCCCAGTGGCAAGATCAAGCCTCATGTCAGGCTCTGCACTGGGCGTGAAGCTTGCTTGGGTCTCTCTCTCTCTCTCTCTCTCTGCCGCTCCACTGTTTGTGCTGTCTCTCAAAAAATAAAAACAAAAATAAATGATAAAAAAGTAAACTGGTCTTAATAGAAAGAGTAACACATTGCAGAGGGAAAGACTCCATGAAATCTGGATTTAGTAAAATTGACCCCGGTTTCACATGGAGAAAATCTGGCAGAAATTTTTCAGTAAAACATTAAATCTGTTTTTATACAGTAAGTAAACCCAGATTTTAAAAGTCTTCAAGATTATATAGGAAAACATTGGAGACTCTAATTGAAATTAAAAAGTAAAAATAAAAATCATATTTGGCTACTGATAGATAAGAAAAATGTATTATCAGAAGATTTCATGACTAACTGTAGCTAACAGTTTTATTCTTTCAACTTTATTATTGAAAAATTCATGGTGGCAGATGACCCCCTAGGCCCCTTAAGGTCACTCGACGTTGACATCATTGAGACTCAGAAGAAGGCTGATTTTCCAAAAATTTTCTGGATGTAGGGTATTTCTGCATAAAGATACCAAATGAGAAAATGCACTGAGCACTTTGTAAAGGTCACCATGCCATACAAGTGTAAGATGTTATTATCATAGAAATCTGAAAAGCTTTTAAAGATTTTTGAATCCTGTGGAATAAGCCAAGATCTGTGAAATTTATAAAATAAAGAATTCTACAGAAATGGTAGTTAAAAAAAAACACTTATATCGCAATACAAAGAATAATAAATTGAGGGGGTGGGGAATGCAAACCACAAGACAAATCCCTTTCCTGACTTCCCTGGCTATTTCTTTGACAACCTTAGCTTTGATTTTCCACGGCACTCAGTCACACACGCACATCTTTGTTCATCTCTGGGCCCCTGCAGTTACTCCTGTTCTGAGTTATTGAGCTTCCAAATAACTGATTTCTCCTGTTGCTTTCCTGAACTCCCTAAATGGCTCAAGCACTCAGCTCATCAGTTATCCATTGCTGACATGGATTCGGCACCTCTGGCCTCTCCGATCTACCACTGCTCGGGTGGTGAAGCCCCACACACAGAAGTGAAGGGTGCCAGGAGAAGGTCTCAGTGCAACCCAGAAGAAAACTTATTTGCAAAACCAACACAAAGGCGGCTGCCCTGCTTAAAAATCCATCGAATCTTGAGTTTCCAGAGAGTCCTCTAGGCCTATTGGGTCCCCCACGCCTGACTGCGAGTTTAAGGTAAACCCAGAGTTTCTATACGCGTTATGAGCGTTCATAAACTTCTGCAGATATTTGGAGGTATACAACCAGTGATGTTTCAAGACATCTTCCATCTCGTAGCACTTGGACTGTCTGGCATTCATTTTTCGGAAGCGCCTGAACAGTTTGTTGCCAGATTCGTTTCCCTCGCTTGCCCATGCCCCAATGGAGCCGTCTCTCTCAATAATTTCAGGCACGTGTGCCAAGGTTTTGTGAAAGTAATTGGTGATTTTGCCCTCATATCTATACTTGAACTTGGTAGAGAGGAGCTCAGCAAAACGCTGTGAATTGAAACTATACTGGCAGAGGGATTCTGGGCACTCTTTAGCAGGACATGTCGATCGCCACACGGGTTTCATCTTCAGGTAAAGGTCCATCAGCTCCCTGAGAGCTTCATGCCTCTCCTCGGAGGGGATTAATTCACAGACTGCTTCAACTGTTTCTTTGGTCATGAGCCTCCTGGCAAAGTTGCCATTCATCCTCATGATTGGCTTCAGGTTCATCTTCTTCCGGAGATGCTTGTCCAGCGTAGCCTGCCACCTTTTCCTTTCCTCTTTGGAGGCATTGGGATTCTTGTACACCTCCCCTATCTCTAGCTGGAAAATCTTGTAGAACTCAGCCGCATTGCCAATGTCACAGTGGAGTGCATCTATGGAAGGGACGGTCTCAATGAAAGGTTTCGATGAGACTCCTTTCACGCGATCCCGCAGTTCTTCCACAGACTCGTGGTACGGGTTGGAACGCCAGACTTCGTAGCGCTCCAGGTTCTCAGAGTGGCTTCTGGTTATGGAGTGGAAGACAAGATTTTGAGAGGCCTCCAGGCGGGTGGCATCACAAAGGGTACAAATGTAGACTGAGCCAGAAGCCTCGAGGCCTTCAACTTCCCGGACAAGCTTCTCATCGTACCCAGTGCCCCTGAAGATGAACTTGAAAGTCCGAAGGATGCCTCCCATCTCCAGCACTAAGTTGCTGGCCTTCATGGCCTCCCTCTCGGCAATGAGAGGGCTCAAGATGGCCGTCAGCGTCTCGTGGTCAGACTCGTCTGCCAGCATGAGGCACAAGGGCTTGCAACACAGTTCAGAGTTAGGTTTGACCTCCTCAAATACCTTCACGTTTTCTGAGCCGTGCGCTACGGTAATCTTCATGACTGTGAACGAAAAGCGAACCGCCTTTTCTGGAACTGCTGGCCCGCTCCCATGCTTCTCACTCACATCTCCCATGCCGTCACAAGACTCCTTCACCACGACGGTGAAGGGGCCATTCAGGTAGTCATCCAAGTCTTGGGCTCTCATGCCTTCCAGGATATCTTCTTCCATGTCCATCAAAGCAGACACCAAAGCCGAGTCGTAGCGGAACCGCTTGGCAATGGTGTCCACCGGGTAATCGTCCACAGAGGAGGACAGTCCAGACAGGCCATCAATAATGCCGACGTCAGTGCTGGAAGACACGTTCTTCAGAGGTGGCTGCCACTCAAAGGGGTAGTAGCCTGGCAGGAGGACCTTCTCAGCATTCCGAAGGGCGTGCAAAGGCTGAAAAATCTGCCTCCCCGTGATGGCTTTCACAGTCCTGTACATCTTGTGGTACTGACTGCAGCTGAGGAAGGTGTTGACACGGATGGCCAAGCACACAGCTGGCTGCAGGCCAGAGCCCCGTCCCTGCATGATGGCCTCCAGCTCGTCGGCTTGTCTGTGCTCATTCCTCGCCCTCAGTGCCAGCAGGAACAAGGTCAGACACACAGACTTCACATCTCCACCTTCTTCCTTGTCGGCGAAAGCCTTCACTTGCAGCTTGAGCTCCCTCAGGCGATGCTTCTGAGCCCTTCGCGTCAAGGACAGGAGATGCTGGCGGGGCCGACCCCCTTTATTAATATGCACAAAAGTCTCTTTTGACTCCTTGTGGCTTGAGACATGATGGTTATATTTTTCCAAGCTGACCTCCTCATTGCACTCTTTTGCTGGACATCTCACCATCAGGGAGTTCAAGATGCTCACAAAGGACTTCACTGGACTCTCCAGGTCGGTAGGGAAGCAGGGATATTGGCAACAGGGACAATAGCTGCCCATGACTTTGAGGCACCTGAGAATGCAAATCCTGCAAAATACGTGCTTACAGCTGGTCTCCACGGGGTCAGCCAGGATGTGTTCACAAATCTGGCAGGAGATAGATTTCACAAAGTGTGCCGGGAAGTCCACCGCAAGAAGCTTGGTACTAAGATGAATGTCACTGCACTTGGAGATCTTCTTCATCACTTCCTTGCTGCTGATCCTTGCCCGAGCTCTTTTCTTGTGCCGACGGGCTCTTCTCGCTCGGTCAACCACGGTTTTGAGTTTTTTGCTGAGCTGCACGTTTGGCTGATGGCTCTTCCTTTTGAGTCCCCGGCGGGCAGCGCGGCAGATGTCACAGGATGGCGTGTGGGGATGCCACTCCATGGGTGCATTCCTTGGGAAGTTGACTTCACACGGGGCACTGCTAAACTTCCTGTACATGATGTTCCAGCAGCTGTGGCAGAATTCAGTGGGGTGGATCGAGTCAACGTCTGCTTTCACATCAATCCGGAAAACCTTGGCAATGAGGTCTGGCCAGGAAGTGGCTCTCTTTTCCTTCTTTCGTAAAAGGACTTGGGTTTTACCATCCACTGGCCCATGGACTGGATAGCTCCTATTGTGCCCATGAGTTTTAAAAGAATTCCCACAGATACGGCAGAGATGGCGAAGGTTGGCTTGGTGGATTGCTTTGTCTCCTGCTTTCCCATCATCATGGGATTTCTTTGAAAACGTAGGGTGAGCTTTTAATGCCGGTTGACTCAGGGCTGGCTTCTGACCATCAGCCTCATCCAGGATTGCTGGAGATTGCTCCAGAGAGGGTTTCCCCTCGGAGGAAATTTTCTTTTCTATTTGAGCTTCTTCAGGTGCCTTTTCAAAAGATCTCACCCTGAAGAGCTTAAATTTCCATTCTGAAAATTTCATATGCGGGTGCTGAATTTCATCTGGGGCGGAACTGAGTCCCAGGGCGGGTGGCAAAGAGACAGCCATGATGGCTGAGTTACCTGAGAACAATGGAAATAAGTCAGATTAAGACAAAAAATTCAATATCCCACTGATGCATCTTGCAAGAGATAGGAATGAATACATTCAATTGTTCATTCATTCACTGATGCAAAAAGTTACTTCTCCAACCTCCCATTTTAATACACTATGTTAGGTGCTGAGCACACAGCAGAGGACAGTCATTCCCTGCCTTGACAGTGCACGTGGTCGTTTACACCACCGTGCACCACATGGTCTGTGTTACATAGATATGTACACTCTTACTTCTTTCCACCAAAACCTTAAGGTCTTTGAGGACAGAATCTCTGAGTAATTCATTTCTGTCTCTCCAACATTCCTAGTACACTTCCTAGTGCAATTCCTAGTATTAGGGTTGAATAGTTATTTGCTGAAGAAATACAAGGAAAAACTGGATAGTGAAACCACAGAAAAGCCATATTTTCTGCATTGTATTAGCCTCATTGCACTAGCTGGACGATATATTTCCAGCTTTTTAAAGCAGTCTCCCAGGAGGTTGGTTGTTTATTTCTTCTAAACAGGCCATAAAGGGATGATAAAGCTACAAACCCAAAGAAACTAATTACTCACTACTTGAAAGAATGAAGTGAATTTTGAAGCGTTATGAATGCTAGCTAATAATAAGTATCATGGATAGTAATTATGCTTACAATTTTAATTAGTGAACACTGCTGTAAATTATAAGGGCTGTGTCTCTATTAGAAACAAAAAACCACAGAACTTTAAACCTGCAACAAACCATAGGGTGCACGTACAAACATTCCAAAGGGCTTTTAAGATGAAAAATTCAAGTAGTTTCAGATAAAAATCACATAGGCCATCCTGGAAGTAATTACTGGACAATGGACATTAGCTTTATAGTTTGTAATAAGAAGAGGTGGGAATAAGATTTTTCTTCTGATGAAAAAATATTAGCAATTGCATATGCCAGGAAACCCTACCGATTGGTGTCAGTGTAGACACCAATCATGCTGTAGATAAAAATCTGAAAATGTCATTTGAGTCCTCTCCAGATCCAAACAGCCTACTATTCTCAAAATTCCTTGGTACACATCACTGGGAAAATAGCAACTATATTTCAACCTATCATCTCTCTCCCAAATTTGCCTAGCTTAACACTCTTGACCCATCAATTATATCAAGCAACACATTCCCCCCCCCGACTTCTCAGTTAATTAGCTAACAAAATTGATGATATTTTTATATAATCATGTGGTCATGGAGACTAATCCTCAGAGGAAAGAGCTGGGGTGGGATCTGTGGGGAAGGAGGGACAAGTGCTAATCCTAACTGCCGCTAACAAAGTTTCTTCTTGAGTCATCCCTTTAAACTACTGAAGTTTATTCCATCTGGCATGCACTAGGCTTCGGAGATTGATGTTTTTCATGAAAACATGATCAAAAAGGAAATCCTGTGAAATTGCAGGACTGTGTGAGATCTGTACAATTTCAACCATCTCAAAAGTCTCATTAACCTCAGACGTATCTCAACTGCAGCCCAACAAACACCTCAACATTGCTTATGGTTCAGTTATGTTTCTAAATTCTGTCCTATGTCAGGTGTGAAGGCCTTCCAGGTCTCCCCTGTCCCATTGGCTGGAACTCTTTCCCAAATGCCTTTTCATTCCATTAGCCTTTTCCTACCCAGTCTTTCTCTAACATGCTTGTTGTCTGGGTGGCTCAGTCAGTTAAGCATCTGACTTCGGCTCAGGTCATGATCTCACAGTCCGTGAGTTTGAGCCCCGTATCAGGCTCTGTGCTGACAGCTCAGAGCCTGGAGCCTGCTTTAGATTCTGTGTCTCCCTCTCTCTCTGCCCCTCCCCTGCTCATGCTCTCTCTCTCTCTCTCTCTCTCTGTCTCAAAAATAAATAAAAACATTAAAAAAAAATTAAAAAAAAAAAACAACCGCATCACCATCTCTGGAGCTAAATAATGAGCTTCCACAATGAGTAAGTCAACCACAAGGCTTGTTGGAACGATCCTTAGAACTATCTCCCCTCCCTGCCCACTCCTCCCCTGACACCCACTGGCTGGAAATGTGATCTGCCTAAATAAATTCCTTTAAATACTCCCAGAGAAAGAGTACTATCCCAACCAATTATTAGCCATTGACATTCGAATCAAATGTATTTGCTATTTTGTCTTTCAACTCAACTGCTAAAACTTTATCCAAACAAAAAGCAAGACGAGGATGGAAGGGATGTGTTATGCTTTTTGTTTTCAGGGAATATACATCAAGATGCTAATCGTGGCGATCTGTGGGAGCTGTAAATGTTTCATATTTTTCATGCATGCCTATGATCTCTACTTTTTCTGAAATAAACATTTATTACTTTTACAAGAAGATAGAACTTTTAATAACTAGACCTAATGAGGTATTTTTTTTAATCTATATGGTTAGCAAAGATTAAAACTATCATTACTCAGCATTAATGAAGGTGTGGGGAAATGCAAATATCTTCATACATTCTTTGGAGAAGTATAAATTGGTATAATACCCCTAGTGGACAATTTAGCAATGTTTTTTAAAAGTTTAATATAGTGGGCTCCTGGGTGACTCAGTTGTTAAGCATTTGACTTCAGCTCAGGTCACCATCTCACAGTCTGTGAGTTCGAGTCCCACATCGGGTGAGCACGAGCCCAATTTAGGGTGAGCGTGAGCCCTGGATGAGCCACGCTCCCCCCCCCCCTTATCTCTCTGCCCCTCGCTCACTTGTATCCTCTCTCTCTCAAAAGAAAAAAAAGTTTAAATATATTTGATCTTTGGTGCAATAAATTTGCTTTCAGGAAGTTATTCTATAGATATATTCCCACAGGCTATTCCTTGTGTGGGAATAAACATTCCACAGGTTATTCCCACAGTGAGTATTACATGGAGAAAGACAGAGCGACAGAAAGAGATTTGTTTTAAAAAAAATGTTACCGGGGCGCCTGGGTGGCGCAGTCGGTTAAGCGTCCGACTTCAGCCAGGTCACGATCTCGCGGTCCGTGAGTTCGAGCCCCGCATCGGGCTCTGGGCTGATGGCTCAGAGCCTGGAGCCTGTTTCTGATTCTGTGTCTCCCTCTCTCTCTGCCCCTCCCCCGTTCATGCTCTGTCTCTCTCTGTCCCAAAAATAAATAAACGTTGAAAAAAAAAAATTAAAAAAAATGTTACCTTAGAAAAGAGGCAGCAGCATAAATAATCACCGCTAGGGCATTATTAAGTAAACTATGGTCCAGATATACAATGGAAAACAACACAGACGTCTAACATTTCCATATGCATTAGTGCATATGTGTGATTTCTATATGCCTCAACGATACAGAAGGATACCCACACAACAAAGCAGAGAACGGACAACAAGAACAAGTATAGTAAGATTCCATGTAGGCACATTTGCTCAGACTTGGAAGTGCAAACATTCTGGGAGGATATGCACTAAAATCTTAACAACATCTACTCTAAAAATGGAATGACACTAGCGAGAAGGTATCTTTAATTTTCCATTTTATTCATTCTTACACCATTTTAGTTTTTCACAACAGACGTGTATTATTTTTTTAATTTTGTGATCAGTTCACTTTAGGGAAAAATGTTTTAATGACTAGATTTATATGTACCCATAGTCATTTTAATTTCTTCCTAAATTCTCCCCTCTCCTCACCGAATTTTAAGACCTGGCTAAGCCTCAAATCTGACCAGCATCCTTTCCTTTTTTTTTTTTTTCCTGGTAAACATATAGAAAGGGAACTAAAATATGGGCCTATAGACAGCATGAAGTTAGCATGATGAACGAGTTATCGTGTAGTCATTGTTTGACACTCAGGAATCTTGCAAACGCTTGATCTCTCTTCTAAAAAAAGGTCTCAGTGGCAGACCAACCTTAGAATCTAAAAGGCAAAGTGACTGTTGGTGGCCCGGCCCCGTTCCCACCTCAGTGTTGCCATCACCTGCCATCACAGCTGTGGGGGCTTTGTCAACACAGGGCACAGATTCATTTTGACAAACCAGGGCAGAAGCTAAGGTTTGGTGAGTGTGTGATTAGCGACTTCAGGAGGCTGGGTCACAGCAGCAGACCCGCCCCCGACTCCCCACCCAACCCCTACCCTGCACACACCTACATCCTAGCACTTGACTCACAGTCTCCCCTCTTCCCATCTTCAACTTAGTCTCTACACACTGTCCAAGTGACCACTGCATGCCCAAGTGTGACCCCTCATTGTCACACCCACCCCACTCATTCATCCGTTCGTTCACTCCACAAATACTATTTCCTGCTTTTTGCCAAACACCATCATCAAAAAGTTGACAACGTCCACAGCCTTTTTATAAGTCTTAGGCATCCACAACATGACCCTAAGATTCTTGCCCTTCTTCCAGGCAACTGCTTGCTTGAACCACTTCAGAAAGAGAAGGGCACTGTCACAACCCCCTGGTCAGGAATCCTGGTTCAAGAACATAACCTCTGTGTAGGGTCTCTACAGTGGCAATTCCCAAAATTATTGGGTATTAGAATCACTGGGGAGCTTGCTTTTAAAATTTTATGCAGATCTTCAGGTTCCAGAGATTCTGATTCAGTTTATCTGGGATGGAGTCCAGAAAATGCATTTGTTAAGCATTTCGGTGATCCTGCTATGAGGAGTCCATGGGTCACACTTTGAGAAAAACTGGACTGCTACTTCATCCAATCTAGTTCAGGAAATTCCTGGCAATACCTGGAAATACCTGGGAAACTACACATTTCCTCCCACCCTGGACTCCGTTTGCTGATGATCATGCCTAGACAAGCACAGTATTCCTTTCCAAGAGTCACAGCTTTCCTTCTGCTGATTTATTTACTCATTCATTCAGGAAGCGCTCCTTAAAGCCTTTCTCTGCCCACAATATTCATTTCCAGTAATTTGGATATCTGTGCCTTCTCTATGAACCTATAGTGTCTTCCTAAACTCGGCTTCTTACTCCTTTCCAATTTTTATACGTTAGAAAGAAAAATCAAATTGTTGTCAGCTTCCCTTGATCCCTCCCCTCAATCCCTGCAAGGAAGAAAAGCCTAAGTCCTTCTGATTAGAAACATAAAAAAGTGTAATAAATGTTGTGGCTCAAGGCATGAAAATCATGAGTGTTACCTTGCTCAGCAGGCTGCCTGGCCAAATTGTTGGGATGTCTGTAATTCGTCTGATATCACTTGATGCCAAAGAGAAGGCAAAGTGTGTTCTCCTCCTCCTCTTTGCCTTCTCGTCCCTCAGAACAGACTGCTGCATTATTTATCAGCCTCCACTGTCCTTCCCAGCCTCCCCCACCAGGGACAGCTAACCACACATGATGGCGGCCAATCACAGGCCAGGAGCCCCCAGCTCCAGCTGGCACCTGGCCCTTCAGGAAGCTTAGCTGGGGGACCCAGGTGTCACGGGTGTGTGCTGGAACATTGCCAGAGCTGCCAGTTCACTCCCCAAGACTGTTTGGGTTGGAAATGAACTTGTCAACATAAGCTCTGGCTTCTACCAAGATTCTAGGGCTCTGTGCCTCAATTATCTCATCCAATACTAACAGCATATACCTCAGAGTCAGTGAGGTTATACAGTGAAAGTTAGGACAGGAAAATACTTGGGACAGTGTCTGCCCTCCGTAGATACTCATCAAATACTAGCTTGGTGAAAATTTCTCGTTGTTATTTTAAAACAGTATCCAAACCATCCCATAAGCCTCGTACCTGGTCAATTCTCAGTCAGAGAACATTGTGCTCCTAGCACCAACACTGAGTTTAAACTTGACTATCAGTGTTTTGAAGTCAACAGACCTAGATCTGAATCTTGCCTCAGGTCTTTGATACGTTACTTAAACTTTGGGAGCCATAATCCCCTCATCTACAAATAGGATGGGTCATTTTCACCCCAAGCAGTAGGCCAGGTTTGTAAGTGCTTTACCTATTATTTAACTGTCCCAACAATCTCATACATTTGACATTGTTATCTCTAAAGAGAAGCAACAGAAGTTTAGAGCAATGGAGAACTTGTGCAAGATCACACAGCCCTAACTAGTGAACATGGGCCCCTTAACCACTCCACTCCACTCCACTCCACTCCACTGTGAAAGACTATTGAAAGGTGCTTTGTAATAGTGTGAGGAGAATACCTGGCACCATCTGTTTCAAATACCATTCATAGTTCTTAGGCCAGCTTTATTCCCAAAGTACCCCCTCTGTCCAGCTAACATGTGAGGGATTGTCTTGTTTTCATTTGATTCGTGTTTTTTTTTTTTTAATGTTTGTTTATTTTTGAGAGAGAGAGAGGGAGAGAGAGTGAGTGCGACTGGGAGAGGGGCAGAGAGAGAGGGAGACAAAGAATCTGAAACAGGATCCGGGCTCTGAGCTGTCGGTACAGAGCCGGACGCAGGGCTCGAACTCCAGAATGGCAAGATCATGACCTGAGCCAAAGTCGGACACTTAACTGACTGAGCCACCCAGGTGCCCCTGTTTTCATCTGATTCTTAGCAAAAACTGTCAGAGAGGCAGGTGCGCAGATTTTTCTGTGCTATGCTGTCCGCCTAAGATACTCCTCTTATATCCCCACTATTTTGCACTTGGGTCTATCTAACTGCACAACAGTCCTGGGGACACAGCTTCTGCTCACTAAGCTAAAGACAGAGCAGAAGCCATTGTAATATTATTGGGAGGGATGGCCTGTGGCTTCTAGGCACTTCAGTGTGTTTGTGCCCAAGGGGATGGACTCATCGCCTGAGATTCATATGACACTGTGAGACTGGGCAGGTGGGAGCTGAGACGTTCCGTGTCCACGTTCAACTGTTCAACTCAGCAGGAAGTAGGGCCTCCAGGGTGTGTGGGCTTTACGGCTTTGAAGTCCTCTTTATTCAGTTGGGTCAGGAAGAGAGGAGGCACAACATAACTGATAAGGGAGAAGATGCTTTTCCCATCCATCCTCCTGTGCTCCCAAACCCTTGTCTTCATGGACTCATGTCTCAAGGAGAGAGAGCCAGACGTTCTTGCTTCGCCTTGAAGCGAACGGGAAATATCTCACAGAATTAGAACAAAGCAGTGAGTCCCAGCTTCCAAGGATCGGGCTTCAGTTCTCAAGACTCACTTAGAAGTTAAGTGAAACTGAAGTGACCAACCATCCCACTTGCCTGGAACTTTCCTGAGTTTAGACCTGAAAGTCTGAGGCAAACAGGGTCAGTTGGTCACGCTTCAAGCCCAAACCAGAGTTGGAAAGTTCATCTAAGCTCAAAATTCATACATGGAATCCTTTCCAATTTTTCTTAGGGAAGTTAGGTGTTCACAGAGACTCATCAAAGAATATGCAGCAGGCCATAGGGGACAGGGGCATGAAAGTCAGACCAGTTAGCCATCAGAGAGCTTTATCTTTTTTTTTTTTCTTTTACCATATTCACCATAGAGTTTTGTATTGTCTAATCTTATCAGTTATGTTACCTTTAAACTAGAAAAAACCACATAAGATTTACAAATAAGTAACAGTACTATAATGAATTTTAAATGAGGCAAAATATAATATTGGGTGCATATGAAGATATACTCTTCTAATTTTTTTTAAATAAAAGTCTGGATTTATATATATCGGATTCTTCAAGGGCAGGATTTCCAGTATTTCCTTGTTCTTCCCCATGACCCCTGGGGCCTTTCTCCCATCCATGTTGAAAATACGTCACGGTCACCTGGTCCTCTGCCGAGAATTAAGACCTCCATCGGATCATCAGGAGAAACGAGCTCAGCCATGAATTCTTGTCCCTTTTTCTGGCCACTAAAATTCTACCCACTCTTCTTGCTCCAGATCTTTTCCACGTGACATACCCCACCTGGAGCAAACTTGGACTTCCGTCATAAATCAGCAAAGTCAGAGCTGCCTAGGATACTACGTTGTTCCAAGCAAATTAAAAATAAAACACTGCTGACAGATCTCGGCCAAATTTAGCAAGAGGAAAAGAATGAAAAGGGCAAAGTGGCGTTTGGACGACTGGATGCCAGTTTCCAGCCTTGAGCACAGCACTCCCAGCTGAGTGATTAGCTATGGTTAATCCTGGAAGTGTCGACAGGCCCTGCTCTGGCCTGGCTCCCTCTGGCCACGTGCACCTCCCAGGCCGTCACTCCTTTCCCTGGCCTCTCCATCTGAGCCCCCAACCCTCCTTAGCAAGTTGCCTACACTTACTCCCCTTGGCTTCCTGCAGGCCCTTTTAAGAGAACTTTTCAAATTCAATTTCTTCCCAGGCAGCCGTGAGCTCTAGTGGCTGATATCAATCAAAATCTCCTCCTGCAGCTGTGGTCTGAGTATGTGAACGCGGCATTTTGTGCTCTTATCATAATCCAGCAGATGCTATTTACTGACATCGTGATTACATATATAAGCTTGTATCTATATATCTCCAGCTCACAAAACTCTTGCCTCCTAACATCGCCAACTCAAATGCCAGAGCTGAAAGGGAACTCAGAGGTTATCTGACCCAACGAACACATCCTATAGGTGAGAAACAGTCCCCGAAGGGCAGTGTCCTGCTCAATGTCACAGGAGGGAATCAGTCGCAGAAAAAGCATTGCAAACCAGCTCTCGAGGCTCCCGGGACAAGATTCTTTCCACTTCACTGGAAAGGGAGCATCCCTGCCTCTCCCACCCCCATGCCATCTGGCTCCCCTTAGCCTGGAAAGGAACTTGAGTTGGCAAAGAAGCAGGACCTTAATAGGTCACTGCTAGATTAGAGCCTTCCGTGATAATGCAAACTTGCCACGGCTCTGGTAGCAGACAGCCAGCATCTCTACACGCTCACTCCTCCCCCACTTCCCCAGTCTTGAAATTGCTTTCTAATTAACTCAATGTGGATTATCCCTGTTAGTAAATTTTCTAATGTGTTATTAATTGCTCTAAACGTCAGCTGCTGCTCCTTCTCCACAAATTCGGGAGTGCCGCAGCGGGCTCGCTGATGTTAGCGAGGCTGTTTCTAAACGGCTAGTGCCATCGTGTGGGCAAAAAAAGTCTATCAGAAAAAAGTCTCCTGAAGTCGAATCCGTGAACTGGTTTCAGGAGTCATAGTTTGGTTCTCTTCTCCCCTCCCTTTATCCCAACTTCCATCCTCCCCCCCCCCACCTTCCCCTCTACCTCTGTGTGGACCCCCCACAATTTCTATAGACTAAGAAACAATGCCAGAAGCTTAGGCAGTCGAAGTAGCTGGCTCAACACCCCACACCTATTTGGCTGCAATCTTCCATTGGAGTCAAGGGTCCAACGTGAAGCTCATGACTGCTAACTGGCCCCAGAAAATAGGTAATGAATGCCTTCTCCTCGTTCCTCAAACAAGTGAAAACATGAAGACCCCATGGCCTCGTGAAGGAGTCTGAGGAACTGAGAAGTGAGGTGCAGTGGTTATGACTGTACTAGACATCCTTTCTAATTTGGAGTCCTCTGTTCCGTCTTCAAACCCCAAATATAGAAAGTCGTTTCTTTCCTCCTTGTCCTATTTAGCTGCAGATGGTCTAAGAATGAGTTCAAACACCAGTGTAGGATGAATTTGATCAAAATTTCTTAAGGCTAGAATTCAAGTTTGAGGAATGAGCTTTCTCAGCGTAGGGTAAACATAATAGCCCCAAATGAGTAATCACAGGACGGCACTAGACGGTTTTACAAAAACCTGCACTGGGCAACTGTCCCAAGCTCTACAATTTGGGGGTTCCCAAAATTGCACAATAATTTTTGGAGGGTGAGAAAAAGGTACTTTTAAACAAAGGGACTTTAACTGTAATTTAATTTAATTTAACTGTGTTTCTGTACGTAGTTACTACGTGGCTTGCTTTTCTATATAATGAGAACAATTGCTATGTTTTCAATAAATGTTAGTTACAAACTATTTTCTTTTCAACTTACGAATAGTGGTTCTGGAGAGAAACGGAAAGACAGAATCAACTCATTACTTTCGTGCAAAAATCTGTCATTGAATTGCCTATAATGTTTCTCAAAAAAGAGTTTATAATTTACTATGTGATTTAAATGTTTATCTTATTATAAATTTTTCCTGGGACACTTCTCCCGCTCAAACAAAGAGCACAATTTCCAAATGCAGATAAAATCCCACCATACCATTATCACTGCAGAAAAGAGAAATGTTTATATCTTTAATTCCACTTCTAGGGATGGCTATTAGTAGCAATAATTTACTTCATTATACAAGTCTCTACAAAGACCAATCTGGATTCTACTCATTCCTGTCTTCATGTCAACCTTAAAAAGTAACTTTGCTTGGGGCACCTGGGTGACTCAGTTGCTTAAGCGTCCACCTTTTGCTTTGGTGCTCAGTCCTGGGTCCTGTGCTGACAGCAAGGAGCCTGCTTGAGATTCTCTCCCTCTCTCTCTGTGCCCCTTTCCCACTCTCAAAATAGATGAATAAACTTAAAAAAACTTTTAATACAATTTTTTTTAAAAAGTAATTTTGCTTTGTGACAAGAAGGGGTGGGGGGGACTTGCTGAGTTGAACTTCAGTTGAGATTTGATGTTCTTTGTACTTCTAGCAAAGAACATACCATCATTCTCCTCCAATCTTCCAACCTCCTTCAACGTATCCAATATCTCCAGTACCCTCCACCCTCCCCAAAAACATCACCAACCACTAACAAAGACCCATGATTATTTTTAGTTAGCATGTATTATACCAAAAAAAATGTTCTCAGCAATATGATATCATGACGTGTTCTCAGACTTCTTAAGTCTCGTTGTGGCTTCTTTATTTCCCATCGCCCACAGGCCATTACGTAGAGACTTGGTGTAAGATACCAGGAATCAACTCCAGGTTCAATGGCCTCTTGGCAACGTGAACTCATGACCTTTCTCCAACAAAACTATTTCTCCTTGGTAATAATCAGCAACAACATAGTATAGTGTTGACATAATTTCTGACTTCTGCCTGTTGATCTGAAGGTGGGTGTCATGGGCTGAATTGTATCTCCCACAATTCACATGATGAAATCCTAACCCCCAGTACCTCAAAATGTGACTGTATTTGGAGATGGAGATAGAGCCTCTAAAGAGGTGATTAAGACAAAATGGAAGTCGTTTGGGTGGGCCCTAATCCAGTCTGACTGATGTCCTTTCTAAAAGAAATTAGGACACTTCTAGAGATGCACAAGCACAGAGGACCATGTGCGGACACAAAGAGAAGGTGGCCATCTCCAAGCCAAGGAAAGAAGTCTCAGAAGAAACCAAACCTGAGACACCTGGGTCTCTGACCCCTAGCCTTCCCTGTGGGAAAATACATTTCTGTTGTTTTTCTTTTTTTAATTTTTTTAATGTTTATTTATTTTTGAGAGAGACAGAGTGTGAGCAGGAGAGGGGCAGAGAGAGAGAGAGAGAGAGAGAGAGAGAGGGAGACACAGAATCCAAAGCAGGCTCCAGGCTCTGAGCTGTCAGCACAGAGCCCAATGCGGGACTCGAACCCACGGACTGCAAGATCATGACCTGAGCCAAAGTCGGACGCTTAACTGACTGAGCCACCCAGGTGCCCAAACATTTCTGTTGTTGAAGCCACCCACTCTGTGGTGTTTGGTCACGGTAGGCCAAGCAGACTACTATAGTGCGGATCAAGTCTCTTATCTTGGACACTTCCTTTATCCACCTACCCAAGGAGGAAGAGGCTCTATGGATGGTCACATCTGAGGATACTCATTAGGCCACCGTCTTAACGAGCAAATGTGGCTATCTTGGCCATTATTATCTGTATTAGTTTTGGCTGTGGTACTGGGTACTGCAGGCTTTGGAGTGACACAAACCTGGGTTTAAATTCTACCCCCAATTCTTGTAGACTGTGTGATCTTGAGCACATTTCTTAACCTCTCTGACTCTATTTCCTTATTTGAAAATGGAAATAATAGTAGTGCCTGGTAAAGTTCTTAGGAGAATTAAACAAATACATGTAAGGTGCTTAGCACACTGTTAAGCACAATGTTGCCTCAATAACTCCCCATCCTCCCCCCAGACCCTCTCTCTTCATAGTCTTTTTCATCTTGTTTAAAGACAACTAACTCCCTAGTTCAAGGTAAATTCCTGAAGTCATTCTTCACTTATCTTTCTCTAAATCCTCACATCTAATGAGTCAACAAATTCTAGTCTTGTTAAAATTACAAGTCAGATCATTTTACTTCTCTGGTCAAAAACCTCCTGTGGTTCCCCATCTTGGTTAGAGTAAAAGCCAAAGATTTCACAAGGACAAACCAGGATCATTACTTCTTCCACCCACTTGCTACAGCCACACTGATGCTTGTGCTGGTCCTCAAAAAGCCCGTAAGTATTTCCACTTGCTATCCTCTCTGCTGAAATACTGCATTAAACACTGCCATTTTATTTATTTATTTAAGTTTATTTATTTTGAGAGGGAGAGAGAGAGTGGGCATGCATGGGGGAGGGACAGAAAGAGAAGGGAGAGAGAATCCCAAGTGGGCTCCGTGCTGTCAGCACACAGACCGATGCAGAGCTCGATCTCACAAACTGTGAGACCATGACCTAAGCTGAAACCAAGAGTCAGATGCTTAACCGACTAAGCCACCCAGGAGCCCCAATGCTACTATGTTAGACAGAGCTCTTCAGAGAAACACAACCAATAGGAGATATCTCTATTCTAGATATCTAGGAGAGAAATTTATTATGAGGAAGTAACTCACAATTATGGAGCTCAGATTATGGAGGCTGAGAAGTCCCATGATCTGCCATTTGTAAGCAAGGACTCAGGCAAGCTAGTCTAAGGGCAGGAGAAGACTGATGTGCCAGCTTGAACAAACAGAGAGAGAGAGAGAGAGAGAGAGAGAGAGAGAATAAGTTCTGCCTTCTTTTTGTTCTATTTAGGCCCTCAACAGATTGGATGATATCCATCCACATTGAAGAGGACAAATGGCCTTATTCAGTCTACTGATTCAAATGTTAATATCATCCAGAAACATCCTCACAGACACAGCTAGAAATGGTGGTTAGTCAAATATCTGAGCCTTTTGTGACCCAGTCAAGTTGACACATAAAATCAACCATCAGAGCTGCCTCTGACTTCTAGAAACATGCAGTCTAATGTAGAATTAAAATAAACAAATCTGGAATGTTTGGAGTAGTTGGTATCTCTCGGTAGAGAGAGATGAGATTATGAATCAAGAGTCAAAAGATATGAGATGTATTTTCTGCTCTGTCACTAGGTAGCTCTGTAACATTGAACCATTCATGTAACCACACTGGAATGATGATTTCCTCAGATTAATCTTATGTAAAAATGGGTAACACCTACTTTCCAGAATCCCTATGAGGATTAAATAATCAGAGGAAAATGCCTGGCTTAGAGTCTGATGCTATGTAGGCATTTAATAAATATTAGGTGCTACATGGGAATACTAGAGAAATATCCACACTCTAAAAGTATTTGAATTAAGCTTGCCTTCTTAGAGTTATACTATAAAATCAATCCATAACAAATCAGAACAGAGATGTGAAAAGTCACATCAAGAGGAGAAAATACAATAGTTTCCAGGCTTAGCAAAACTTGAGGACAGATATTAAAATATGAAAAGAATTTATTAGCCAAAGTGAGGTGGTGGGTCATTTTTATGAGCTGAATTGTGTCACCTCAAAATTCATATGTTGAATTCCTAATGTCCAGCACCTCAGAATATGACTGTATTTAGAGAAAGAGTCTTTAAAGAGATAATTAGATTAAAATAAGGTCATAATTCAAAAGGACTGGTGTCCTTATAAGAAAAGATCAGGACACAGACACACACAGAGGAAAGACCATGTGAAGACATAGGGGGATGATAGCCATCTACCAGACAAGGAGACAGGAAACCAGCCTCAGAAGAAACCAACCCCACTGACACCTGCATCTCAGACTTCAAGCTTCTAGAACTGTGAGGCAATAAATTCCTGTTGTTTAAGCCATTCACCCTGTAGTGCTTTGTTATGACAGCTCTAGAAAATTAATACAGTCATTAATGGAAACTTAGAAAATTGAAGCCAGAAAGGTCTATAGAAACACACAAACATTCACGAAAGAAAGGGGGCTGTCAACCCCCAAAATGCCACTTTCCTATCCTTGGGGTGTGCATAGCTTGAAGAACTCCGCAAGCTATCTTGCCTGAAATCATTACACTTTTGAATCCTCCAACTAAATCCTTTTGCTCCGGCTAGATTTTCAGCAAGCAATATTCTGACTATAATTTGATCTTCTATAAGAAAGTTGATATCAGTTCTTTTCTGTCTGTCCAACTGAGGCCAGCTCCTCCTCCACTTATCGTGACCCTAACATGGCTGTCAGTCTCACAGCCCTGCCTGCCTCACTGAGCCAAGGGCAGCCAATCAGATTTCCCAGTCCCTTGGATACAGTGACTGGCCAGGGTTAGTCACATGACCTTCACAGGCAGCGTTTTTCTGGGAGAGTGATATGAACAATCGAGAGAGAAGGACTGCTCTCTTCTCCCAAGGTTGGGCAACCAAAGGCTTTCATAAGTCTGTAGCTGCCAACGCCATCATGTTGCCTATGACAAAATCTATATGGGAATGAAATCCAAGGAAGAAATCCATGCAAGAGAATCAGAGAGGCAGTAAGAAAGAACTGATAACATCACTTAAACTATTGGATCCAACTATGCCTGAAATAAGCTTCAAACTCATAGGCTTCTCCATTATCAAAGCAAAGAAATTCCATTTTCTGCTCAAGCTAGGTTGATCTGGATTTCTGTCCTATAAAACCATAGTAAGTCCTGACTAATATATGCACAGGTCTTTCCTTCTGCCATTGTGAATCTAAGAAACCATGGCTTCCTGGAAATTTGGGATAACATCATAGGTAAAAGTTCAATTCAATGAGTGGAATGTTTGAAACTTTAGAGCCTCTCTTGATACCGGTGGGACACATAAAAATTGCAAACTTTCCTGAGTTAGAAGAGCCAATAGCTCCTTTTTTTTGTTTTTGTTTTTGTTTAACTTGGTCAAATTTGGGTTTCTGACTGAAGCAAGTGTCTGGCTGTCTTTTGATCAGGTGTACAATTATTAATCAGCAAAACCAAATAAAATTAGTCTTTTAAAAAAACTAATTAAAATGATGTTCATTGCAGTACCGTTTGTTACGAACAATTTAAAGTAATGTAAATGTCCATCAGCAGAAGAGCAGAGGCAGGAGGAAGTACAAATCAGTACAGAGTGCATGAACAGCAATTTGGCAATAATTGTCAAGATTACTTATGCACTGTAGTAGTCTATGTGGGTTGCCATAACAAATACCACAGACTGGGTGGCGTACACAAAAGAAATTTATTTTCTCACGGTTCTCAAGACTGGAAGTCTGAGATCAAGGGTGGTAGCAGGGTTGATTTCTGGTAAGACCTTTCTCCTTGGTTTGAAGATGGCTGCCCTCCTGCTGTGTCTTCACATGGTTTCTTTGTGTGTGAAGTCTGGTGTGTCTTCCTCTTCTTTCTTTTTTTTTAAGTTTATTTATTTATTTTGAGAGAGAGAGAGAGAGAAAGAGAGAGACAGCCTATGTGGAGGAGGGGCACAGAGAGAGAGAGAGTGAGAGAAGGAATCCCAAGCAGGCTCCATGATGTCAGCACAGAGCCCAACATGGAATTCGAATTCACAAACTGTGAGATCATGACCTGAGCTGTAATCAAGAATCGGACACTTAGCCAGCTGAGCCACCTAGGCACCCCTGTGTTTCTCTTCTTATAAGGACATCCATTCTACTGGGTTAGGGTCTCATCCTTATGACCTCATTTATCTTCAATTACCTCTTTGAAGGCATTATCCCCAAACATAGTCACACTGAGGATTAGAGCTTCAAGGTGAATTTGGGGACCAGTCCATAACATACACTAATACTTTGACCTAGAAATTCCACATCTACTAACTTATCCTAGGGATATTCAAATATACTTGAATGCAAACAAAGTGATATATGTACAACATTCATTAAGACCTGTTCGCAATAACAAAACATTGAGAACAACTAATGTTGTCACTGGTTAAATGAATACTGATCTATCTTCTCAATGGAATATAATGAGCACATAAAAAGGAAAAGAAACAGTGTGTTTATATGGAACAATCCTTAACAGTTCTTGTTGGAGGCGGGGTAGGGGGGAGGAAGCAAGGAACAGAACAATGTACATGGTACTGTACAGCTAAAAGTATGAGAGAAATATGTACAAATATAATCTGCTTGTATATGTATCAAATATCTCTGGAAAATGAGCAAGAATGTAGGAACACTGGCTGCCTTCAGAAAGGGGAACTGTGTTGAAGAGAAGCTTTTAGATTCTTCTAGTAAGTTACGAATTTTGGAAGATTCTGGGAAAGAACTGAAGAATTGGTTTTTGCTCCTTCCAGTCCCTAGAGCAGCATTTCTTACATCCCCTTAGAGTGGCCACATTCTAATCTCTGCCTCAGTGGTCACATTGCTTTCTCCTCTTCATTCTGTGTTAAGTATTTCTCAGCCTCTCCAGAGCCTAAGAAAAGCATCTAGGATTGCACTGAGGGGCCATCTGGATAATGCAGGATAATCTCCCCACCTCAAAATCCTTAACTAAGTCACATCTGCAAAGTCTTGCCATGTAAATAACATTTGCAGGTTCCAAGGATTAGAACCTGGAAACTGTGGGGCCATCATTCAGTCTACTGAAGGAAAGGCTGAAGGAAGTTTACTGGTTCATTAAGTGTGGCAAATATATTATCTTTATGTAATAGAGGAAACTAGGTGAGGGATATACAAGAGTTCTCTCCACTATCATCTCAATTTTTCTATGAATTTGGGATATATGAGAGTTCTCTCTACTATAATCTCAATTTTTTTATAAATCTGAAACTGTTCTGGAAAAGTCCATTAAAAAAAACTAAACATGCAACTGCCCTAATGACCCAAGAATTGTACTCCTGGGTATTTATCACAGAGAAATGAAGACTGTGTTCATGCAAAAGCTTGTACATGAGTGCTCATAGCAGCTTCATTTGTAATAGCCAAACACTAGAAATAACCCAGATGTCCTTTAACTGGTGAATAGCTCAACAAATTGTGGTACGTGCACACTTTGGGACAGTACTCAGCAATGAAAAGGGACAAATTAGTGATAGACACCATTTGGATGAATCTCCAGAGATTATGCTGAGTGGAAAAAGCTAATTCCTGGGGTGTCCGAGTGGCTCAGTTGGTTGGGCATTCCACTCTTGATTTGGGCTCAGGTCGTGGTCCCAGCATTGTGAGATCAAGCCCCACATCAGGCTCCATGCTGAGTGTGGAGTCTGCTTGAGATTCTCTCTCTCTCTCTCTCTCTCTCTCTCTCTCTCCCCCTGCCCCACTCACGCATTTTCTCTCTAATTTAAAAAAAGAAAAGAAAAAAAGCTAAGTCCAAAAGTTTATATACTATATGATTCCATTTAAAAAATGTTTAATGTTTATTTATTTTTTGAGAGAGAGAGAAAGAGTGAGCATGAGTGGGGGAGGGGCAGAGAGAGAGGGAGACACAGAATCCGAAACAGGCTCCAGGCTCTGAGCTGTCAGCACAGAGTCCCACGCGGGGATTGAACCCACAACCTAGGAGATCATGACCTGAGCCGTAGTCAGACACTAAACCGACTGAGCCACTCAGGTGTCCCTGTATAATTCCATTTATATAACATTCCTGAAATGACAAACTTCTAGAAATGGGGAACAGGTTAGTGGTGGCCAGGGGTTAAGGAGTGGGGGTGGGAAGGAAGTGAGTATGGCTACCAGGGGGCAATGCGAGAGATCCTAGGAGTGCTGGAAAAGTCTGTACTTGACTGTATTAAGGTCAGTATGCTGGTTGTGATATTGTACCATACTTTCGCAAGATGTTGCCATTCAGGGAAACAGTTAAGGGTATGTCGTATCTTTATTATTTCTTATAACTACATGTAAATCTGTAGCTTCAAAATAAGTTTAATTTTTTAGTGCTTGTTTATTTATTTGAGACACACACACAGAGAGAGAGAGAGAGAGAGAGAGAGAGAGAGAAGGTGAGTGGGGGAAGGGCAGAGATAGAGAAGGAGACAGAGAATCCCAAGCAGGCTCCGCACTGTCAGCACAGAGCCTGACACAAGGCTCAAACCCATGAACTGTGAGCTCATGACCTGAGCTGATATCAAGAGTCAGACACTTAACTGACTGAGCCACCCAGGCATCCCAGAAATTTATTTTTTAAGTGATACTGAATAAGAAATAGTTCTAAATCTGAAGGGAACAAAGCAAAGAATTTTATTTAAGTTCAAAAGTGAATGGGAAAAAGTTTTGAGAGGCTATTTAATTTCTCTAGAAAATATAAACTGCTAGCCAGCGCTAGATAAATTTTGAATCATGAACCAATGTGTTCCCCTTACCAGCAAGAGGAACTCAGGCCACTGCCACTGCCTTGAGAGGAAGAACAAAGATAATTCTTAATGTATGACCTTCCAATTAGCCTGTTGAAACTCATTACTCAGAAAATAAGTCCAAAAGAAACAAAATATTTTGATTTGCCTTAGCTTGGGCCGTTTGAATTTAGTGTATCTCATAAATAACAGATTTGGACCAAGCACTAGGCCATCCCATTTCCAGATGTGATCAATATCCTGGTGAGCAGACGGGGTTTGGAAGGAGAGGTGAAGGAGACAGGCCCAGCAAGAGAGAGATGTTGATGAAAGCCTCCAAGAAGGGACCGTGGGTGTCAGCCCAGCTTGAACGAAATCGGCAGAAGGGGAGGTGCCTATGGAACTGTGTCCCAATACTTTTGGGGATCTGAGAACACAGAGTATCTGACTTCCCGGGTTGAGCCTGGAAAAATGGGCAAAATCTCCCAGCTGCACTGTAGCAAGGCTGCATGAGTCCCAGCAGCTGAGTTGGTAACACTGTGTGGGGTGCAGGGGATCAGGGGTCAGAGACAAGCCATGGATTCTCTGATGCTAGACTCTGGAAAGGACACAGAGAGGTCGCAAGAGGAGCTCACTGTCACAAGGAGGAAGAGGCTGAACTAAGTCAGATGACCAGCGCTGAAAAAGAGTTCTGTCCGCAAATACGGAGATGTGATGAAGTCCATACCCAAAACCCTGAGCAGGTGTCAGCCAGGTCCCCATCCCCCACCTCCAAGCCATAATGTCAGAAATGTAGGAGCCACCAAAGAAGAAGGGCAGAGGACAAGAGGGAAAATACAGGAGTGACTGGGAAATGACTGGGAAAATGAGGCACTGTTTACATGCCTGCCTTTCCACTAAATGGGAGTTCCTAATGGCCAGTCTGTTGGCTTCTGAAAGCAAATAAACTCAGCGACTTGCACAGCTGAATTTTGTAACTGCTCTGCCAACGGATTTTATATGTAGTTTCTATTTTCTCCTACTTTTCTACATGGAAGTATATAACATGTAATAATAATTGACGGATTAAAAGGAAAAATCCAAAATATGGTTTAAGGCCCCAGGATCCACAACTCGTGGCAGCAAGCTGTATTGCCTCTGCACAGCATTGCCAGCTCATATGCCCCTTTGATACGACTTAAAGTCCCTGGTTTCTCATGCCTTTTAAAGCCACAGGGAATACACTCCCAACTTTTAATATTCTTTCCCCCAGCACTGTTCTTCTCTCTTTCTTCTGGTGACCAGTAAGAGGGTGGCCACTTGGAGACCTTGTCTGTGTGTCAGGCGTTGCCATTGTGAAGGTCCATCCGGATGCCAAGCTCGGTTGACTCCTAGAGAGCCTCTCTTTTCTCTTGGATCCTGGGCGGAACATCAAATATCACCTGCACTATTAACATTTGCCTTAAAATTTTTAAAAATTTTTAAAATATTTATTTATTTTTGAGAGACAGAGCACAAGCGGGGGAGGGGCAGAGAGAGAAGGAGACACAGAATCCGAAGCAGGCTCCAGGCTCTGAGCTGTCAGCACAGAGCCCGACGCGGGGCTCAAACCCACAAACCACGAGATCATGACCTGAGCCGCAGTCAGACACTTAACCAACGTCCAGGCGCCCCTTAACATTTGCCTTTATTTTTTTTTAATTTTTTTTCAACGTTTTTTATTTATTTTTGGGACAGAGAGAGACAGAGCATGAACGGGGGAGGGGCAGAGAGAGAGGAAGACACAGAATCGGAAACAGGCTCCAGGCTCTGAGCCATCAGCCCAGAGCCCGACGCGGGGCTCGAACCCACGGACCGCGAGATCGTGACCTGGCTGAAGTCGGACGCTTAACCGACTGCGCCACCCAGGCGCCCCAACATTTGCCTTTAAAGGAAGTCACCTTGTTTACATGAAGAAAGACTTTCATATGCTTTCTAATGGTCGTAGCAGAAACACAATGTAGGAGGGAGAATGCTTTCTCTGTTAGAAAGGAAGGTTATCGGGTGCAAAGGTCTGCCAGCACCAGATGGTTTCTCTTTTTCAATACCAAAAGGATTAAAAGAAAATTGGAAAAGCAATCCAGTGTTAATGCACACCCAACGTGACTATGTCTCTACCTAAAATCATTTCATCTGCCACAACTGGACCTTGTAAAACACCAAAGCTTATGATGGGTAATAGTCCTCCCAACTTAAAGACTCTTTTACGTTACAAATCATTCAACCACCTGTCCCTGAGCCGCTGACTGGGGAAAGTCAGTTCAGGAAATGCCCAGTGGGTGGCAGCATTGAGACCAGGACTGCCCATGCAAGACTTTTCTTAATATAGCTCCCGTTGTTTACAGCCTCAGCCTGCTCCAGCCTCTTCCTCCTCACCTGCTGTTTGTCTGCGCTGGCTCTGGGTCCCCAGGGAAAACAACAGACCAGCTCATCACTTCATGTGGAAACCAGAACTGGGGGCTTCAAAATGTTCCCATCTGTTGGGAGAAGGCCCAGCCCCCCTGCCTTCACTCCTCCAGGAATCTGAATTCACCAAACAGAAATCTGAACCTACCAAACAGAAAGGATCAAGATCTCTGTGCTCTGGATCCAATTCGAGGTTTTAAGTCAATCAACCAACCCTCCAGCATTTTTAAGCAGAGCATGGCATTAGACAGGAATTACAGAACACGATAGCCTGCAGCTTGCAAGCTGTGGGTGAATTGGGCAGATGATGTTAAAGCTGCTACTATAAATGAGCAAAACAGGATAGGGCGTAGCTGCTAAATGATATGCTAGAGACCATAAGCAATGTGAAGCTTCAGAGGGGATTAAGGGAAAGCCAAGCAGAACCTTCTTTCCCAGGGCTCATTAAAATGCCCATAGGGCACCTGGGTGGCTCAGTCAGTTAAGCGTCTGACTTTGGCTCAGGTCATGATCTTACGGTTCGTGGGTTCGAGCCCAGCATCGGGCTCTGTGCTGACAGCTCAGAGCCCGGAGCCTGCTTTGGATTTTGTGTCTCCCTCTCTCTCTGTGCCCCTCCCCACTCAGGCTCTTTCTCCCTCCCTCTCTCTCTCTCTGAAAAATAAATAAATAAAAAATAAAATGCCTATAAAACATCTAAAATGCCAGAAAATTTCAGCAACATCAGATATTAGGGATAAAAATTAGATACCAGGATACCCAGAAGGAGTCTCCACGGATTAGCAGCACCATGGGTAGATGGGGTGTGTATTCATCTCCTAGGGCTCTCATAACAAATACCACAGACTGGATGGCTTCAACACAAGTCTATTTCTGACAGTTCTGGAGGTCTAAGACCAAAGCATCAGCAGGGCTGGTTTCTCCCGGAGCCTCTCTCCTTGGCTTGCAGATGGCCGCCTTCTTGTGGGGCGTTCTCCCTACAGCGTCTTTCCTTTGTGCTCACGTGTGCCTGCTGCCTGTTCTTCCCCACGTCAGGACACCAATCCTATTGGATGATAAACCACTCATATGACATCATTTAACCTTAATTACCCCTTGAAAAGTCCTGTCTCCAAATACAGTCACATCGAGTGTTAGGGATTCAACATAAGAATTTTGAGGGGCACAACTGAGACCCAGACAGGGTCCCAAGCCACTCTTTAATTTTTGCAGAGAAAATTGTCTGGAAGGAAAACAGAAAATAAAAGGAAAGGAGGTAGAGGGAAAGGAAGGGAAGGGGCAGGAGAAAAGAGAAAGCCCATTGATGATTGAATTGAGGCCCCTTTTGTGATGGCCCCAGGGACACCTCCCAACTTGACAAAGGGAAGGGAGACTGCCCTAATGAGCAGGGTTGCTCAGAGTAGAAAGTCCTTGAAGCATAAGGCAGAAGAGAGAATCTGCCTCAGATATGCTGCGGTTATAAGTATCCGGGAGGCTGACTCCAAAGGCAAAGATAAAAATCCGTTGCAGCAAGCAGCACTGCATTAACCAGAAAAACAGGCCTAGGGGAAAGGTTAAAGAGCCCCTCAGAAAGCTCTCCTATAATCCTGCCTGCCTCTTTCAACTACAGGTTTAGATGCACGTAAGATTTATTCTGAGCTCAGTGATTATGTATTTGTTTTACCATATGAAAAAAAAAAGGCAATGACAGTAAAAGGGGTCTGCAAATATACAATAAGCTAGGTGCCTATCCATATTTGCCTTCTTATTCTGTCAAGTAAGAACCCATTGGGGCGCCTGGGAGGCTCAGTTGGTTAAGCATCCCACTTCAGCTCAAGTCATGATCTCGTGGTCCATGAGTTCGAGCCCAGCTTTGGGCTCTGTACTGACAGCTCGGAGCTTGGAGCCTGCTTTGGATTCTTTGTCTCCCTCTCTTTCTGCCCCTCCCCTGTTCGTGCTCTCTCTCTCTTTCTCTGTGCCTCTCCCCTGATCGTTTTCTTTCTCTCTTTCAAAAAAAAGAACCCATTGATATTGAATCAAGTAAGAACTATTTCAATATGAGTCTCTTTGCATTCTCATTGAAGAGTCTTATGTTTGGAAACAAAGCCAGCATTGTTTTTTCCTATGGAGGTAGGTCCAGGCTTAAACTCAAGCTGAAACTGCAGGTAGCCCCTGGAAGGAAAGGTCTGAGGGTTCTGACTGACGTTGACATAAGTATTCTTGAACATCGTCTCTACACAGAATTCTCCTCTTTCTAGCATGAATAATAGAACAAAATCAATATGAGATCTATGAAGAAATTCTACAGCACAAAGTAAAACCTTTCTAATGACCAAATCTTTCAGTGGAAAATGACCAGATCTTTCAAATCTTTTTTCCGAACCAGAAGAAAAATGGGAAAATATTATTTACTTTTGTTCCTATAGGGAATTGTCTCTATTGAACGAGAATGAGGCCTTGATGAGGAGATAAGCTGAGATCAGAAGGAAGGGCAATGAAACTAATGCCCAGGGAGAAGACATAAAATAAATACATTGGGTGCTAGAAAAGACAAGTTTGCAACCTGGTGATACAGAAGGCAAACTGGAGAAACGCTCTCTGATCACACAGGAAATGAATAAAGAGACGAAAATGACAACAGAAAAAAGATAGCAATAGATACTCTAGGTTAAATGAAACGGTGACGTGAAATCCACAGAATGGTAGGTGTTCCCCCCAAAGTTAATTGAATCCAGTCAAACCAAATGGAATGAAAGCATTACTCCAGCTATAATTGAAGTCAATTTCCAAGCACGAAACAAAGCTTTAGCTTTAGAAGAGCTCGTTACCATATTTTGATAAAGATAATGAATAGATAGATCTCTTCGAAGACACAGACTATTAAAATTTTTAAGTTTAAAGAATCATAAACGGTCTTGAAAATATTCATTCTTGGAAAAAAATTACCTTTGAAAAACAAAAGTTATGAAGTATGATCAATATAAAATGACCTTCATTAAGGGCACCTAGGTGCCTCAGTTGGTTAAGCGGCCAACTTTGGCTCAGGTCATGATCTCTCACAGTTCGTGAGTTGGAGCCCCACGTTGGGCTCTGTGCTGACAGCTCAGAGCCTGGATCCTGCGTCAGATTCTGTTTCCCTCTCTCTCTGCCCCTCCCCTACTCATGCTCTGTTTCTGTCTCAAAAATAAATAAACATAAAAAAATTTTTTAAATAATCTTCGTTATTGTATTTGATGCTTTTTCTTTGAGTTCTACTATGGTTAGGATAACCATTACTGCCCTGCATCGGTTTGGGTTTTTTTGTTTGTTTGTTTGTTTGTTTGTTTGTTTGTTTTTGTTCTTAATTCACAATAGTTAATAGATAATCTCCATCTTTTTACCATCCATGCTATTTTATCCTTTTAATGTAATCATTTTAATGTACTATAAATATATTACTCATACAAAGAGTGCATAGAAACGTTTATGTGTCAATCTCTTCCTCTTGAATTCAAATAGAACCTGTGACTTGCTCTCAGCAAGGGATTATGGTCAAGATGATAATCAGGCTTTTTGACTACACTACGTCACAAGACCCTATCTAAGCAGCCAGAAGAGAGAGACTTTCCTCCCTTCCATATGGCAAGAGGGCCCACAGATTTCATCATCTGTCAGGGAAAGGCTGGCAGCCTCTCGTAACTGAGACCAGGCCACTGGCTAACAGCCTACAAGAAGACAGAGACAAATACTGTAGGACTCCACTTACACGAGGTACTTAGAAGAGTTAAATTCGTAGAGACAGAAAGTATATTGGTGTCTGCCAAGGGCTGGAGGGATGGCAAAAACTGGAAGTTGTTTAATGGGGACGGAGTTTCAGTTTGGGAAGATGAAAACGTTCCAGGGACGGATGGTGGTGATGGTTGCACAACGATGGGAATGTACTTAATACCACTGAACTGTACCCTTAAAAATGGTTAATAGGGTAAATTTTATGTTAAAAAATCACATACTGGAATAGAAGGGTTAGCTAATGCTATAGTGGTAATCATTTTGCAATATATACAATATATCACAACAACACATTGTACACCTTAAACATACACAGTCCATGTCAATTATATCTCAAGAAAGCTGGGGAAAAATTAAGAATAAAATAATTTTAAAAAGAAACAGTGACATAATAAAGGGATGCTGTTTTCAGCTGCAAAATATGTGATAATTTATGAAGCACCATAGGAAACTAACAAAACTCTCTATTCGTGTGTTTCAAAAAACTTATGTGCAGTCTGATGAATGCTTATACGGAGCTACGACTCAAATTAAGAAATAGTATATTGCCAACCTTAAATGTCTTTGTGTGTCCTTTCTTATTCACACCTTAAAGCAAACACTCTCTCGTTTTGCTTTATGCTTTTACTATCTGGGAATACATCCCTAAGTGCAAGTTTTTGAAATTTGTATAGATAAAATAGTAATGATTTTCTTTTCCTGCCTGACATTTTTTATTCATCTTGATGTTTGAAGATTCACTACATTTGCTGTGGCCGGCTCTGCTTTAATTTCATTGCTATAAAGTATTCTATACACCACAATTTCCTTAAGCATTTACTCTTGGTGGCCACTTGAGTTGTTTCTTGTTTTGACTAAGAGTAGTTATTTCATTTAAACTGGGATTTGTATAAGTAGTATCTAATTGGATTTAGTATTTTAATCCAATCCTTCCCTTTTAATAGGTGAGTTTCATCCACCCATATTGATTGTGACAAACAACACACTTGTTCCTACTTTCTGTTATCTTAGTCTCCCCAAGATGTGAAAGACAAGCTAACCATTAACTCTGTATCAGATGTAGGGGCCAAGGGCAGGCCGTCCCAAGCTGGGCTACTTTGGCATGCAGATTACTGTGAGTTAAAAAGTAATTAAAACTCAGCAAATTCAGGAATAACTCTTTACCTCCCTTCACAACTGCCTAACAAGATTTTTTTTTCTTAAGTAGGTACACACTCAATGGGAGCCTGAATTCACGACCCACAGATCAAGAGTTGTGTCCTCCCTCAACTGAGCCAGCCAGGCACCCCTAAAAAGAATTTAGATAGAGGACCTACTCCAGGAAGGGAGCTATCACCATAGATAACTACATTATGATATGAACTAGGTATACTAGGGAGGAAACTAGCCAGACCTGTTTGATCAAAGTCCTCTATGAACCATTGTTTCCAAGTGGCCCAGCAAACACTTGTTTACCAAACATTTACTCTTTTCCCTCTTCCTATAAATTGCATTCCTTCCCTTTGAAGTCCCAGACCCCTGGGGCGCAAGGGTGGCTTAGTTGGTTAAGCATCCAAAGACTCTTGGTTTGGGCTCAGGTCATGATCTTACTCTTGAGTTCAACAGGGGGCCTGCTTGGGATTTCCTCTCTCCGCCTCATTCTCTCTCACTTTCTCTCTTTCTCTTTCTCTTTCTCTTTCTCTTTCTCTTTCTTTCTTTCTCTTCCTCTTCCTCTTTCTCTCTCTCTCTCTCTCTCTCTCAAAAATAAATAAATAAACTTAAAAAAAAAAAAGAAGTCCCAGGCCCCTACCCCCTTCTCCTTAATTCATAATGACATATACCTCACTTTGCCTGTATTTGGAATTTCCTTATCCACATGGATTCCCCATACAAATGCTAATAAATTTTATTTTCCCCTGTCAATCTGTCTCATGTCAATTTGATTCTTATTCCTGCTAGAAGGACCTTTAAGGGGACAAGAATTCTTGCTCCCTGACACAGAATAAGGGAACTTGATAGGTATGCACCTTAGTTGAGCAGATCTGAACAAAATGAATGCCTGATAAAGACCAGAAATTAAACTATACATAATCTAAACTGATGAACTAACAATAATTATCTTTTATATATTAATGACAAAGCACTGAAATGTTTAAAACAAAAAAAAGAGGATAAATGGACAGAAACTTGTTTTTCATAGAATCTTTAAGAAGCCACTCTCTATGATAAATTATATGGATGTGTGTACTTTAAGATTTCATATATTCTAATTAATGTGTTTGATCTTACATACAGCTCTATCTCAAACTTCTTGTATAATTTAAAAATACCCATGCCTTTTTTTCTGGCATCCATGAAACATTTTCAAAGATTGCTCATATAACGGACCTCACTGCAACAAAATTACATGAAACATATCCTCCAACCAAAATGTAATATAATGCAGTCACTAATAACAAAGATAAAGAGAAAATCCTGATGATTTGAATATTTTAAAACATAACCTTATGGGCTATTAGATCAAAAAAGAGAGTACAATGAAATAAAACTACAATTTTAGACTATTTACAGCATAATAAAAAAAGAAGACCACCACATATTAACATGTAGTAATTGGTAAGATACTCAAATGGAAATTTGCAGGTCTAAATATTTTTGTGATATGATGATATAATAAGACAAATACATCTGATCTTTGTCCCTGCTTCATGGCACAGAGCTCCTACAACCCTTGGAATTTCCTGAGTGATAGGGTTAAGAGGAGCATTTTTTATTATTCATTATAAGCCCCTTTCAAGCATACCTGAGTTTGGGTTTGGCTTCAGGATAGGGGCCAGTTGCCAGAGGGACCATCTCAGTGATTAGAAGTTTGAACCTTTCAGCCCCACCCCTAATAGGGTCTGAGGAGCTTCTGAGCTGGTGAACACATGGAGGTTCTGGGAAGGTGGCTTGCCTAGAGAAGGCATAGAAGCTTCTTGCCCCTTCCCACATACCCTGCCTTATGCATCTCTTCCTTCCATCTGGCTGTTCCTGAGTTATATCCTTTATAATAAACCAGTAATAGTAAGTGAAGTGATCCTCGGGGTTCTATGAGCCATTTTAGCAAATTATCAGACCTCGTGGGAAACCCTCAACTTCATAGCTGGTAAGTCAGATGTATATGTTGCCCAGACTCGGCACTGACATCTGAAGTGGAAGCCATCTTGTAGTACTGTGGGGTCTGTGCTAATTCTGAGTAGTTAGAGTCAGAATTGAATTAAATTGTGGTACACCCAGTGGGTGCCCAGAAAGCTGCAGAATTGGTTGGTGTGAGAAAAAACCTCCACACATTGGGTGTCAGGAGTGTTGTGCGGGCAGAAACAGATCAAAATAGTAGTTCTTAAAGTTTTTGTTTTTTTTTTAAATACACATGAAATAGCTACTCAAGTGAAAATTTTTAAATGTTAAAAAAAAAAACAGATTAGGGGTGCCTGGGTAGCTCAGTCGTTAAACATCTGACTCTTGATTTCAGGTCAGGTCATGATCTCAAGGTTCATGTGATCAAGCCCTGCATCAGGTTCTGTGCTGATAGCATGGAGCCTGCTTGGGATTCTCTCTCTCCCTCTCTCTCTTCCTCTCTCTCTGCCTCTCCCCTGTTCTTCTTCTTCTCTCTCTCTCTTTCTCTAAATAAAACACTGAAGAGAGATTTAAAAAAGGAAATCTTAAAAATCCAAACAAAATAATTGTGGTCTGTTGATTGCAAAATAGTTACAATTAGTCACCCTTCCCTGAATCTACACCTTTTGCAATATGACTTTGCAACTCCTCTCAACAATTCCTCCAAACCCTGATACCGGCTTGGCCTTGTGACTTTCCTGTGGCCAATAAATTGCAGCAGAAATGAGGGTTGCTGTGGCTGAGGGAAAGAGTAGGTATGGCAAATGATACACCCTGAAGTGACACAGGACTTCTGTCCACATTTCAATGGGAAAACAATCACGTGGCCATATCTAACTCAAAGGGGCAGAGCCATACAGCTCTACCATGTGGTCAGAAGGAAAACTAGAAATTTTTAGTGAGCAAATCAAACATAAGTTTCACTGTGACCTGAAATCATTTTATTTGTTTGTTTGTTAAATATTTTCTTACTCCCTCCACCAGAGCATTAGTTCTAGGAAGGCCAGGTTCTTGTCTGTTTGTTCCTGCTGTATCCCTAGCTCTTAGAACGTTCCTTGCCTCAAGGGAGGTTTTTAAAAAATAAATTATCATATCATATAAGATTATTTGATAATGAATTAGAAAATCTTACTAATGTGGAAAGTTTTTGGAGAATATAATTTGAACCATAAATTAAGCTTAAGAAGTAGAATATCTGAAGAGAGCAATTATGCAAGTATAAATATTTAAAAATTACCTCCAAAAAAATCTTCAGGAAGCAGTGAATTTTTAACTAATGAATTCTTTCCAAATTCTAACAGAGTTAATTATAATGCTACATACATTTGATTCAGATTATTTAAAAAGCTAGAAATACATTTGTGAATCACGCATAAGCCTTTTAGCACAACCTGACAAAAAGTTACGTGAGCAAATAAATAAAATTGGAGCCAATCAGGGGTGCCTGGGTGGCTCAGTCAGTTGAGCGTCCGACTTCGGCTCAGGTCATGATCTCTCAGTGTGTGAGTTCGAGCCCCATGTCGGGCTCTGTGCTGACAGCTCAGAGCCTGGAGCCTGCTTCAGATTCTGTGTCTCCCTCTCTCTCTGCCCCTTCTCTGCTCATGCTCTGTCTCTCTCTGTCTCAAAAATAAATAAAAACATTAAAAAAAATTTTTTTTTTAAATTGGAGCCAATCAAATTCAGCATGGCATTACTAGAATTACTGCACCTGTTTAAGTGAAATTTTTTGCTGGATGGTTGGATATTAGGACATCTATTAGTAATTAAATATATTTTGTATCATACATGTGGTCACCTCAATCAAAAGCAATGTTTATCTCAATATCAATAACAAATATTCTTATCCCAAATCAAACCATTAGCCAACATACTGTTCAACAATGAAAGAGTAGAAACAACCCCATTTAAAAACCAGAGGAAGGAGGGGTCAGTTAAGCATTCGACTGTTGATTTTGGCTTAGGTCTTGATCTCACGGTCATGATCTCATAGTCATGAGATCCAACCCCGCTTTGGGCTCAGCACGGAGCACAGAGCCTGCTTGGGATTCTCTCTCTCTGCCCCTCCCTTGTTATACTCTAAATACACACTTACATATATAAATAAATACCATAGGGGCGCCTGGGTGGCGCAGTCGGTTAAGCGTCCGACTTCAGCCAGGTCACGATCTCGCGGTCCGTGAGTTCGAGCCCCGCATCAGGCTCTGGGCTGATGGCTCAGAGCCTGGAGCCTGTTTCCGATTCTGTGTCTCCCTCTCTCTCTGCCCCTCCCCCGTTCATGCTCTGTCTCTCTCTGTCCCAAAAATAAATAAAAACGTTGAAAAAAAAATTAAAAAAAAAAATAAATAAAAAATAAATAAATACCAGAGGAGGGAGAGAGCAACAAAATACAAAACACATTCACCACTATTTAACATTTTCAGAAGGTTTTAAGTGAGATAATCCAACATGAAATAGAACTAAGAAATTGAAAAGACAAAATTACCATAATTTCTCTTCACTGGGGTTGCCTCTTTAGAAAACTCAGTGACTAAATGGAAAAAGTATAAGAATTATTGAAAGTTTAGTAAAGTGACTACATATAAAATCATTGCCCCTGAGTGTAAAAGCTTTCCTGTATTCACAACAAAAGAGACACTAGAAATGAATTTCTGGGGAGCATTTCTCAGATGAAACTATTAAAATTATGCTGTTGAATGAAGCAGATAAATGTTTAGAATTATTGCTATGTGAAGAGAGTAGGTTATGTGACAACAACATGATACCATTTTTTGTAAAATATGCATACAAATACCTGTATTTTTAAAGGATACACATAAAAATACTAACACACAGTATTCTGCACAAGACACGTGAAAATATTCCAGATGGACTAGAAGGATAGACATAAAAATATGAATATATAGGATCTCTCTGCCAGAGAATTAAAAATAACTTTTAGGGTTTTCTTTGCACTTCCTAGCATGTTCTGCTATTTCTGCTGCTTTTTTAACAATACAATATTTAAAGAAAATTCAAAGCCGATATATTTGAGGAGAATATCTCATTTAAAAATGCAAAAGAAGATGTGAAACATCTAAAAATAATTTTAGTAAGAGATGTGTATAACTTCTCCAAACCTGAATCACACCTACATTGCTAATGTGAATGTATAATAGCACAGCTGCTCTGGAAGAACATTTGGCAGTTTCTTAAAAAGCTAAAATGTACATACCACATGACTTAATGATTATACTCCTGAATATCTGACCCAGAGAAATAAAAATTTGTATTCACACAAAAACCAGCACAGGAGAGTTTACAGCCAATTCCAATCCAAAAGTTGCCATGCTATATGATTCCATTCATGTAACATTCTTGAAATGATAAAATTATAGAACTGGCAAAGAGATTAGTGGTTTCCAGGTTAGGGGGTGTAGAGGCAGGAGGGAAGGAGAGGTGACTAAAAAAGGCGAGATGACAGAACCTTGCGGTGATGGAAATATTTGGTATTTGATGGTATCAGGTATCCATGGAAAGCTATTGTGATACCACTCTATAATTTTGCAAGACATTATCACTTGTGGAAACTGGGTAAAGCATAAACGGGATTTCTCTTTATTATATCTTACAATTACATGTGGATCTACAATTATCTCAAAATTGAAGTTTAATTTTAAAAAAGATTATATAGGGGTGCCTGGGTGGCTCAGTTGGTTAAGCACCTGATTCCTGATTTCGGCTCAAGTCGTGATCTCACAGTTAGTGGGTTTGAGCCCCACATTGGGCTCTGTGCTGACAGCAAGGAGCCTGCTCAGGATTCTCTCTCTCCCTCTCTCTCTCTGCCCCTCCCCAACTTGTGCCTGTTCTCTCTCTCTCTCTCTCTCTCTCTCTCAAAATAAAATAAATAAGGGGCGCCTGGGTGGCGCAGTCGGTTAAGCGTCCGACTTCAGCCAGGTCACGATCTCACGGTCCGTGAGTTCGAGCCCCGCGTCAGGCTCTGGGCTGATGGCTCGGAGCCTGGAGCCTGTTTCTGATTCTGTGTCTCCCTCTCTCTCTGCCCCTCCCCCGTTCATGCTCTGTCTCTCTCTGTCCCAAAAATAAATAAACGTGGAAAAAAAATAAAAAATAAAATAAAATAAATAAATACAAATTAAAAAATAAAATTAAAAAAGATTATATAATGATAAGCAAATGCAGTTGGAAACTTGGATTGGATTGAATGGAAAATTAAATGGAAGAAACAGCTCTAAAGGATTATTTGGTGCACAACTGACAGAAAGTTAAATATAGATGTGTATTGGATAATATTTATTGTATACGGTAAATTTTTGAGTGTGAAAACAGTATTGTGGTTATACAGGAAACTATACAACTGTCCTTGTTCTTAGTATACTTAAGTGTTTAGGGATAACATAAAACAATGTCTGCACCTAACTCTCAAGTAATTAAAAAATAAAAAACTCTCAAATAATTCACAGTAGGTGGAAGAGGGAAAGAAAAAGAGTCTAAGCACCAACATGGAACATTTCTGAAAGATAAGCAAACAGGCAGACACTCTAAAGAGTAGTGATAAGGAAAACAGCCTCAATAATCAATTGTTATGAACTTTGTTCCATACTAAGAATCTTTAATATTTTACTTGCCTACACAAACTTTCCACTCTCTTAGATAAATGCCATAAACTTTTTATAAACCTTAAACGTTTTAGTGACTAGAAGCTGTAACCTTTCCCAAACTCAGGTTATCAATACTTGTAAATAGCCATTTTCAAGTTTGCCAATTTATGGCTCCAAAGTCCACCTTCCCTTCTCCTCTGAATGCACTGGGGTCTCATCTTCCTCAGTGGAATGTCAGCAAAAAACAGAGGCCATTTTTATTATTTATTTATTTGTTTATTTATTTATTTATTTATTTATTTATTTATTTTTAATTTTTTTTTTAACGTTTATTTATTTTTGAGACAGAGAGAGACAGAGCATGAACGGGGGAGGGGCAGAGAGAGAGAGAGGGAGACACAGAATCGGAAACAGGCTCCAGGCTCTGAGCCATCAGCCCAGAGCCCCACTCTGGGCTCGAACTCACGGACCGCGAGATCGTGACCTGGCTGAAGTCGGACGCTTAACCGACTGCGCCACCCAGGCGCCCCAAGAGGCCATTTTTAGAGGTGGCTGTAGACTGGATTCATGTCAAAAGTCTTGGGACGTTTGGGGTGCCTGGGTGGCTCATTTGGTTAAGCGACACTCTTGATTTCTCTCAAGTCATGATCTCAAAGTTTGTGGGTTAGAGCCCCGCGTTGGGCTCTGCGCTGACAGCATGGAGCCTGCTTGGGAGTCTCTGTCTCCTATCTCCTCTCTCTCTGCCCCTCCCCTGCTCATGCTCTCTCTCTCTCTCTCTCTCTCTCTCTCTCAAAATAAATAAAGTTAAAAAAAAAAAGGTCTTGTGAGCTTAATGAAGGTAGGGATCATGGTATAGTGGCCCTAAAGCTCACTCCCCTCCTTCCCAAATATAGATTATGGAAATAGCAAAGCCTTGTTTTTAAGTGCTAAGTTGGTCATATATTTTTTTTTTTTTTATCACAATAGGACTTGAAGAAAGTAGAACTAAGTTTCAAAAATATAAGGGGAAAAATCACCTTGTATTTTTCACCCTTCTGTAGCATGACTATGTTATCTTGTATGTGAATTTTAAGTTACTGGGGTGTGTAGGAGGGCGGAGGGAGGGGGAGTTTTCCCTGGGGGCGGGTGTTGATTTGTTTTTTTAAATAATACTCAATCCTAGAATCGTAGGAAGAATGAACAAAATACACACCAAGAACCAGATGGGACACAAATTGACAGTCTTTCTGCAAAGTCATTTGTAACAGAAGTAATAAATATTCATAGCCTTTGACCTATCAATTTCCATTGAAGGAAACCATCTTAAAGTCATAATTTAAGATATGGACAAAGATTCATGGACAAAAGTTCATTGACACATTATAAAAGCAAATTCAGTAAAAAGAGCCTTAGAGGAATAATTTACCACAGGCATAGCCATGCACAGGAAACTGTACATTCTTTAACATTATTTTGAGGCATTTTAATTACATAGGAAATACTTGATATAAGAAGTGAAATAAATATAAACTATTTTAAGAGCGACGGAACTAAAGCTGATGAATCATTCTAGTTTCCAGTTTTGTTCCAATTTCTAACACTTTATTTCCTCTCTGGAGTATGATATTTGGCATTTTCTCAATTTAGTTCTGAGGGATTTCCTATCAGAAAACATGCCTGCCTGGTCATAGCTAAAACTGTCTCTTTTTCATTAACTTCCGGCATTTACTGCTCATATTCCTAGTTCACTGATGCAGAAAACAAAAAATGCAAATGATCTTTAATAAATACCTTAAGAAAAATTTACCATCGCCACCACCCTCAAAAAATTTTGGAAATCTTCCAGTGTGCATGTATCAAATCTTCAAAGAGTATCGTTAATTCACCATAATTATTAGAATGCTGTACCCCTACTGAATCTCCTTCAGAAAAGCAGTGGAGTATTAGCTGTTATTCAGAACATGAAAATGACTTTGTTATAAGGAAGTGGTCAGTCTCATTATTTGTTAATGAAATGTTCTACTTAGAAAATCCAGAAAGAATCTGTTCTGTTTTTGCAGAAATTGGGGTGAAAGTATGGTATTTTGGTGGGTGAAATTTTGGTGGCTGAAAGTTTAATTTGAAACTGAAAATCATGTTGTTTGTAACTATCACAATGTATTAACAACAGCACCATATGAAAAAAGCAAAGATAGGCAAAAGCCTCAGGAACCTGGAAATGTCCTACTTTGTGTGATAAGAAACTAAAAGGTGTGATCGCATTAACCAAACACACCCACGCATACACACACACACACACACACACACCAACACACACACACTTCCTCTTCATTCCCTTTTAGTAAAGCAGCTTTTAATTCGCTTAATTTTATCATTGTAATAAACCTCATTGTAGGCTGTTCCCAATCTATAAAAGAACTGTATATTCTCCCCAAAGCATTTTTATTTAGTTATTTGGAACAAAATACATATTTTCTATAAAAACAATGCTATAAATTGGGACTAATTTCCCAGTCTGCCCCACAAAAGACTATTTGACTCATATTGTATCTGAAATAGTTTGCAATGAAAAGATACAATTACTGAAAATAATTCTGTTGTATAAAAGACATTATTTCAACTACATTGTGGGCAATTCAATGAAACTAATCATTACTTATTTAATTGCCTTTTGGGAAAATTATATTATAAATTCTAATCAGGAACACTGGAAATATTTTCCTCTTCTTCCTAACAAGCAAGCTCAAACCACAATTCAGGACACTTGCTATTGTCCTGCATCAGATACTCTGCTCTCCAGTGCTGGTGTGAGAATCTCCATACCCAGCATCCAGTGGGAACATACACAAATCAGGCTTTTGAGCTCAGAAACTTCCTAAATGGTAAGTCTCCACGTGTTCCAATTTACGGATAAACCAAAATCTAATATATACATTTTTGGTTTTGTGTTACATTGCCATGATTAAAATCTTGTTTTGTTTTGTTTTTTTTTACGAATCCTCATGTCCTAAGAGGTCCAACCTCATCCGATTCAAAAGATTAACCATCAAACATGCAAAAATCTGAGTAATTTATTCCATTTGTAAACATTGGAAAGAAGCAGGGTTGAGTAGGAATGTTATAACATTAAAGTAGACTTTTCAGAAAGTTAAACACCAGATTACCATATAAATATAGAATGAACACGTCTAAGATTTAATTCAAACTATTAATGAAAGAATAGTTAAGATAATAAAGCTGGTGCAAAGAAGACTTAGAGAAGCAGAGATTTTATACAGTTGGTCAAAGGAATGCTGAAATGAATTCGCCTGCTTACTTGATACAAAATTGGTTAACATCCTATTGTGCATTAACCTCTGGAGTTACATTTTTTTTGATAATTTTTTTTAAATTTTTTTTTCAATGTTTTTTATTTATTTTTGGGACAGAGAGAGACAGAGCATGAACGGGGGAGGGGCAGAGAGAGAGGGAGACACAGAATCGGAAACAGGCTCCAGGCTCTGAGCCATCAGCCCAGAGCCTGACGCGGGGCTCGAACTCACGGACCGCGAGATCGTGACCTGGCTGCAGTCGGACGCTTAACCGACTGTGCCACCCAGGCGCCCCTGATAATTTTTTTAATGTTTACTTATTTTTGAGAGAGAGAGTGTGTGTGAACAGGAGAGAGGCAGAAAAAGAGGGAGATGCAGAACCCAAAGCAGGCTCCAGGTTCCAAGCTGTCAGCCCAGAGCCTGATGTGAGGCTCAAACCCAAGGAACTGTGAGATCATGACCTGAGCCCAAGTTGGACGCTCAACTGACTGAGCCACCCAGGCGGGCAGAAATCTGGTTTTAACTGGACAGAAATCTGGTTTCTGGAGACCAGAAACCAGTGTCTATCTGGTTTCTAATCAAATAATAAACAGCATGGTCAAACATAGGCAAATTCTCTGATGTAGATAAAGAGTTATTAGGCAAACATGTTTAAAAATGACACTGAAAGGACATGTAGCCCTCCTTCTGCTTTATTTCAAGTTTTGGATGATGTTTCTTAATAGTAATTTTTAAAAAATGTGTCCAGAGAGAATGTACCAAGGGAAGCCATAAGGTATCATTTATCTTGATGAATTAACCTGACTCTCAGCTGTCAGTTCAAAAACTGATTTTTTCCACCCAGAGTGCCTGCACATTAACTCAGCTCATGGCAAACAAATCTAAACATCAGACAAAAGCAATTCATTTACATTGAAAATACAACTCACAAATAGATCAGATACTGACCTCCTCTGGCTGGTACATTCTTTCCCTCAAGGAAAGCAATAAATTGGGTCAACTTATCATCTCAACATTGCTTGAACAATGGAAATTGTTGCTTGAACAAGGAAAAAACTTGTCCCAGTGCACTGGACACTCACCCATCATTTCCGGCTCTCCCAAATGAATAAAAAAAAAAAAAAGAGATCCCCTCCTCTCCCCAAGAGTAGAAAAAAATGAGCATACCCACAAAATGTCTGGGTTCTGGCCTGGGATTTGGGAAGAGGGTAGAGAAGAAGGGCAAGTATTTTTCGTCCCTGCTAGTAGACTGGCTTTACCAAAGAAAACTCATTGCCATAATGACTTTTTAAAATTTGTTTTTCTTAGTAATCTCTACACCCAATGTGGGGCTTAAATCAGAAATCCTGGGATCAAGGGTCTCATATTGCTGTGAATGAGCCAGCCAGGTGTCCCTGCCATAGACAATTTTGGGAACTTCTAATTGAAGGCAGGTTCAAAATTAAACTTCTGTCTCCTAGTGGCTCAGAGTCTGCTCTCAACCTGGACAGTAGACTGAGCCAAGTGCACAGCCCCAGAGCCTGTTATTAGTGTCTGAAGTTTCTCCAGAAGCCTTCCCATACACATCTACCTGTCCACACACCTCACTCACTTCCCTCTGTGCTCCCCATGACCTACCCTCACTCCTCACTACTTACTCTCAACCTTGTTATGAGAACTTGCCCTTATTTTGGTGGAATGGGGGTGGGAGGAGCAAGAAGGGAGAAATGATGGGGTTATCCTGAAACTTATACTCAAAGTGTATTCCAAGGCCGGAATCTTCTGTTGGATAACATTCCTTCATATGCTCCTTTGGCTTTGTTTAGCCACTGTTAGCAATCATGAAACCGGTCAATAGGTAACTGCCTCTACAACTCAACGATTAATGACATCAGGCCATTTCCAAAATTCCTGCCTTTGAAAATGGACAGCTAGGGGGAGATTGGACCCAGGGCACCTCCTCCCCCAAATAGAACGTACATGGGAAATGCCACGCTGGATCTCTGACCTTTTTCTAGGTTCCATCTCATCTAATTCCTCTTCTGATTGATTGATTCATTCTTGATCTGTAATTTTATCAAAGGTTAATCTATCTACTTTCTTGCTCTTCCTGCTTCTGGCATGAGAAAGAATCTGACTGTAAGGTGCCTCTACCCACATTGCAGATACCAGATTGTATCTCTTCCCTAAATATGGTCGCCCTAGATGATATCATTCAGGTGATTCGAAACACTTTATGTGGTGGTTGCTCAAAAATTTACAACTCCAGATCTGATCTCTCCCTCAAGCTTCAGAGGCCTTACTTCCACAGCTTACTAAAAGTCTCTAATTACATACTAGCAAACAATTTACGCCTCAGCAGGTCAAACATGGAACTCCTGATTCTTTCCTTTCCCAACCTGGTCCTCTTTCATTCTTCCCCATCCACTCAGTTGCTCGTCAAAAATATCACAGTCCTTTGTTATCACCAGCTCACACCCAATCAGCAAGTTTTATGACATGGCTGTCTCCCTCTAAAATGTATCCAGAATCTGCCCACTTCTAATCACATCCACTGCTACCCACCAGTTCAAGTCGCTGTCTTTCCTGGATGACTGCAGTCTTTCTTTTCCCCCTACCTCTTGTTTCCGTCCTTGTCCTTACTCTTCTTCATAAAGCAGCCAGAGTGATTCCCATACATGACATCATATCCCTTCTCTCCTTATAAATCTCCTTTGCATGGATTACAAGACCCTGCCTGATCTAGCCCTCACCTGCCTTTCTGTCTTCACTTTTTACCGCTCTCTAACTTAGTAGTCTTCTTCCCCCCCCCCCCCACATGTCCTTTAAAAGTGATTTTAGGGGCGCCTGGGTGGCTCAGTCGGTTAAGCGTCCGACTTCAGCTCAGGTCACGATCTCACGGTCTGTGAGTTCGAGCCCCGCGTCGGGCTCTGGGCTGATGGTCCAGAGCCTGGAGCCTGGTTCCGATTCTGTGTCTCCCTCTCTCTCTGCTCCTCCCCCATTCATGCTCTGTCTCTCTCTGTCTCAAAAATAAATGTTAAAAAAAAAAAATAAAAAAAAAGTGATTTTAAAACTGTGCAACCACTACCCTATAATGCCTCCCCTTTGCAGAGCCACCTTTGCAGAGGTGGATGAAAATCTTTTGTTTATCTCCTGCAAAGTGCTTGTTACATTGCTTTGACGTTTGCTTCCAGTTAAACAGGGAATTCAAAATAGCTTTCTCATGACAGTGACAGAAAAGAGGATGATGTCATTGGCAGCAGTTTCAGAGAAATGTTTAATATATGGGCTTGACTCCCTCGGACTGGTTGAAGGAGAAGGACCAGATGATAAAAGAGCGTTCTAAGTACCTTGGAAACTTCCTTGGCAAGGAGGGTGGAGCTGGGGAGCTATTTAAGAATTCCCGAAGGTCAAGTGATCTAAGCCCATTTGGGGTTTTCTCCTGCTTGGATAGGGAAGCTATAAAAACACACCACCACCACACACACCAGTTCAGGACTGCGGTGCAAGGAATTCCCAGATGGATACCTATCCAAGGAGCAAAGGAATCCCAGGCGGAGTGCACGAGATCCACAGTTGGCCCTGCCCCGCGCCTGCGCCGAAGCCAGCGCGCCCGTGGAGGACCGCCTCCAGGGGGAGCCCCACCCCGGCTCGGCCGCTCTGTCCCCGCCCCCGCCCGATCCCCGCCCCTCGCTGCCCAGGGCAAGCAGAGAAGGCGGAAGTAGGGGCGTCCGCGGCTGGGGCTGGGGCTCCGGGCGGCCCGGGGTCGCGGCCGAAGAGGCCTTCGGGTGGAGAGATTAGCGTGCAGGCAGTCTCAGCTCGGAGTGAGGAGTCTTGGCGGAGCGGAGTCGTGCGGCCGGGTGGAGTCGGCGGCCCAGCGGACGGGAGCGGTGAGTCTTTCTCGGACGTCTCCTCCCAGTGGCCGCGGCCTCTCTTCCCAGAGGTTGCCGACGCCGCCCCCTCTCCCGTTTCTCACTGGTTGGGGTCGCCGCGCCCTATCCTCTTGCTTCCCCGAGGTTAGGGAGGCCGCCCTTTGTCCCCTCGCTCCCCAGAGGTAGGGGAGGCCGCTCTCTGTCCCCTCGCCGCCCCCTCTCCACTCACCTCTGCTCCCCCTGCTTGTGGGGGCCTCGTCATTCCATCCGACGGGAATCGCGCGCCCCCTTCCTTAGCCCTACCTCTCTGCACCCCGCGTATTCCCCTTCCCAGAAAAGGACATCGCCTCCTGGATTTTCCCGTCCCTCCGAGTTGTTACCAGCTTTTTAAAAAAGGGGGGTGGGGGGGGACCTTTTAAGTTCCCACCGTTTTCTGTCACTGTCATGGGAAAGCTGTTTTCAGGTTCCCTGTTGAACTCGATAGACATCCCAGGCAGAAAGTAAAAGAAAAAAAAAAAGGTTCAGATGACACGAATGTTTTCTCCCCCGCCCCTGCATTCGGCAGTGGTAGCGATTGTTCCAGACGCGGAGTTGATAAAGCTGTTCCTAGTGTTTGGTTTTAGGGGAACTCCAGTTAAGAGCTAGGACTGTCTTGAATGTGAACAGAAAGCACCTAAAGTATGAGCAGCTTGAATGTATAGCCTTGGCGTGTTTCTCCGGAGAACTTGTTACTAATGTCTTGCTACACGGGCGTAGAAACGAGAAAAACTTGTAAAGAAAATCTGAATGTTGGCCTTGTGAACCTGACCACTGCCATATTATCCGCTCCCCTGTGATTACTGGGGAAGATAGAAGAGGTTTTTCTGATTTTGAGGTTGGGGTGGCCTTTTTGTGATTCAAGGAAGGAATGTGTGTGTGTTTCATTCAGGCACTGGTTGCCCTTATCATGAGCAGGGTGTCAGTCTTCATTCATTATATTCTCAGTAGGTCAGAAGTGTAAGGGCGAGGTCTTTGCAGTTTGGGCTACTTTGATTTCAAAAGAAGTTGTTCAAATCCTTGCCTCCAGAAGGAAAATCGTTCGTGCCTAGGAAGGGGAATCCCTCTTGAATTTATATTCAAAATTAAGACGTAACGGTGGACTATTTTGCAGCACTTCTTGGTCATTGCAGGACATTTAACAAGTCTTTGCATTTTAGGAATAGATTTTAAAGAGGTGGTGAATAGTTCTGTTTCTGAAGCTAGTAGCAGATTAAAGGTACTTGCTCAGTATTTTGCTTTATATCATTTTACTTCATAGGAGTTCTGTATTTCGCCATGAATGAATTTTCCATTGACTTAAAATGGACCGATTCGAGACCTACCATGTTGATTTCTTTATCTTAGAACCTTTCTCCTTAGCACCTGTTGATCTTGGAGGAGCACATTTTTGTGCATCACCATACTACACCTGTCCCTTGCCTAAGATATTTAACAGTATACTCTTTGGATTATAATATATACCCAGATACCATGGATGTAAGCCATGATTTATGACAAGGCCGTTTTCAATATTTATCCACTTTGCAGTAAAAATAAGTGGTTGCATCCCACAATATTTAATTAAGGCAGTGCTTTGTCAAAAGTTCAGAAATAATAGAAGTAGTAACTGGTAAAAGTTTATTGTACACACCAAAATACTTCTGCAAACTAGGAGCAGCCAAACCAAAACATGGAATGAGGCCCAGGATATTGTTATAAAGCAGCTTACATAGTGAGAAGGCCATGACTGTGTATTCCTAACAGTAATTGGTTATAATATTAGAATTTTTTTTAATGCTAGGGAATTGGTCAGTGGATGCTTCGTATGAATGTTGGGAAACAATTCAAGTATTACTTGTAACTTACTAGCAAGTTACTTAACCCTTTTATGCTCCATAGTTTCCACTTTGATAAAATGGGGACAATAAAATTATTAAATAAAATTACTGTATAGAGCTGCACATAATAATAACTCATTCTTTCAGGCACAGTTCAAGTGCCTTGCACATATAATGCATTTAATCCGCAGTAATTCTGAGGTGGATTCTGTTATTATCCCCATTTATAGATGAGGAAACTGAAGCATAGAATGTTACCTAACTTGTTCAGGTCATACATCAAATGATGGAGAAGAGAGTGAAACCCAGATCGTTAAATTCCAGTGCCTAAGCTTCTCATCACTTCACACACTGTCTCTCTAGCCAGAACAGTGCCTCCTCCTTTGTAGATCTTTTTGAGAAGAAGAAAAAGGTATCTGTAGTCGTAAAAAGATGCAGGATTACTGCCTTAACCCAGTGTTTGGCATAGTGGCAGCCAGGATTTTCATAGGAGAATGAAGCAGGCAGGGGGATAATTGTCTACCATATTGACTAGAGGCTTACAGTAGTTTCTAGAACTATAGCATATGTTAGCAGTTTCCCTCGGGTGTAATTACCTACAACAGAGACTTGGTTACATAGGCTGTGAGTTGCTTTTAGACATTAGCTTATACTTCATAAATACTATAATGGTTTAGAATTTAAAGGTTTCCCACCTACCCGTGAAAGCAATAGTTTTCCTTAGGCAGATGAAACCTCACGTGTTTTTCCAGTCATTGATAATGAGACACAGTCACTTGATCTGACTGAAGGCAGAAGGACATACACGTATATATTTTTAATTCCATTTTTTCTACGTAATAGAAATCCCCACACTGAATATTTAGAAATGCTTGGAGAATTTTAAATCTAGAAGAAACCAAGATCCAAATTGTTAGGTTGCCCCAAATCACGCATCTAGTAGGGCAGGTGATCACTTGATTCCTCGTTTAGTGCTCTTCCTTGCAGTGCTTGCTGGTCACACCATGCTCTTCGGTTTAGGATACTTGAAGGAACTTCCGTAGCATAATTCAGTTCTTCAGTAGATGCTTAATGAATACCGATTATGTGAAAGATCTTGTGCTAAGTACTGAGGATATAGAAATTCTTGACTTCAGTGACAGGAAACAGACATATAAGCAGATAATTATGATAGAGCTAAGCTTTACAGTTGAGGTGCTTCTCTTCTGTTAACTTCGTATTCTCTCTTTCTCCTAGATCATGGACTCCTTAGCTCATTATAAAATCATAGTCATGGGGCGCTTGGGTGGCTCCGTTGGTTAAGCGTCTGGCTTTGGCTCAGGTCATGATCTCATGGTTTCTGGGTTCGAGCCCCACGTCGGGCTCTGTGCTGACAGCTCGGAGCCTGGAGCCTGCTTCGGATTCTGTGTCTCCCTCTCTCTGTGCCCCTCCCCTGCTCGCACTCTGTCTTTCTCAAAAATATAAAAAATATTTTAAAAATAAGAATCGTAGTCATGAAGCAAAACTCAAAGAACTTGGAAAGTCTTCTGTGAATAACGTTAACTTAGCTAATGCATATCAACCGAAAGGTGAAGTGTACAGGTAGGCTATGGCATACGTGTGTGCCTGTGTGCACATGTTAATGCATTCTTTTCTCATTGTTCCTACAGAGCGGTTGATAATTACGTTACTATGAGTCTGCTAAACTGTGAAAACAGCTGCGGATCCAGCCAGTCTGAGAGTGACTGCTGTGCCGCCATGGCCAGCTCCTGTAGCGCTGCGGCGAAAGATGACAGTGTGAGTGGAACTGCCAGCACGGGGAACCTCTCCAACTCTTTCATGGAAGAGACCCAGGGGTATGACGTGGAGTTTGACCCGCCCCTGGAGAGCAAGTATGAGTGCCCCATCTGCCTGATGGCTCTCCGGGAGGCAGTGCAGACACCGTGCGGCCACAGGTTCTGCAGAGCTTGCATCATCAAATCAATAAGGTACGTAAGTGTCAGAGCCGTGTCCTGTAACGGAGCCAAGCACAGACAACATTATCACCTAGAACACAGGCCCTTCTGGGGCTAGTCTTACACATAACAAGTTACTTAGGGAAAAGAACACTGGACAGCAAGTGGAGAAATTTAGATTCTTATTTCAGTTTCTCCTGCGGTGGGAAAAGTAACTGCTGTCTTGTCGCCTCCTGACCCTCAGGTAAATAAACAGGTAAATCAGCTACTTCTACTTAAAACACTTCTGTTGCACACTAGGAGGTGAGTCTCTATGCTCTAAGAAAATAATATAAAATAAATGTACCTTAGGGGCACCTGGCTGGCTCAGTTGGAATGTGCAACTCTCAGTCTTGGGGTTGTGGGTTTGAGCCCCACATTGGGTGTACGGATTACTTAAAAATAAAAGCTTATAAAAAAAATAAATGTACCTTAAATGATGATGCTACTAGAATCTGACAGTCTCAATCATACAAGGAATGCTACTCTTAAGTGATCAGTTATTTTAGTAGCCCTGTAAAATTGTGTTACCTGGTGCCTATAGACAACTGTAAAATCACCAGTATTTTTATTTTTTATTTTTTTAAGTTTCTATTTATTTATTTGAAAGAGAGAGAGAGCAAGCACGAGCAGGGGCGGGAGGGAGGGAGGGAGGGAGAGAATCCCAAGCATGCTATGCATTGTCAGTGCAGAGCCAGACATGGGGCTCGAACTCACAAATCTCAAGTGAGATCACGACCTTAGCCCAAATCCAGGGTCAGACGCTTAACAGACTGGGAGATTCAGGCACCCATAAATGACCACTAGTTTTAAGGAAGTATTAGTTGATGGCTGTACCTTCATAATACACCTAAAATCGAACTCCTTCTCATTGCCTCCACTGCTATTGCCAGCTGAATCACCATCAGCCATCACAGGCCTCTTGCTTCTACCCTTGCCTTCTTCCAGACTGTTCTAAATAAAACCTGGTAAAATAAGTAGGATGATGTCATCTCTGCTAAGAATATGGCATCAGGTCATCTGGGATGATAGGCTCAGTCCATTTGCTGACTGCCTCTCTGCTACGCTCCCCTTCCTTCCACCATTCATTCTGCTATTTCTCGGACATGTCAAGTGTGCTCTTGCCCTGGGGAGTTGGCTTTAACTGTTCTCTCTGCTTGGAGCCCTCTTACTTCAGCTGACTGCTTAGCTGACCCTTCCCTTCCTCCAATGTGGCTCACATCTCACCTTCTCACAGGTACCCTGGCGACCCTATTTATACCACAGCATGCCTACCTTCCTCCACACTCCCAATGTCCCTTACCTACTTTTCTTTTTTCCTTAGCAATTTCCATCCTCTGAAATACCAGACAATTTGTTTGTTGTCTGCTGGTTTAACTGGAAGAAGGCTCCTTAAGAGCAGAGGTTGAGATCTGTTTTATTTGTTGATATTTTCTAAGTACCAAGAACAATGGCTGACACACAGTAGGTACTCAGTAAAACATGAGTAAATCATGGTTGCTGTAACCAAATGAAGGTGTATGGGATTTCCACAGGTGATTCAAGTTCATCTCCTGAGAAATAGATACATTTTACTATAATTCAGAAGTAGATGGGAATATTTCTAGGTGACTAAGGAGTTCTATTCAGAGCAAAAATATTGGAAGAAGTGGGGGTATTTTATGTTCTTCAGTAAATATCTAGTTATATTGGTAAAATCATTCTTAAGCTGACTATTCACTAGTCTTCAAGTTTTTCTCTTTCAACTTTTATTTATTTATTTTTTTTTAATTTTTTTTTCAACGTTTATTTATTTTTTTTGGGACAGAGAGAGACAGAGCATGAACGGGGGAGGGGCAGAGAGAGAGGGAGACACAGAATCGGAAACAGGCTCCAGGCTCTGAGCCATCAGCCCAGAGCCTGACGCGGGGCTCGAACTCACGGACCGGGAGATCGTGACCTGGCTGAAGTCGGACGCTTAACCGACTGCGCCACCCAGGCGCCCCTCTCTTTCAACTTTTAAATTAACTTTGCTATAAAACTTGAATTTGGGATAACTACATCCATTTTTGGGACTTGGCTTAATTTAAGTTAGAAGGGAACATGTGGCTTGTATCACTTTTTGAAAAAGATGTGTCGCCCATTATTGAATTGCTAAGGTCTGTTTAGGGCAGGTTTTCTTATCCTCCTCACTTTCTGTTTTGGGCCAGAGAACTTTTGTCATGGGAAGTTATTGTAGGATGATTTAGCAGCATGCCCAGCCTCTGCTCATAGATGCTGTGGTATCTCCGTCCTCCCTAGCTCTGAGACCCAGAGTGTCTCCAGATATTGCCAAATGTCCCATAGAGGACAGAATTGTCCTGGTTGAAACCACTGGTTTAGAATATACACGAGAATGATGTTAAAGGCTCAATTTTCTGTTGTTGTTTATTATGATTCTTATCTATATTGTATGTAGGTAACAAAAATGGATTGTTGATTTTCCTATAGGTAGAAATGTATAGTATTTTACCAAGTGTCATGCATCCCAGGAAGGTAACGAATCTTTAGCAGTTTTTTAATAGCAAAATATTCATGCAAGTAGTGGGACAGTGGTCTGAAAAGGAAGTAAAACCCACAAAAGGAAGTCTGAGCCTTTTTTTTGTTTCTCTCTCCAAGTTAGAAATGACCACTTAGCTTTAACTCTAAAATTCTTAAAGAAACAGCTGTGAAATTTTTCATCTGTTATGGTCATTCAAGGAATCAAAATACATCTCAATCCAATTCCATTTCCATTTGGAGTGATTGCTGATGCTGTGGACAGTGGTTTCCAGTTTACTCTGTAAGATTGTTCTTATTTTCTTTTAGTCATCCATCACTTAGGTTTGGGGCACCTATTTATTTCCTTTTTTTTTTTTTTTTTTTTAATGTTTTTATTTACTTTTGAGAGAGAGCATGTGCACAGGAGCAGGGGAGGGGGTGGAGAGAGAGGGGGCAGGGGATCTGAAGCAGGCTCTGTGCTGGCAGCAGACAGCCCAGTGTGGTGCTCAAATTCACAAACTGTGAGATCATGACCTGAGCCAAAGTCAGACTCTCAACCAGCTGAGCCACCCAGGCACCCCTGAGCATCAACTTCTATGCTCATCAGAAAGTATTTGATAATGTAGTAACAGTATGCATTCTGAGACAGGCTCCATAAAGACCATGCTTCTCACCTTTACTGCTTCTAAGACATTTGACAGCAGACCCCATTTTTTTGCAGTTTTTTACCTGCCAAAGCAATTAGTGCTATCGGTTTATACATAGGAGCTGCTCAACAAATTTGTGAGTGATTGTCTAGCCTCCCCAACCTGCCACATTTTGTCAGTTAAAGGTTGAGACATCTCAGAAAGTTAAAAGGGAGTGGCAGACGACCAAGCTTCCTGGGGATGGCTTTTCCATCATAAGATCGAATAAACCACTGGGAATCAGGACATAGAGGTTCTCTAACTTGTACCTTGAACATAAAGGAAAGCTTCTGTTGCCTGTGAGCCAGAGGATTGTTCAGAGTCAATCTAAAAATGTGGTCTGGTAGGGGTACTGCTAATTGGTTTAACTTTTACTTGTAACCGAGCAACACATTGTAGACATGTTAGCACGTGAGCAGCACATCGAGCTCTGTCTCACTAGTACCCGGTACGGCTGCTGACAGAACAGAAACCTGCCAGACTGCCAAATTCCCACCCTGAACTCTCATTTCAGCTCATGCCAGTCAAAATAAGATTTCATTCAAGTATTTTTTCTCGTTTTTTACTTAAAATCTATCCCCGAATCTAAAATCCCATAGTTTTTGATAGGTAATCAAAATTGGTGCTAGTTGTATTCATTTCAGTGAAGAACAATTGTTGAGCTGTCCACCGAAAGACAGTTTATTTTGGTGATATGCAATATAAGGTATTAAATTATTTTCCATAGGAAATAGTAAGTGGAGAATGTGTATGTGGCAAATGAAAGTTTGTGGGTTGTGTTTTCTTTTTTTTAGTTCTTTTAAATTTATTCAAGTTGTTAACATAAATTTTGTGTTTTCTAACGTTAACATTTGTTTAAATCTAATAAATGTATGTATCTTACTTGTTTTCTTTTAGGGATGCAGGTCACAAATGTCCAGTTGACAATGAAATACTGCTGGAAAATCAACTATTTCCTGACAATTTTGCAAAACGAGAGATTCTTTCTCTGATGGTGAAATGTCCAAATGAAGGTTGTTTGCACAAGATGGAACTGAGGCATCTTGAGGTATTAAGAATTATTTTCTAGCAGTTAGCATATATGCAAGGCAGTTCCTAGAGAATAGGCACTTTGCTGTGTCCCATCTGTGCCTAGCATATAGTGATTGGTTAATAAATTTTTGCTTATTATCCCAATTCTTTCATAATTGAATATAAATATAATTAGAAACCACAAATTTTTAATGACCTTTTTTTAAAATTTAGTTAATTTTTAAAATTTACGTCCAAGTTAGCTAGCATATAGTGTGACAGTGATTTCAGTAGATTCCTTAATGCCCCGTACCCGTTTAGCCCATCCCCCTCCCACAGCCCCTCCAGTAACTGTCTGTTCTCCATATTTAAGAGTCTCTTATGTTTTGTCTCCCTCCCTGTTTTTATATTATTTTTCCTTCCCTTCCCTTATGTTCATCTGTTTTGTATGGTAAAGTCACCATATGAGGTGAAGTCATATGATAGTTGTTTTCCTTTGACTGACTAATTTTGCTTAGCATAATACCCTCTAGTTCCATCCACGTAGTTGCAAATGGCAAGATTTCATTCTTTTTGATTGCCGAGTAATACTCCATTGTATATACACCATATCATCTTTATCCATTCATCCATTGATGGACATTTGGGCTTCTTCCATACTTTGGCTATTGTTGATAGTGCTGCTATAAACATTGGTGTGCATGTACCCCTTCGAAACAGCACACCTGTATCCCTTGGATAAGTGCTTAGTAATGCAGTTGCTGGGTCATAGGGTAGTTCTATTTTTAATTTTTTGAGGAACCTCCATACTGTTTTCCAGAGTGGCTGCACCAGCTTGCATTCCCACCAGCAGTGCAAGAGATCTTCTTTCTCCACATCCTCACCAACATATGTTGTTGCCCAAGTTGTTAATATTAGCCATTCTGACAGGTGTGAGGCAGTATCTCATGGTTTTGATTTGTATTTCCCTGATGATGAGTGATGTTGAGCATTTTTTCATGTGTCGGTTGGCTATCTGGATGTCTTCTTTGGAGAAGTGTCTATTCATGTCTTTTGCCCATTTCTTCACTGGATTATTTGTTTTTTGGGTGTTGAGTTTGATAAGTTCTTTATAGATTTTGGATACTAACCCTTTATCTGATACGTCGTTTGCAAATATCTTCTCCCATTCCATCGGTTGCCTTTTAGTTTTGCTGATTGTTTCCTTCACTGTGGAGAAGCTTTTTATTTTGATGAGGTCCCAGTAGTTCATTTTTGCTTTTGTTTCCCTTGCCTCTGGAGACGTGTTGAGTAAGAAGTTGCTGCAGCCAAGATCAAAGAGGTTTTTGCCTGCTTTCTCTTCAAGGATTTGGATGGCTTCCTGTCTCACATTGAGGTCTTTCATCCATTTTGAGTCTATTTTTGTGTATGGTGTAAGAAAGTGGTCCAGGTTCATTGTTCTGCATGTTGCTGTCCAGTTTTCCCAGCACCACTTGCTGAAGAGGCTGTCTTTATTCCATTGGATATTCTTTCCTGCTTTGTCAAAGATTAGTTGGCCATACGTTTGTGGGTCCATTTCTGGGTTCTCTATTCTGTTCCATTGATCTGAGTGTCCGTTTTTGTGCCAGTACCGTATTGTCTTGATGATTACAGCTTTGTAAAACAACTTGAAGTCGTCTTTTTTTTTTTTTTTTTTTATGTTTATTTATTTTGAGAGAGAGAGAGACTGATCATGCACGCATGAGCAGGGGAGGGTCAGAGAGAGAGAGGGAGAGAGAGAATCCCAGGCAGGCTTACCACTGTCAGTGCAGAGCCCTATGCGGGGCTTGATCCCACAACAATGAGAGCATGACCTGAGCCAAAATCAAGAGTCAGGCACACAACTGACTAAGCCACCCAGGTGCCCCGAAACCATAAATTTCTTATTCCATTTCCTGTGGCTTTGCCCCGGTGATAATAAGAAAGTCAGGGGTGCTTGGGTGGCTCAGTTGGTTAAGCATCTGACTCTTGGTTTCGGTTCATGTCATGATCTCGCAGTTTCATGGGTTTGAGCCCCAAGTCAGGCTCTCTCCCTCTCTCTGCTCCTCCTCCACTTTGCACTGTCTCTGTCTCTCTCAAAATAAATAAACTTAAAAAAAAAATCTAGGATAATCTTATTAAAAGAAAAATCAGTATTCTACTACAAGTTTTTTAGGTGAACATTATCTGCAATAAAACTGAGGAGCATAACAATTTTTTTATTTAATTTTTTTAAATGTTTATTTTTGAGAGAGAGAGAGGGAGAGAGAGACTGTGAGCAGGGGCAGGGTAGAGAGAGGAAGGAGACAATCTGAAGCAGGCTCCAGACTGTGAGCAGTCAACACAGAGCCCGTCATGGGGCTTGAACCCACAAACCGATCATGACGTGAGCCGAAGTCAGACACTCAACCAACTGAGCCACCCAGGTGCCCCAACACATATTAATATATTAACTTATATTTGAAATGCACATATAATCACCAACATCCAAAATATGTCTTGGGGCACATGGGTGGCTCAGTGAGTTAAACGTTGGACTTCAGCTCAGATCATGATCTCTTGGTTTGTGGGTTCGGGCCCCGTGTCGGGCTCAGGAAACTGAAATCAGAACCTGAGCCAAGATTAAGAGATGGGCACTTAACCCACTGAGCTTCGAAGGTGACCCAAAAGCATTTGCTTTTAAATTAAATAAGTCAGTTCTTAGCTTAGTTATTTTATAAGAAATTAAATATTGTTTATGTTCTATTTGAGATTAAGTGTTTAAAACATATTTGTAACTTGCCCCCCCCCCCCCATAATTAGTTCCTTTTGAAGGAATGGTCCTTTTGACACAATATTCAATTGATCATCAGAAAATCTGACTTCTTTCCCTAATTGGATAGTTTTATTCAAGTTCAAGTTGCCTAATTGGATCCTTTTTGTTCAGGTTCAATTGTGAACTTGAGAATTCACATTCTTTGTATAAATAATTCACAACCGTTATTTTTAAATTCTTTAAGGCCTTTATATGGTGTGTGTTAAAGGAGTCTCGGTAGCCATTTCTATAAAAGAGAACAGTACATTTTTGGAAGAGATTATTTTAGGAAATTTCAAAAGATTGGCAAATATTAATCAATTATTTCTTTCTTATTATAGGATCACCAAGCACATTGTGAATTTGCTCTTATGAATTGTCCTCAGTGCCAGCGTCCCTTCCAAAAATGCCAACTTAATATTCACATTCTCAAGGAGTGTCCAAGGAGACAGGTTTCTTGTGTAAACTGTGCTGCATTGATGGCATTTGAAGATAAAGAGGCACGTACCAGCTTGGATTTGTTAATTTCCCTACTTCTTAAAAAAAAATGTTAATATACATTTGAGGGTAAGAGATGAAGATGTTACTCCGAATCCGGGTCTCTGTGATCATTTGTGGGAAGCTTGATGTTTAAGAAAGAAGGTTCAGTAAACCAGTTAAGTAAGTGTAGGGTTTATACTTGTATATCTTTCTTAGAAAACATTGTTTATACGACGTAACCACTATAGTAGATCTGTGAGTAACACAAGCTTCTAGGAAAGACTTGCTAATCTACTTTCCTATGTGATATGTTTTTTTAATGACCAGTCTTGGATTAGAGACAAACAAGTAGAATGATTACTTTATCAGACTCACACTTTTCACTTTGAAAAGAATGGGTTGTTAAAACCTTTAGGGAGAATAAATTAAATTCCACAAAGTGTGTTCCTTTGGTGATAATTCATCGAGCTGTACACATGTAATGAATTCACTTTTCTGTACATGTTGCACTTCAATTAAAATGTGTATCTTTAAAAAGAAACTTCATGGTGCTTGGCCACACCGTAACCATAGAACAGTTTTCCATTCAGAAACTGAGATGTGGAGAGGTTAAGTAATTTTATGTTAGTGTAGTCAGTGGCAAAGCTAGCACTGAGATCCTAGAACTGGATCCCTGTCTTATGTCTTTACTGAAATAACCTACTTCTAATTTATGTCTTTTTTTATAACTAATAAGATACTTCTTTAAACTTTATTTCTTATAAATTCATCTTGGTAATTTTTCCTACTTTCTTAGAAGATCAAGCATATTCATTAGGTTGATGAAATACTAAAAAAAGTCTGCTAACTTGCTAAAAATGTAGAAAGGTTTGAGGCATAATGAGAGCAAATTGATGTCTCTCTAAACTTCAGTAAATTAAATGGACTTAAACTGGAAGCTTAATGATTTCTCGGCATATCGACTGAACAGATCTATTGTATTCTGGAACACAGAGCTCTCCGTCTGGAGCACATGAGAACCTGGGCACTAAAGCCTCTTGCCGTAATAATACTTGTCTTCTTTTACCCTTCTTGAAAAGAGTTTTACCTAAGTCATCATGCGGCTATTTGAAATTTTTGGAAGGGGGCCTTTGGAGACTCCTAGTATTGGTAAATTTTGTCCAAACTAGTCATAGATGCTGTGCCTCGGTTCAAAAGTGGTGTAGAAGATTCTCTTATGTGTACTCATACTCTGTTAAAGAGCTGGAAGGCAAGATGGATCTCTCATTACTCCACTGGCAGAGGGAGGGCAAATAACCTTTGTATATCATTCTTACATTTTTGTTTTGCACAAACTGAGGTCCTTAGTTTGTTTATAGTGAAAGAATTACTTTTCATAAAAATAGACTGTTCTTACTTTTTCAGATTTTCTCATGCTTTTTACATATTTTTTTAATAAAATTTAGATCCACGACCAGAACTGTCCTTTGGCAAATGTCATCTGTGAATACTGCAATACCATACTCATCAGAGAACAGGTATAATGATTCCCTTTCCTAAGTTAATATTTCCATCAGATGAAGTAAACAAGTTAAGTTTTCAATTAAAAATTTAAGTCAGTAAAGCACAATGAATATAGGTTGAAGAAGTATTAAAACTGAAAAAATTTTCATGTAAACTAATATAGTACTTTCAGAAAGAACAAAATATTCAGCTGTAAGTACTTAAAATTCCTGTCATTAACATAATACCCATGTTTATGTGTTTTCTTAAAAATTCCCACCAAACCCAGGTACTTGTCAGGTAAAAATAAGAAAATCTCCATGTAAAGAAAGAAAACTCTTTGAGAAATACATATTTGTACGCTGTGAAATAAGGATCTTGGGTCTGCAGAGAGAACAGAGAGAAAGAGTGAGAGAACAGTGAAATAGAAGAAAGCAAACCTGGTCAGTAGCAGAGCACTACTTGTAGCTGTAGGCCCTGAGAAATGTTGGGACATTTTGAGATTTCCAGGATTGGTAGCGCCTCTGTCATTTGTGCTATAGGTCACTAATGGGCATCATCAGAAGTAGTAGTTATAGTAGAACGCTGTACATTTGTATTAATAGAGAAAGGAAAATTCCATCTGAGTACTATCTTTTGACATTTGGAGAGTTTACCCACAAAATATGAATATTAGGCACTAAATATTTACACACCCATGAAATCTGCAAACCCAAAGATCATAATTGATTACCTTACTAAGTAGCAGCAAGCAAACCAAGTTTAGTCAGTTGACTAAACTTTTCCATTTGTTTTTTAACAGTCTTTTAGTTTCTTTCCCAACAAAGCCTTAATTTGAAGGTGTTAAACTTCTTTTTGCTTATGAAGTCTCACCTCCTTAGTTTTTGTTTTCTCTGTTTTAATATTTAATATGTATCACATATTAAACCCAGTAAAAATAAAACAATGTAGGAAAAAACTCTAGCTTAAGAGAGAAAACCTAGGTTTTGATTTTGGCTGTGCCACTAACCTGCCCGCCGATCTCTGACGAGAAAGTTGACCTTCTAGATCAGGAATCAGCAAACCAACACACCAGCCAGTCTGGCCTACTGCTCATTTTTGTAAATACATTTTATTGGAACACAGCCATGCCCGTGTGTCTGTGTGTTGTATATGGCTAGTGTACCACAATGGTAAGTTGAGTTGAGTACTTGGGACAGAAACCATAAGGCCCACAACGCTGAAAATATTTATTATGCGTCTCATTACACAACATTTTGTAGACTGCTGTCCTAGACTATACAACATGAAGGATTGGAGTAAGTGGTCTCAAAGGTCATTTCTGATTGAAGTATCTATGAGGAGAGCCAAACTAAATTTCTAAACGGAATTTGGTACCACTTTCAAAGAACATAATTTTGCATAATGGGTGTCACCTTGAAGAATGTGTTTTAGAGTCCCCAAGTCAAAGGCTGTGACTTTTTTAAAACTGTTATTAATGTGCTTTAAAATACCTTCTAACATCTGCATCTTCCCATGGTAATCAAGGCATGCCCTGGTTAAAAAAAAGTAAGAGGACATATGAGACAGTCATGAGGGAAATAATGGGTGCAGCCAGTGGTGTCAGTGCATGGTCCCTATTAACTGGTCCATGCAGTTAACTGGTCCCTATTAAATGGCCTGGACCACAGCAGTCCTTGAGTTTGCAGTTGTAGTTGACATTAGAAGATGTTTTTTCTCTGAAGTGTCCCTAGAGGGCGTTAGTTTCCCAGCAATAGAAACAAACTCGTTATCTGGAATTTTGAGCGATTTGGGGGGATGGTATGAGATGTTGCTATTTCCTTTCTCTGTGACTTTGGAAGTAAATACTAATCTTTGTGGGCTACACGCTTTCTGTTGTAACCACTCAACTCTGCATTATGCAAAAGCATCCATAGACAATACATGATTTTGTTTAGATGAAATGTAAATCTTTATTTCAAATGTGATCTCATCAAACTAGAACATGATATGCAAGGAAAACCATTTTTTAACCTTTGTTTTGATTTTCAGATGCCTAATCATTACGACCTGGACTGTCCTACAGCCCCAATTCCATGCACATTCAGTACTTTTGGTTGCCATGTAAAGGTAAAGCTTGTTTTTTCTTCTTTAATTATTGAATACCGATGAAGAAAATTCTGTTACATAGTGGATTTGAGAGTACCAGTGGACAGGGAGATGACTGGCATGCACTGTTGTATGAGTTTGGAGCTCCAAACAGAAACTGGGACTCAGGATATTGATGGGATGCCTGATGGTGATGGAAGGTGCGATTGAGATCATAGAGTGAGTGTGTACAGGAAGGAGAAGCAGACCGTCATAGGAGTCGTGAACAAACCGTATTAGAAATTGGAGGAGATGGTATGGTTATGTTCTCCAAAAAATTAGTTTCAAGACTAATGATCAGTTGTGTCATGTTTGAGATCGATGATTATTGTAAGTCATTCTTTCTGGAGAGTACAACTATGTTTTTGCTTTTCCATTATACTTTTTTTGTCTGACTTTTTTACAATAAGCATGCATTTAGTAATTTTAAGAATAAAAAGAAGAGGGCCGCCTGGGTGGCTCAGTCAGTTAAGCCTCGACTCTTGGTTTCAGATCACGATCTCGTGGTTTTGTGAGTTCAAGTCCAGCGTCAGGCTCTGTGCTAGCAGCACGGAGCCTGCTTGGGATTCTCTCTCTCCGTCTCTCTGCCCCTCCCCACTCGCACTTCTCTGCCTCTCTCAAAATAAATAAACTTAAAAAAAAAAAGAAAAAGAGGAAATGATATATGCCGAGATTACATTTCGTGAGAGGATTCTGTATGTGTGTGTAGAGAAAAAGACTTAAAGGAAATGTATCAAAATGTTAATGGTAGTTAGGTGAGATAATAGGGAACTTTCATCTTGGTCGTCTATATTTTGTTTTTCTATAATATACACAAATTGCTTTTATAATAAAAGTTACCATAAGTATTTTTTCATGTAACAGGATGTTCTTGACGACCTAAGAAGAGTGTGGAGACAGGGAAGATTATACTTTGCAGTAGATTTATAAAATAAATGACTTGGGGACAGTGCAGACGGACTGCTCTTGGTCGTAAAAGAAAGAGGGAGAAAATGGTATTAGCTAAAGAGAGACGTGAGATCAATAGAGAGGTGTGCCTTTTTTTCAGTAGGAAAGACTAATTGGAGGGAAGGGTCAGGGGGAGAGAATGAAGATAAAGGAAAAGGGGGATGACTGAGCAAAACCTCTGAGGTGTTGAAAATGCAAGTGCCAGCAAGAGCCCAGGTGAAGCATTAATGTTGGGCAAGCAGAGCGTCGTCTCTGAGTCAGATGAATGGGTATGGATCCTGATACTTCCGTAGGTGGGAGGGAGGTTTATCTGAGTGAAAGGTGAGAGTATTTGGCACATAGCCTCACTTTTCCAGTGGATGAAAAGATAAGATCGTCTCACTAAGTCAAGAATTTGTTGAAGAAGATGGTAGGGGACTGAGGGAAGTGATGACATTACTTAAAAACCTTTTATTTGGCTTGGCTAGGTCCCTTCCTAGTCCTCACAGTATCTAGTCCCAACCTAAGGCTTGTGCTTGGTTTTTAGATGCAGAGGAATCACTTGGCACGCCACCTGCAAGAGAATACCCAGTCGCACATGAGAATGTTGGCCCAGGCTGTTCAGAGTTTAAGCCTTGCGTTACCTCCTGTACCTCAGTGTGATATGCCTCCATACGATTCTTCCTCTGCGTCCCGGGTTTCCACTGGGTGTCACCCAGAGGTCCAGAATTTCCAAGAAACCATTCAGCAGTTAGAGGGTCGCCTTGTAAGACAAGACCATCAAATCCGAGAGCTAATTGCTAAAATGGAAACTCAGAGCATGTACGTAAGTGAGCTCAAACAAACGATTCGAACCCTTGAGGACAAAGTTGTTGAAATAGAAGCACAGCAGTGCAATGGGATTTACATCTGGAAGATTGGCAACTTTGGGATGCATTTGAAATCTCAAGAAGAGGAGAAACCTGTTGTCATTCATAGCCCTGGATTCTACACAGGCAAACCCGGGTACAAACTGTGCATGCGCCTGCACCTTCAGTTACCGTCGGCTCAGCGCTGTGCTAATTACATATCCCTCTTTGTGCACACAATGCAAGGAGAGTATGACAGCCACCTCCCTTGGCCCTTCCAGGGTACAATCCGCCTTACAATTCTTGATCAGTCTGAGGCACCTATAAGGCAAAACCATGAAGAGATCATGGATGCCAAACCAGAGCTGCTTGCCTTCCAGAGACCCACAATCCCACGGAACCCAAAAGGTTTTGGCTATGTGACTTTTATGCATCTGGAAGCCCTGAGACAGAGAACCTTCATTAAGGACGATACTTTATTAGTGCGCTGTGAGGTCTCTACCCGCTTTGACATGGGTAGTCTCCGGAGGGAGGGTTTTCAGCCACGAAGTACTGATTCAGGGATGTAGCATCCCTGCATGTGTTTAAAAAAAAAAAAAAAAAAAAGCTGTCTGGAGAAAGCCGTCTTTCCTTGCCTTGTTCTCAATAATACGCAAACAAAAAAAGAAGTGGAAAGACATTGTACCCAGCAGCGAATGCTATTACTGAGGTCACTTACCGCTTCTTCCTGTTACAGATCTCGGAAGCGGTTTTTCCCTTGGAACCTACATGTTCCACAGTTTCACAAAGACTGGAGTGCCTGTGGCATATTGCAGCGGCTGTCTGTCTGTCTGTCAGTCAGTATACCTCTTTGTTGCACTTCATGGGCTTTTTTTGCTCCAGTGTGTTTTATTGTCAAAAAGCCCAGGGTTGGAGTAGTAAAGCTCAAACCTTTTAATAATAATGGACATTCCTTAAAACTTCAGCTTATTTTTATATTATATGTAATATATTAAATGTGAGAATCACTACTGCCTCGTGCTGGTGCCAGCGAGAATTATTACTCTGGAGCTGAGTTCTCATTTATTTGACCTTCAGATTTCAGATTTCAGAGGATTTGAACCTTAATCCTTGGAAAGTTTAAGTTCTCATTTACTCCGTTTCCCCCCCACCCCCGGGGTGCGACTAAGGATATTCAGAAACTAGTTTAAACCCCAGGTATAACCTTACCTATTTAGTGCAGACATGTCTGTTGAATAATTCTTATTTGTTTCATTCTACGTGGCTTGCATATTTCCTTGAGGCTACATGTAGCATCTTCTCCAGAGTTTCGAATGCTGAGGACCATATGGATACCAACTGCCCAGTGTTATGCCATAAATCCGTTTTTGCCTGTTCACTGCAGATTGAATTCCACAGCCTTACGTATGTTCTCTGCTCCTCACGGCTTATACGACAAGGAGATGCACATATATAATCACCAACATACAAAATATGTCATGGGGTGCCTGGGTGGCTCAGTCGGTTGGACGTCCAACTTCAGCCCAGGTCTTGATCTCACAGTTCGTGGGTTCGAGCCCCGCGTTGGGCTCTGTGCTGACGGCTCAGAGCCTGGAGCCTGTTTCAGATTCTGTGTCTCCCTGTCTCTCTCAGCCCTTCCCCCACTTGCACTCTGTCTCTCTGTCTCTCTCAAATACAAACATTAAAAAAATTTTTTTTTTTAAATATATCAACTAGTCAATCAACATGGCATCTCCTGGTGGTGGCAGAAGCAATCTGAGCCAGAAATTTTCAGCTCTTTTGAACACTCTCTGGGAGTTAGTTAAATGGAACAAAACTGATTTCCTAAAGGCAGAATTTCTTAATATCTGGGAGATCCTTGGAGATACCTGAGAGGTCATCAAACCAGGGTGGGAAATCCTGGTGGTTCTATCAGGACTTAGCATGAATAGGTTCTTTAGTCCAGCAGTATATACCTGAGGAGAGTCATGTGGAATGTATCAAAGTGGCTAAGTGTTCCTAATAGAGATGGTTTTTAGGCCATTTGTTGGTTAAGGCCTATAGATATAAATATGGTGAAATCTCATTCTCAGGGAGTCCCACAGCTAGTCTAGGCTCTTAGAAGACTCTGAGAGGACCCACACACTCTGCTGTTTACACAAGATTGTTTAATAATGTCTGGTCATGAGAGATGGTACTTTTGTTTAGAGAAGCCAAATCTGAGCGTTCAAGATCAGCCTTAATTTCAAGAGAAAGCCAAGAGACCTTGTCTGTGGAGCAGAATGGTTTCAGTTCCAGGCTGACCCAGCAAGTGTCATTGTGGCCTTTCCCTTTACCTGTCTGTCTGCCCCTCTCCCCCAACATTTAGACTTCCTCTCTGATGGGTTCATGTTCTAGAGTAAAAACAAAGGTCGTGCAGGGATCCTGTTCCCCAGAGTTACCAACCGTACCACCTGCTCATCACCGGTTCCCAGTTTGCTTCCTTGAAGTCTGTGTCCCTCAGCCGCCGTGCCTTCCAGCTAGCTCCCAGGAAGCGCTGCGGCACCACCATCTAGGTTCGAAACCCTGCACTGCTGCCCTTCTTGTGACTTTTTCAGTGAATAACTGTTGAGTTCCATTTAAGAAGTAAATGGTAGTTACTTTCATTACATAGAAAAAGCCTGAAGGAAATATACTGAACTATTTTTGAGGACTTATTTTTTTCTTTGTGCTTTCTTCATATGTTTTACATTTTCTACTGCAAACGTAACTTTTATCAGAGGGGGGAAAAAAGGGGTTGCCACAAAACATTCAACCCTACCAAAAAAGGAAATGCTATTTAAAAGCTTCCTGGTCAAATTTCTATTAAAAGCATGGCTGTGCTTTAGGTTCTGAGGCCAGTCATTTCCTGCTTTGGTTATGTTATTTTTTTTCCTACTATACTTAATCCAAACAAAAACAGTTTTTGCTTGATTTCAACTTCTAGCTTCAGGTTTCTCATCTGTAAAATGAGTTGGTTTAGATGTTTCTAAGGTCCACTCCAGCCATAAAATTCTGTTTTAAGAAATTAAGTTGTAACCAGCAGAGTGTTGACAATACTTACTAAAGAGTTTTGCCAGTGGGAAATGGCCTAACCTTATTTTTTGCTGACATAATATTCTACTTCAAATGTGTCCATCAGCTGGGTCTCCTCTTAATTCAAATAAGCAATTTTTTTTTTTTTTTAACCCGCAAACATTTTGTAAGAAACCAGGCACTTATTTTATACTGGCCCTTCATTGTGAATATAGAATAAAAGTAATGGTCAAACTGTCATTCTAAATAGAAACTTTTGTTAAGATTTCAACTCAGAATCAAGCGTGGGTTTTCAAATCCGCCCCACTCGCACGTGCTGGTTTCACTCAATTGGCTCACCCAGTGTTTGCCCCATGTATTTTTACTTTATTGACCTTTTAAACATGTTTATCTTCTGACGTCATCTTGAACTTAGCGAAATTGTTTCCTCTTTTCCCAGAGGTGTCCAACCCAGTGTTGGATGAAACTTGTTGCAAGTCATATATTTTGCTGCAGGAAAACAAGTCAGGATGTCGATTGGTAGTTTGGTAGTTTTTACCGACCCTCAGCCCTTGCAGCAATGGCGGTTTCTGGCTATGCTACAGTGGGATGCAACTTTTATTGTGGGGATGAATAAAGTGAAGTAGAATGAAAGGCAAGTTTTGTTCCTCTAATACTGGATTAACATAGAGACGTTGGATGATACCTGGCAGTTTCTGTGACAGGTGTAAAATGATGTTCTCCATTACTGTTTCTGTACCCAGTAAGTCTTAGATGAGGTAAGCAGGAAGAGGTGAGGAATTATGCATCCAGTTAGATTACATTCTCCATAAAGAGGAACAGTTATCCAGGGAACTGTCAATTCTCTGGTGACCAGAAAACACTTTTAATTAGTAGAGAAGTTTTTCTAACTTAAGACTTTAAAGCAATGTTCTTTACTTGTTACTCCTCATTTTTTTGGCTTGCCTCGATTAAGTCACACTCATCATTTTATACAAAACACCATTAGGTGTTTTTTGTGATGCCTAGCTCTACAACGCCTAAGCAGTGCAGTGCCTTAAATGAAAAATGGACAATAGTCATTTGTATATTTCTTTTGGAATACATTTTTCTCTAAATTTCCCAGATTCGCATGATAAGCTTATAGTTAGCTTCACAGTTGATACCATTGCCATCTATGGAATGGGGTCAACACTTCCAAATTCCCAGTATCCAGAAAGATGATTTGATGAAACCTGGTTAGATGGATCTCTACAGATTGTAATATTCAATTCCAGCCTTCACTTACAGTCATGCACTTGCAAGGAGAGGACTACTGGTTTCTCTAAATGTCACCTAAGCCTTTAATGCTTTAAAGCTTTTTCCTCCCCCCAGATTGTTACTATAAATTTATAAGATACTAAAAAATAATGCCAGATGGGGCATACATTTTGTAGAATCAGGAGATGTGGTGCTCTTTTTTTCTCTCTCAAAGTGCTTTCTCAGCAGGACACTAGCCCCGCCTTGAGGACAAGAGGGAAGGAGAGGCGGACTCTTCTGCTCCCTCCAGGCTTGCCGCTGAAACAGCCCTCCTGGAAGGTCAGCAAAGCACACTGCGTTGCTGCTGCCCAGCGGGGTTTCTGGAAGGGAGCACCTGCTGGAGATTCCCTGCCCCTGCTGACTGATGGCATCTGCCCAGTGCTCCTGCCCATGGACTTCAGGGTCCAAGCTAAAGTGCCAACGGGGAAGAGAAAGTACGGATTCCTGTGTTACAAGAGAGAAATGCCGCTGGTCTTAGAAGCCTGTAATGACTTACTCCAGTCCTCAGGAGAGTGTAAACATTGAGGGACAGGGACACTGTCCCGTTCACCACCGAAGTGGTGAGTGCCACTGCACAGCGCCTGGCACAAAGTACATGCTCACAGACTTTTAGTAAGGAGCAGCTAACGAAAATTCTGGTTCACGCCGGCCGATTTCTGGTAGTTTATTTGTCGCATGTAAGTTTTGGGTGGAAGTGTATAGACGGGTTTTTTTTGTTTTTTTTCTTTTTTTGTTTTTTGGTTTGTTTGCTTTTTACCTCTGCGCTTCATGATATTTTCAAACGTTCAAAAATGTTGAATGAATTGTACAGTGAACAACCACCACCTACGAGTAACATTTTGGAACATTTGCTTTCTTACTTAGAAAGTGTTAATTTTAATGAGACTTCCTCAAGTTTGGTTTCTCTTTAAAAATCTAAGATAATTAGCCTCTACCGAGTCATCTTAAACTCTTCGAGGAAACGTGTGATATGTGAGTTGTAGCTAGAATTGTAGTCCTCGCGTTCAGCTCGTCTTCAACTTGGAAATTATTATGCTGAATTTTAATCTTATTTATTTTGCCTGAAGGGATCCTTGTTATAATGGATTTATGTGAAAGTCCTCGATCAATTGTGCAGAATATTCTGATGTTATTTTCGCACTTGATAAATTATCCAATTAATTTCTCTGGTGAGAATGTAATTTGGGGCCCATTTTGCTTACACGGGGTTCCAGGATTATGTTCCCAGAGGGCTGAGGAGGCAGTGTAATTTAGCATATATACCAGTAAATTAGGAGTGAAGAGACTTCGGTGTTACTGCTGACTGACCACGGGCAAATCTGTTCTCTTTGTCTCGGTGTCTGTTTAGGTACCTGTAAAGAGGAGGATAACATTTGAAATTTGGATATTATTAAGTAATGGGTAACATTTATTAATGCTTGGATCTGTTCAGAAAGATGCTTTATGAGCCCGGGAGGCTCTTCTAAGTGTGTAACTGTATGATAAGCTATGGGATGAAAGCTGACTTGAAAATGAAAGCATGGGCCGTGGTCAGAGTGTCTTATCAAAAAGCCTGCTGTTGCTCAGAATTTACTATTGCTGTGGAATTTGTGAGCAGTTTTGCTAATCCACCTGGACTCAGAATAATGTGCTTTGTGAGAGGGAGTGAAGCAAAGGTGGCAGGGGGAGGCTAATCACAGAAAGACCGAAAATCAGTGTTGAGCAGGACATATGGAAGGGCGTGCGTTAACGGCATTACCAAGATTCACTGCCACACGCCCTCCACTGCCCCCCCTCCGACCACCCCCATCACCATGCACAACACAGACAGCAAGCCCTGCTGCTGCCCCGGCTCAGTCTCTGGTGATCTCCGTCAGGATGGCGGGAGTGGCCGAGGGATAAGCAGGGTCTCTACTCCATTGGTAGATAAGCGTGACCTGTTCTTTCCAGCCCAAGGTTATGCATATAGATTCACATGCATCTCACAGAGGCACTTGGAGATTTTACAGTAGATCATGTATTAGTAGTGGTTACAAGAGTATCACCAAAACAGAGTTTCTGGAATGGCACCTTAACTGAATATTAACTTAGAAGAATACATGCCAGGGGGCGCCTGGGTGGCTCAGTCGGTTAAGCATCTAACTTTGGCTCAGGTCATGATCTTTGCAGTTCCTGAGTTTGAGACCCGTGTTGGGCTCCGTGCTGACATCTCAGAGCGTGGAGCCTGCTTCAGATTCTGTGTTTCCCTCTCTCTCTGCCCCTCCCCTGCTTGCACTCAAAAATAAATAAACATTAAAAAAATTTTTTTGTAAAGAAGAAAACATGCCAGACTGACCTGCCTACCTGCTCCCACCTGTTGTGGATATTGTCAGCCTATATATAGCACCAACATCTTTACCAAAGGAGTACTCTTAATTAAAGTGAAATACATGTATTAAAATATAACTGGTATTCTGGGTGTTTTAATAAAATAACTATACTGCTTGGATTTTTGCTTTATCTTTGTTTTATTTTGGAGACTGTAACTCACTATATTGGGAGGGAAGAATGATCCCAGGCGCTGGTTTACACATGAAATACAATTAAGGCTCCTCCAGGAAATGGTAAATGAGGATTCATTCTAGCGCTCCATTTAGGCTGTGGTTTTCTTCCTAGGGCTTTTAAAACTGCATTTTGCAAAATAAGGCTAGGCCCAAAGAGAAAACTTTCCTACAACCATCTTAGGCCCAGTGAGAAAACCAGGTAAATAGAAAGTATGAAACCAATTCCAGGCTGTGGCTGTCCCCAGCCACCCCCTTGCTGGCAGACTGTCCAGACATGGTTTTAAGCGATAGCTGCCTCTATCATATGCCAAAAAAGCATTTTCAGGAAGCTTCCTGTGGGTCAGTCCTTGTCTTTTCTAAAGGAGGCTCAATTTCCCCAAGTGGGATACGAAAGCTGGTAAAGCATGCACGTGCTTCACAAAATGCCGCCTTCATTTTTAAAGTTCCAAAAGTGAAATCCTGGTATTAATCCCAGAATAAGCCATAAAAAAACTTTTTTTTAAACATTCCACCTCTAATTTGGGTTAGCTTCTTGACACTTCTAGTCCATTCTTGTAGATGTGCTGTTACACTTGTCACATTTTTAAAATTAATTTTTGCATGGCGACCAACAGGAACCAGGATTACTTTATAAAGTGACAATTGTAATCTTTTCAGGAAATGATGCATGATCGCAATAATTTTTGCTTGGTCTGGGTGGGGATTTGCACATTTTAATATAAAACGAGTCAGCAAGTCTGAGCTTCCCAGAATTTATACTTCTGGCAGCTAAATAATAAAACCTTGCTGAGATGGTTTTGAAATCCTAAAAAATAATCCTCATCATTATCCCAGACTTTCTCCTGGCCGCTCCACCCTGACTGGCAGAGGTTGATTTAGAAAAAAAACAAAAAACAAAAAAAACCCCCAACTCTTTGTGGGAAGGTCTGGCGTGGTAATCCCAGCTCTGTTTCCCTCTGTCCAGTCCTCGAAGTGTCTAGATGCAGACAAAGCCCCATCAGCAGTGCTTAAGGAAGCTGAAGCTAACTAGTCATTCCCTTTAGAATAGTTAGGGGCTTGAAAGTCAAGTTTATTTCAAACCTAATCTGATACTCTTTTTTTTTTTTTTTTTTTAATTTTTTTTTTCAACGTTTATTTATTTTTGGGACAGAGAGAGACAGAGCATGAACGGGGGAGGCGCAGAGAGAGAGGGAGACACAGAATCGGAAACAGGCTCCAGGCTCTGAGCCATCAGCCCAGAGCCCGACGCGGGGCTCGAACTCCCAGACCGCGAGATCGTGACCTGGCTGAAGTCGGACGCTTAACCGACTGCGCCACCCAGGCGCCCCTAATCTGATACTCTTTTGGAGCCTTTGTGAAAAAAGAAAGCAGATTTTCTGGGTACAACTAGGGTCAGTGTTTTGCAACGGTTTTTGTTGTGTGTTTTTGTTTGCTTTTTGTTTTTGTTGTTTTGGCTCATGAACCACAGTAAATGATATAGATATATAGATAGATAAAAGATAAATAATAGAGGTAAGATGAATAAATAATATGTACCCTGACTAAACTGTAACAAAAGGTATTTGAAACACTTGCTTTTACGCCATCTGATGCGTTCTGATATTTTCTGTTCTTTTTAAAATGTAGCCCCAGAACCCAGATGAGTTCATCAGAATGCAACTTGTCTTTTGAGTCAAGATCTGAGGATTTAAAATAGCCCAGATTGGAGGCCAAATTCATATGCGTTCCATCTCTCTCCACCTAGTAGGGTGCTACCTGTTTGAATACAGGGGGGCTGGAGGGAGGGTGAAAAGAGGAGAGGCAGATTGCTTCCTGCTATGTCAGAGTTACTGGCAACCATTAAGTGTCTCCTTCATCAGACTATGAGCGAGCCTTCAAGGGAAGGGCCAGCCCTTCTAATCTCTGATATGATCCTGGCCCTCTCAAAAGAGAGTCTGTCTCCTACAGATCTCAAATGAACACAAGTTAAATTTTTTATTTAATTTTAAATGAGGGAACGAGGTGGACGTTAAAACTAGCAGAATCCAAAGAACAGACACAGTCCAGGAATATTTAAATGAATGTCCAAATGGACGCAAAGCTAGCTTCTTCCTCCACTGGGGAGGGATGTCAAGTGAACCTCTCCCCACAAGAACCTCTCCCCACAAGATATAATTTTCGCTTCTAAAAACAAGAATTATTTTGCATTTTCTCAGTTATCTACAGGACAGAGCTGAAAAATAGCTTCCTTAGAGTCAGAATGAAGGGTGTACTCTAGACAGGATAATGCAGCGTCTCATCAAAACACAAAATTTCCCCCACCCCTGTCCTAGTAATAATTCATTGCAACATGTGAATTGTAAGTAAATACGTCTGGAATACCTGTTCCTGTACCTAGAAGTGGACTACTCTGACAGCTGGAGTGAGGGGACAGCTGGTTGTAGCTCCTACAAAGCTCCACACTGGGAGAGTCACAAGCCAAGCAAACCCAGCTTAAGAACCACATAGCAGTAGGGGGCAGCAAAGCTCCATCCCTAAAGATTGCAGACTTCGGAAAGAAAGTTGTAAAATAGGAGTGACCATGGACTTTTGAGTCCATAAATCTCTCAGAGATTGTATGCAAAAAGTTGTACTTTGTGCATTTTTCTGGTAGGAGAGTCTTTTTTTTTTTTTCCCACTTTAAGTCTGATGAAACTACAAAGCAATTTCCCCAAATAGTGGAAATTCCACGTCCCGATTATTATAGTCACAACTTAGTTGCCAAATTAGCTTCATATTGGAAACACCTTAGGAGTTATTAGGTTGGCCCCTACAAACCTGTTTTTGTAAGGTCCCTAGAAGAGATGAATATTGGCAATTTGTCAAGGTTCAACTTTCATGTAGGGATTCCTGGTCATCCTCACTGTGATACAGCCAATGGGTAGAATGTCTGAGATCAACTACCGTCTTCAGGTTGAAGTTTAGGAAAATGGACTATTGGACTCCAGTCCATCCCAAGGCCTAGAGGTTTAAGCCCAGCCTTTTCCGGCCACTCTGAACTGTGAAAACCAAGATGGCCTTAGGGCCATGACCCCCTACCCAGGTTACTGAGGGGCTTTCTCAAAGGGTCGGATCTCTGATCAAGGGCCTCAGAGTCTCCTGGGGTGCTTGTGAAAATGCATATCATTAGACCCCATGCCAAACCCTAGAATTAGAATGAGTAGTGGGCAAGGTAATCTGCATTCTAAATAGGCTCCCAGGTGACTCTTCAGCAAAACAAGAGAGTAAGTAATCACAGGAGACCGGAGAGAGAATGAGCTGAGGTTGGTCAGCTATATCAAAGTATAATTGTTAAAATGGTAAAATCATGGCTCTCATTCAAATATAGGATGGACACGTGTCAAAGGTTTTGTTCAGTTCATAAATTTACAACAGAACCAATAGATGGCAAAGCTGATTCCAAGAGCATTTGAGGAAAAATGGTTGATATAATCTCCCAGGGAAAGCATTTCAAAACAAAAGAATGTTAGAATAAGATTGCTAGGTTAAAAAAAAAAAACTAGTTAATATCCTGCAGGCTAATATAACCGTAACCTTTGGGGCTATCTTTCCTACCAGACAGAAAAATACAAATTAACCCATAACTTTGCAGTATCTGGCTATCACCAAACAATAAATAGCAAAGTCAAACACAGACGTATTGTGCTAGAAAATTAAATAATCCTGGGGTGACTTAGTTAAACAATTCCCCAGTAGGACTTTGAAAGGACTTGCAGCCCAACTTTTTGCCTTATTTCCAAGTTTTAAACACTTCTTTTTTACAGTGAACGAAGACAACACAATATGAAATGTGTGGACTCTGCTCCCAGAGGAGCAGCGAGAAAATTCAGGCTAGAGCAGATCTATTCAAACACAAGAAACACTTGATTCAGAGGGGAGAAAACTGACTGATATTCAGAATTCACGTACAGCCTTCTTGGATTTATTTCAGACACCAGCCACAATCACTTCCTCTTGTTTTGTAAATAAAGTGTTTGGTCCTCTTTCTAGTTATCTGGCTTACAACTTCGTCATTCCCTAATAATTTCTTAAAGTCTCTCTGAACAGCCTGCTAAGGTTTTCAGCTTTGTTCTTTTGTTTTTAATCTAAAAATTCAGGCACTTTATTTGCTTAAACATGAAAAAATATCCTCTGATTTTTCCAAAACAATTGTTCACCTTGGGTGAACAATTAAACTTTCAGCTTCAAGAAACATGAACCGGAATGGAAATATCGCGTGTCCCAACTCAACCTCCATATTTTTTCATAACTTCTTTTGCCTTTAGAGGGCTAGTTTAGGAATGAATGTATCTCTGTTGTGAGTAAACACCTGAGGTTCAGCAGTATTTCATTTCATTTCAGTTCCTTCTACTAATTTCAGGTAAAATTAAAATTTAGTAATTTTTGTAAAGTAACCTTCCAGCAGGTTTTCTCTACGTGAGATTACCGAGATTTTTTTCTTTGTACTTTTTCGTGTTTTTCCTTTTTGAAAAAACCAAGAGCGTATCTTTTTCATTATTTTCTTAAAACTCGCTTTATTGGTCAAATTTACCATTCCTTAAGTTATTGATAATAACAGCACCTACCATCTATTGGCTCTTTAAGTTTTGACAACAATAAAGTCTTAAAATTTTTTTATAGTTTGTTGATCTTTGAGAGAGACAGAAAACATAAAGTTTTATTTTAAAATAACTTTATTGAGATATGTGCCACGTATCATAAAGTCCACGCATGTCAAGATATTTATACACCAATGTTCCCAGCAGTATTATTCACACTAGTCAAAAGGTGGAAACAACACAAGTGTTCATCACTGGATGACTGGATAAACAAGATGTGGTCTATACATACAGTGGAATAGTACTCAGCCTTAATAAGGAAGGATAATTTGACACGTGCGACAACATAGATGAACCCTGAAGACATTATTCTAAGCAAAGGAAGGCAGTCACAAAGGACAAATACCGTGTGATTCCACTGACCTGAGGTGTCTAGACTAGTCAGATTCAAAGAGAGTAAGGGACCGTGGGGAGCTGAGAGGGGGGTTTCTGCTTGACTGGGACAGAGTTTCAGTTGGGGAGGATGAAAACGTTCCGAGGGTGGATGTCAGTGATGGTTGTACAACGATGCGCACGTACTTAATGCCAGCGAAGTGTACATCCCAAAGTTATCAGAGTGGCAAAGTTCAGGCTCTGTCCATTTGCCACAATAAAAAAAAAAGAAACCCCTGCAACCTCAGAGGTACAGTTCAGGTCGCTTTTTGTAACTTTACCCAGTGATGCAGCAGCATCATCAATCAGTTTTAGGGAGTTTTCATCTCTGTGCAGGATCCCTGGTGCCCATTCCCACTCCACCCCCAGGGCAACCACCGATCTACCTTCTCTCTCTAAACATTTGCCTTTTCTGCACATTACGTGTATATGGAGTCACACAAATGTGGCGTTCTGGGTCTGCCTTCTTTTACCCAGCGTCACATTTTTGAAGGCTGTCCGTGACGTAGCACACGTCCATAGTTTGTTCCTTTTTCAGTGCCAAGTAGAACTTGAGTGTGTGGATACACCTCGTTTATCTACCCGTTCATCAGTCGAGAGATGTGTAGGTTGCTTCTAGTTTCTGGTTATTACACATCATGGCTGCCAAGAATAGTCATGATTTCACCTAACCCAGAGACAGCCTAAACCTTTTCTATGCCCTATGCACACACATATGTATGTGTGTATATATGGGTGTGTATGCATATGCATATGTCTAGATATTATTATTTTTCTCGAATCCTGCAAGACAGGCATAATTAGCTGCATTTCACAGAAGAGAAGAAAGGTTAAGTAACTTGTGAAGGGTCACCCAGCTCGTTTTGCTGGGCATCGACGAAGGTCTGACTGACAGCAGTGACATGAGGGTGACAGAGGAGACAGAGGTCTGTCTGGATTGTCTGTGGACTTGGCCCCCTCCCATGTGCTCACTGGCTCTCAGGCGGCAGGTTTTGGAGGCCTGGCCTCAATGTGCCTCACACACACGGGTGGGGAGCCTCACGGAGGGAACTTCCCTCAAGTAGAACAACTTCCCTATGGGAAACCAGGAGTTCCAAGGGGCTGCCCGGCAAGCTCTTGCTTTTCTCAGTGACTGTAATTCTCCTTGGTAATTTAAAAAAATTTTTTTTCAACGTTTATTTATTTTTGGGACAGAGAGAGACAGAGCATGAACGGGGGAGGGGCAGAGAGAGAGGGAGACACAGAATCGGAAACAGGCTCCAGGCTCCGAGCCATCAGCCCAGAGCCTGACGCGGGGCTCGAACTCACGGACCGCGAGATCATGACCTGGCTGAAGTCGGAAGCTTAACCGACTGCACCACCCAGGCGCCCCTCTCCTTGGTAATTTAAACTTTTTTTTTTTTTTTTGAGAGAGAGATCGTGTAAGCAGAGGAGAGGAGGGGCAGGGGGAGAAGGAGGGACAGAGGGAGACAGAATCTCAAGGAGGCTCCTCCCTGTCAGCGCAGAACCCGACACGGGGCTCAAACTCACCAACCATGGGATCATGACCTGAGCCGAAGTCGGACACTCTGAGCCAACTGAGCCACCTAGCTGCCCTCTGCTTGGTAATTTAGGTTACATTTTCCAAAGAGTAGAGGAAGAGCGTATCACGGTTAAAAGCAAGGCCTCTGGAGCTGGACAACCTGAGTTCACATTCTGCTGTTGCCAGTTTCTAGCTCCCTGGCCTCGGGGGCAAGTTATTTACCTTCTCTGTGCTTCAGCTTCTTTATATGTAGAATGTGAATAATAATGGTGTCTACGCTTCTGGGTTGTTCTAAGGTTTAAATGAGATAATAGAGGGGCATCTGGGTGGCTCAGTCAGTTGAGCTTCCAACTTTGACTCAGGTCATGATCTCACGGTTTGTGGGTTCGAGCCCCGCGTCGGGCTCTGTGCTGACCGCTTGCTCAGAGCCTGGAGCCTGCTTCAGATTCTGTTGTCTCCCTCTCTCTCTGCCCCTCCCCTGCTCTCTCTCTCTCTCTCTCAAAAACAAACATTAAAAAAATAAAAAATAAATAAATAAGGTAATAGAGAGGGGCGCCTGGGTGGTTCAGTAGGTTGAGTTTCCAACTTTGGCTCAGGTCATGATCTCACAGTTCATGAGTTCATGCCTTGCTTCAGGCTCTAAGCTGACAACTAGGAGCCTGGTGCCTGCTTCAGATTCTGTGTCTGCCTCTTTCTGTCCCTCCCTTGCTTGTGCTCTCTCTCTCTCTCAAAAGTAAATAAAAATTAAAAAAATAAATGAGGGGCACCTGGGTGGCTCAGTCGGTTGAGCAACCGACTTCAGCTCAGGTCATGATCTCGCGGTTTGAGTTCGAGCCCCGCGTCAGGCTCTGTGCTGACAGCTCAGAGCCTGGAGCCTGCTTCGGATTCTGTGTCTCCCTCTCTCTCTGCCCCTCCCCCCCACATGCTTTGTCTCTGTCTCAGAAATAAACATTAAAAAAAACATTTAAAAATAAATGAGATAATAGAGAGCAAAGACTACACTAGCACCTGGCCATAGCAGGTCCTGAATAAGTACTAAATGTTGTAATTACTTGCTACAGAATTATCCTTGGAGTCCCAGGAGCTTAGAAGACACTAGGGGCCCCTACGTCATCCTGACTATCCATCACCACGGCACATTATGCCCCAAACTTCAGCCTGTTTTCTCTGTAGGCTTTTCCAGATGCGCCTGCCCAGGTAGTAAGGGAAGTGGCAACTGGTGGCAATACCCTCTGAGGGAAATACCCCTGGAGCTCGAGGGCAGAGAGGGCTGCAGCCCAGACTGCCCACTTCAGAGAATGCTTCATTTCATGGCTGCCTCCAGCTTCCCCTCCCACCCTAACGATGGGCCCATCTGTCCCCCACTCTCTCTTGGGGCTCCCCCAGCCTCTTCTGCCTGATCCTGCTATCTGCCCCCCCCCCCCCACTCCAGGCATCTTTGTGTTTTAGGTGAAGACCAGAGCTAGCAGTGGCTTGGGAAGGATTCTCTGGGGGTTTTCGACTCTGATTCCCACCCACCCACAAACGCATGACTTCATCATGGAGTAGGTGAGTCTCTCCTCTTGAGAACTGCCGAACCCTCCCCTTCAACTCCAAAGGATTGAAAAGCTCGAAACCTAAAACCAGGTAAGATGGCGCTCCCGAGCAGCAGGCAGCTGATCAAATCGGGAGTGGATACATGATTCTTTTTTTTTTATTGTTTTTTCTTAATGTTTTTATTTATTTTTGAGACAGAGAGAGACAGAACATGAGCAGGGAAGGGGCAGAGAGAGAGGGAGACACAGAATTGGAAGCAGGCTCCAGGTTCTGAGCCATCAGCACAGAGCCCGATGCAGGGCTCGAACTCACACACTGTGAGATCATGACCTGGGCTGAAGTCGGATGCCCAACCGACTGAGCCACCCAGGCGCCCCCATGATTCTTAAACTACACGAGGTTCTCGAGAATTTGGACTGAGAAAGTCAAAGAATCAGGCTGCAGTAGCCCATGAATTGGAAAGTCTCTGTACCGCTTGGAGACCATGTGTATAGAAGAGCAGCGCATTCGTAAAGTGTGAGAGTGTGTGACAGAAAATCTAAGGGTCTTAGTTCTTGAAGGCTTTCCAGTCCAGCGTCCCAGCAGTACCCACAGTCTGCTTGTGTTGAAATGGTCTCCTGTGCCCGCAGGGGTCCTCTCCAACTGGTTTGAGAAAGCACACCACAGGCAGCAGAGCTGTGATTCAAGCCCATTGGCAAGAGGTCAGACAGAACTAGGTTTGAATCTTCGCTACCATTTTCTAGCTGTGTGACCTTAGGAAAATGGTTGTCTCTCTGAGCTTCAATTTCCTGGTCTAATGGGGATGATAAAATTTACTTCATAAAATCACTCAGATGATTACACACAACAATGAATGAAATACTTATGGTGGTACTTGGCATATAGTTGATGACCTATAAATGATTATGTACTGTCATTTATTGAATCATCCTTTTATGAAATATGCATGACTCTAGAGGCGCATGAGTGGCTCAGTCAATTCAGTGTCTGACTCTTGGTTTCAGCGCAGGTCAGTTTCATGGGATCAAGCCCGGAGTCAGGCTTGCACTGGCAGCAGTGAGGCGTCTGGGATTCTCTCTCTCCCTCTCATTCTCTACCTCCCCCGCACTCACATGAACGTGCACTCTTTCTCTCTCAAAATAAATAAATTAAAAAAAAAAAGAAATACGCATGACTCTAAATTAACAACACCAAATTTCTTTAGTGTTTACACGGTATATGTTTTTCCATCTTTTAAATTTTCAATATTTCTGTGTCCCAATATTTGAAGTTATGTCTCTTTTATAGGTATTTTTTTTTTAATTTTTTTTTCAACTTTTATTTATTTTTGGGACAGAGAGAGACAGAGCATGAGCAGGGGAAGGGCAGAGGGAGAGGGAGACACAGAATCGGAAACAGGCTCCAGGCTCTGAGCCATCAGCCCAGAGCCCGACGCAGGGCTCAAACTCACGGACCGCGAGATCGTGACCTGGCTGAAGTCGGATGCTTAACCGACTGCGCCACCCAGGCGCCCCTGAAGTTATGTCTCTTATAAGCAGCCTATTGTTATTTTTTAATCTGATGTGACCATCTTCATCTTTTCATTGGAGTCTTTAGCCCATTTACATTTAATGTAATTACTGCTGTACTTGTGTTTACGTCTACCATTTGCTACCGTGTTTCCTTCCTGGGTTCTCAACCAAAAGTCCAGGAGGTTTGCCAAAGCTCCTCCCCCTCGGTGGGACTCAGGCCTCTGGCTCCTCGGCATTATGCAGCAGGTGAAATCCGTTCAGCTCTTTAGTTCCCAGCTTCTGTTCTCAGCTGGTTCCCTGGAATTCTCCCTGCATGCTCAGCTTAGGAGTCAGACAATAACTTGAGGGAAACACGTTTGCAGATTTTTTCATTTGCTCCTCTCCATCTTTCTCCCTTCGAGTTCCAGCTCCTCCGGCAGACTTCACCTCTGATCTCAGCCCAGTAAGACTGCAGTTCTCTGCTATCACCCACTCCTCCCCTCCCCTCCCCACCCCGCCCGTGATCTGGGAAAATGCCTTTGGGAAAAACCGGGATGACTGTGCATTTTGCTTCTCTCAGGGATCATAGCCACGTGGACTTGCACCCAGTGCTCTTCAGTTCCTTCAAACGGTTACCCTACATATTGTGTCCAGCTTTTATAATTATTTTGACAGAAAGATTAATCTGATACAAGCCATTGCCCTCTGGCCAGAAGCAGAAGTGTTACCGTACTTTCATCTATTAAGCCCTTCTCACCACTGCCTTAGAGTGGACACCAGAAGTTTCCGTTGGCAGGCAACTGACTTGATCCTAGTTCAGTCAACGGGGAGGGAGATGACCTCGTAAGTTGGCTCCCAGACAAAGCTATCTGAGATGTTTCATTCATCTCAGACTGAAGTTTAGGCATCTGTTAAGTTATGCGGCCCTGAGAACATGCAAGAATTCAGGAGCCTAGTAGGTACAAGGTATTTATATTGCTTAGGATTCTTCTCAGAGGACCAGACCTAGGCCAAAAGATCATGGAAAATGAGAACGAATTTAATGAGTGGCTTGGTGAGAGGGTCATATTTCATAAGGGAGACCAAAGAACGAGGCAACTGGATAAGGCAATTGCCTACAAGATCACTTCTCTTAGGGTTATGAAGTCACTGAGTAAGCCACCAGAAATAGCATCCAGTATCTCTTGGGGATTCTGACAAGAGTCAAATATGCTTCACCAGTAAACTCAAGGATGCAGAGGAACAGTCACCAAAGTTACCTGAAAAGATGTCGTGGTGTCCTTAGGTCAGGGCGACCAAGAATCGCTGTGTGTGTCTGTGGCTCTGGATCGCATACCCAAAGGAAATTTCCGGTCATGAGTAACCTGGGTTAACTGAGAGGATCAGTGTCTTCTTTAGTGAGTGGTTTATCAGTCAGGGTCTATCATGGGGCAAAAGCCACGCCAACATCCAAACGGAGAATTTAACACACAAAAAATTGTTCATCAGGTATTGGACAAGTCAGATGGCAAAGAGGAGACACGGGGGAATCGCAGACGTGGTGAGTACAGGGAGCAGCAACCACCCTTAGGGGCCGGGACACAAAAGGCAGAGGTGGGGATGGTCGACGTTGAAAGGGCTAGAGGAGGGGCCCAGGCCGGCTGGTGCTGCTGCCTCTGAAGGGACACGTCTGAGGCTGCTTCTGAGAGTGAGGAAAACTTGAGGCTGATCCTAGCCACTGCCATTGGACCAGCCATGTTGACAAAGGCAGGAGACTGGGGTAAGTCTGTGTCTTCTCTTTCCCTGGCTGCCCAGCCGCCCTCCAGCGCCCCCTGCAGGCAGAGCCTAACAGGAACCCAGCCGACAAAGCAGAAATGTGGTTTTAGATTTCCAGCCCCAGCATCCCAAAATACAGAAAAGAATGGAAGCTGAGAGACGACAGCTTAACAACCGACATACCAAGAAGATTTAGACTCAAGTGTAGGAAGATTTAAAAGAAAACAAACTAGAGCACTAAGACTTTTGTGTGAGGAAGGAATCTGTGCATATTTGGTATTTTAGACACATGATATTTAAGAGAATAAGGCCCTGTTCAGGGACAGTTTTATAATTCCACTTTAAAATGTATAATTGAGTAATTAATTAAGACTTGTGTTTTTTTTTTTTTTTATGATGTCTTCTAAGCTTAAATAGAGTATAAAAACATTTAAAGTTTCCCTTAGTCATAAGTTTAACTTTTGAGTTTCTATAAGAATTTAGGATTGGGGAAGATTTTGTATGCCGTCAGAAAAAGTGAAGTACTTAAAAAAGAAATATTAAATTTATAAATGTATTTAGAAGTGTTTGAAGCGCTGAGCTACGCTTGTAAATGGGAGCAAAGCATTATTCAAAGGCTCCTCCAAAATTAATGCTAAAATCTGCTAGACTTATAAACAGAATAATAAAATTTGTGAGTTAAACTTAAAAGCCTAAGACTTTTAAATTTGTATCTTAAATTGAATATGGACTCTGAAGACATTATTACCTGAATTATTTATTAAATGAATACTAATTATTAAACTTATTAAAATATTACTTTTAAATCCAAATTTAAACTTACTAATTTTTAAACAAACAAACCAAAACAACCCACTGCAATCTTTCCTGCACGGGAAATCAGCTGTTCAGGACGGCAGAATCCCCCCACTCCCCCCCACCCCTCCCCCACAAGGTTTTCTAGAAGTGGCTGGAGAAGAGCCAGAGAGGCAGCTTTGTTTCTCGGCTCTCTGGAAACGCTGAAACCATCCCACTGTGTAGCGGGCTGAGGGAATGTGCCCCTGGCTTAGCTGTTCTGCCTCTTCATCCTCTACCAAGCCAGGACACCTCATGGAACACAGGAAGGATGGCCACTGGACGTGGGGCAGGAGAACCCAAGCCTCGGTTTTCCCATCTGCAAAATGGGGGAGATACCTGCCGCGCACAGTTGTTGTGGGGATCAGCATAGTGCTTGGCACACCGGGGCAGAGTCTGAAGCTCCCTCGTGTTGGGCCTTTCTTGGGTTAGGGCCGGGAGGTCCTTGCCTGAGCACACGGGCCAGGAATACTCCCGCTCACTTCTTGGCAGGAGAACTTCAAAGAGATGGCCTCCCGCCAACAATAAGCACACGTTTCAGGCCCTGAAGGAATCTCTCACCACAGACAGAAAGGGGACAGGCGAGGAAGGAAGCAGCTGGCTCGGGAGCAAAGCAGCAGCCTGATGGACAGGGTCCGAGAGCTCCACAGGGACCGGCAGCGACCGGCTGGAGCAGGAAGGGGAGGGGCCGCAGGGAAGGGCCTGGTCCTGGCCCCCAGCGGCGTCCACGGGTCACCGGGCCACGTAGCCTCAGCTGGAACATGGTTCTAGAGAGCGGCATGGGGAAGGTCTCTGCCTACAGAGAAAGGAAAGGGGATGAAGGGCTTCTGTACGAATACATGGGAGGGAAGGAGTGGCGGTCAGAATTACCACCATCTCACTGTCCAGTGCACCTGACTTAGAACTTTCTCTGTATTGCTAAGCCCCTTAGAACTTTCTCTGTATTGCTAAGCCCTAGGCATGCAAACACAAGTCCTGCGTATCCTTGCCTTCCTGGGGAGGCACCTGCACATGTAGAGGCAGAAGTGTCTACCCAGAGAAGCAGTGGGCAGGGCGCCCGGGGTGTGGGGGCAGCAGGAACAAGGTGGGGTGCGTGCACGTGGAGGACGCCTTCCAAGACAACGAGCCATCCAGTGAGACTGATGCCTCACAGGTAGGGAGTCAGGGGGCAGCAAAGGAGGCCGGGAAGGCAGAGGAGGGCCAGCTTGGGAAGGACTTTGTAGTCACGTTCCAGTGTGTGGATTTTATTGGAAGCCAGGGAGAAGTTTTAACTACGTTTTAGAAAAATCTGCTGGGGATGTGCATGAGGAGAGATGGAATCTGGAGACAGATACAGGGAGTACCCAGTTGGAGGAGTCCAGACGGGGGAGGATGAAGGCTTGACAAGCAAATGAGATTAGAAATCAGAGAAAGGTTGGAGCAAGAGACTCCAGAATCATGGTTGGCGTGGGAGTCTGGGCCAAGGCACCTGCCCGCCCACTACAGTCTCATCTTTGTAGGGTCCCCAGCACACTCTGTGGTGGCCCTTCTCCTGCTGGGACAGGCAGGCAGTGGAGACAGTGCCCATGACATCTCGAGACGGAGGTTATGCTGTGTCATCTCGGGGAGGGTGGGCAATGGAATCCCGGGGCCACCGTCGCTGGCCTGGAAACCTCAGGAGGTGGCCCATGAGCCCAGGCATGCAGGTGGCCTCCAGAAGCTGGCAAAGGTGAGGGGACGGATTCTCCCCCAGAGCCTCCAGCCAGGGCCGCAGCCCTACCTACGCGTGGATCTTAGCCCAGTGAGACCCATGTCAGACTTCCAGTCCCGTGAGGCGATAACTGTGTGTTGTTTTCAGCCACTCAACGCCATTGCCATTGGCGGCCATTTGTGATGGCAGTGACAGGAAACACAAGCAGATCATAACGCTGGGTGTTTCAGAGAGAACTTCTCTAGCCACCTCACCCAGGATTGCCCTCTCATCGCACCCCCCGGCCACTGAGGTTTGCATTTGATTTCTTCCGGTGTCTTTTGTTATTTGAAACGCCTGTATTGAACCGATTGCCCACCTTCCCCCATTAGACTGTCTCTAGGAGGGTGGGCACCTTGCCTGGCTGTCCATCACCGCATCCCCAGCTCCAAAGCAAGTGCCTATGACACAGTGGCCGCTCCACAAACTCCTGGTGGATAGATGAGCGAGTGTGACGGTGCACCAGTGACATGACCAGAGATCTGCCAAGGCACAACATACAGCAGCTCTTTCCCACCACATAGCCTCTGAAGGCTCAACACAAGTGTACATGCGCTCCCCCCCACCCCCAACCCCCCACCCTCCCCCGGGATGCTCAGCTCAGGTCCCACCTCTTTGAATGCTCTTACTAATCAGCCTTCAATCTCAGTCCAACTCTGCTCCAGCCCTCCTAGGAAAACACACGCAGAGAGTAAAATATTATGGATTCCCTCTGCCAAACAGATCGGAGGGGAGCATATGACGAGCGAGTCCGTGAACAGACACGGTTAAGTGTCCCCCTCCAGGTTAAAGGCTCGGGAAGAGCCCAAACTGGTTTTAGAAGAGGCCTTGCCTTCCCAGACTTTGTTCAGTGTTTTCCAAGCTCCGCAGACAGGCCGCCCCTCCAGGAAATGACTTGCCGATCCAGCTGAGGACGGCAAACAAAACCCAGGGGACACTGGCTGAGGTCAGGCTGCTGCCTAATCCTGGAGTGGAAGCCGGCACAGAGAGCGTGAGGACAGGATGCATGAAGAGCTGGGGGCGGTGGCGCTTGCAGATTCAGTCCGGCCACACAGCATGGGGACAGGGAGGACGTGTACAAAATGACGTTTATTGAATCTATTTTGGAAACAGGCAACATGAAACGTTTTTGGTTTGTGAGCTCACTCAGAGCTCCGAGTCGTGTTAGCTTCCTGTCATTAGAACTCAGCCACTGGAAGATTCTAGCTTCATCTTCTAAAGGGGCAAAAAAGTGGTTGCAAACACAGCCATCACTCTTGCCGTAGCTCAGATGGCTAAAATGCCCATAAGCATCAACAAAATGGTGTGTGTAGTCTGAAATATTTACAGTACGAGATCAGGCAGGTACATCAAAGGTGAAGTTGTAAACTGGCTAACAGTCATCAGCAAGTAAGTACAGTGGGTCTGGACTGACACTCCCATTCTCATCCTCAGAGCTGACATGTTTAACCGATGACTGCTGTCCTCATCAGGGGCATTTAGTATACGGACAAGGCATTTAAAAGCATATAGATCTTGAACGTTGTAAACTAAAAAGCAAACCCAAGCCTGATTAATTACCTTGCCTGGATCAATGAAGTGCCAAGTGTACCAGTAAGGACACACACCATCAGTTAAATAAATCATCATGTTGTTACTTACTGACGTTCTATTTGCTAACGCACGTTAGTCAATTTGTGGACTTTATCCAACACATACACAGAGATAATTTTTTGTTTGAAATTCTCAGAAGACCTCCTTTGGACACTTCTCTTCCACCCTCTCTTAGAAGAATAAAAATGAGACAACTTCTTAAAGTTTCCAAATCAGAAGCCATCAAAAAAGCATGACTCTGGTCACGTTCCAGATCTTCACCCAGAAGGGATGTGCCATCAAGGCTTCGATGTGCTTAGAAAGCCTCTTCCCTGCTGGAAGCTTACACTGTCCTCGTCCTCTCCCAGCCTCCTCCTGCCATCTTGGAGGCCAAGCTGGCTCCTGTCTCTGAGAGTTCATAAACAGTTTCCAAAGACCAACAGCACACCTAAAAGGTGCCAGAAGGCTTCAGGGGATCCTCCTCGCTTTCCAGGATGTGTTATCAGTGAGGCCAACAGGCAGATACAAAGAGAAGAACAGGGGTTCTAGGTGGATCAAAAGCCCAGACCTGGGGGAGCAGTGTTAAGGATTCAGCACAGTACCAAAGCCTGCTGCCCCAAATAGCATTTTGAGAGCTCAGATGTTAGAAATTCCAGGCACTTCTGGCATCGCTTTAATCACAGGGAATGAACATCTCTCCAAAAGGTCCTGCCCACATTTCCCCCATCTCCCTCTATGGTGAAGCATTGAGACATTCCATTTGCTGCCACCCTCTGCTCACGAGGCAAAGTGAGGCTCCCAGCCTCAGTGCTGTCGACCGTGACACTCACAAACACAGGCCGTTCTGGATTCAAGTCCAGTGGCTTCCGGCGCTCAGCAGCTGATGAGCCCTGCCCACCACGGATCCCCTGCGCCCTGAACAACTTCCAGGCTCCTTTCCTAGGGGGGCTATTTTCTAGTTTGAGGACACACCCCACTGGAAATGAGCAGTGCAAGATCCTACGTGCAAATATTTGCAAACACTTCCTTCTGAAACGATGCACATTTACAAAATTCAAGTCAAATCCAGGAACAGACTAATTGGTTGGTCATCAGCTGGCCCCTCACCCACAACAGGAAAACGGTCAGTGTCTGAAATGAAAGAGGAATGAAGGCACCAGCTACTCCACCCAGGAGGTTAGTTCCTTGAGCTTGGTGGGGAGGCCTGAGAGGGAAATGCTGAGGCTTTGTCAAAGAGGGGACTTCCCCAGCCCCGTAGCCCCTCCTGGGCCAAAAGGCAAAGGTGGCAGGTAGGATCTGGATCCGGGTGAGAACGGCCCTCACCCGCGTGAGGGGGGCAACTCTTTCCAGTAATTGTGAAACTAAAATAAGGAAGGTACACTCCCAGAGTCGTGCTTGGTCGGGCTGCTGCCTCCTTCCACTCCCCACAGAATAGGCGGGAAGGACACCCCTCCACTACCTGTTCTCACCTGTGAGCCCCGCATCACAAGAACCTAACGGGGAACTCCAGAGGCCGATGCATCCTCGCTGGCTTTGTGTGTGGCTCAGCCGACCTCCTGCTGTCATAACGCCAGGGGGGCCCCGGGCTGCATCATTGGGAGCGTCGGACAGTCCACTATCTGGGAGAAAAGCCCGGAGAGGGGGGTCTGGAGTCAGGCAAGCAGAAAGTGAACATTAGGCAGTTGGGTCTGTGTGGCTGCAAAGAGATGGTCACAGTCACAAAAACAGAGAGGTTCACACCCGGGATTTCCACTAGGGCACTTGGGCCAGGCCTGACACGGGCAGCGTCACCCGCAGGAAGAGCCCCTTGGTGAGCCCCTGGGGATGGGGCGGTCCTCGTGTTGGTGACCAGGCCGGAGCTGGGAAGTCCCAGAGGCGGGCATTCAGCTGAGGGAAGCACAGTTCAGCTCAGAGTCCCCCTGGCTGCCCCCTGTCACCTCCTCCAGCTCATCAGGGCTGTCGGTGATGTTGGGCTCACTGGAGCACTGTCGGTGGGGTGGGGAGAAGCTGGGCGGCAGGAGCAGGCACTTGTCCTCACCGCCAGGCTCCTCGCCTAAGCCCGAGTGCATCATGGTGGCCATGGCCAGCAGCTGGATGTCTGAGTGGGCGTTGGCCACCGTGTGCCTTCGGACGCTGCCACATTTCTCCAGGTAGGCTTCCCCCTCTTGCTCCGTCAGAGGGGTCAGAGCCATCTCATTCGGCGGCCGGCTGACAGTGGTCGTTGGGGAGGCGTAGTTCAGGACAGCCACCTTGGGCCGGACCCTGGAGTGGCGTCTCGCTGCAAGACAAAAACCAGCAAAGGCGGTAACTGCCAGGGACACAGGGCCAACCGCGCCTACTCATCAATTTGGGAGGAGAGGGAGGTGGTGGCTCCACCTTCAGGAGTAGCTTCAGGCACAGTTCGGCTGGATGCAAGGGAGGAACCAGAAAGGTCTGCCTGCTTCCCTCGCAGCCTTACCTGTGTGCGCCCGACACTGCCCCGCCGACATTCCCACCATAGTAGGGGTCGCCAAAGGGCTTTCCGGGACAGACTAGCTTCAAGGGGATCTCCCCTCCTTCTCAGCTGCTGCCTGAACTTCACTGCATTTGCCCTAAATCTCCTTTCAACCGGTCTCCTCCAAAGGCCTGGGCACAGCCTGGACCAGCTTCTATAAGAAAACCCCCAGCTCTGTGGAGCAGGAAGTGGCCTCCCCAGTGTCAGCAGATGAAGTGGAAAAGGCCCCAGGAGCTTAAGGTCCAGCTTACCCGAGGGGGCCTTAAAGCTAGGGAATGGGACGTCCTCCAAATCATCTTGACCAGGGCTACAGCGCTCCCCTCCCACCAGGCCACTGGCCCGAGACCTATGTGCTGTTCACGTCCTACTCGCTTCCAACAGCCTCTGGCACCATCAAAGAACGGGCTGGGCTCCACGGATGGCCCCGTGGAGCCAGACACACAGAGGAGGGCTGGACATGAATCATCACCAAACCACCGCTGCTTGAGCTCTCCCCACATTCTAGAAACTACGCTAGGCCTTGACATGCACTCATCTTTTGACTCCTAAAAACTGAGCTTAAGTCATGATAGGTTTATTGGCTCCCACTTTACAGATGAGAAAACGGGAGTATCAGAGAGGTGATGACTTACCGACGTGCGCATCGCTAGAACACGGTACAGCGGGGAGTTAAGGGTGGCCTCCCTGCAGACGCTGCTCTTCCCGGACACCCACACAACATGCACGTAACTACAATAGGCCGAGTACCGCCAGGGAAGGAAGGACAAGCCAAGTGCATGGGCTTCAGAGGCAGGGACAAGTGTATCCATGTGTCAGGGCGGATGTAGCCCGGAGCCGGTCTTCAGAGTAGCAGAGCTCCCAGAAGGGAGGAGTGACAGCATTCTGAGCAGTGGGAACAGCCCGAGCAAGGTGCCGAGACAGGTGCGCCACCGGGCCCCAGCCTGGCCGAACACTGTACGCATGAAACAGTGGGGACGTGCACAAGCAGGCGGATGGCCCTTGGTCCTGCAGGAGGGCCCCTGAAAGCCAGATGGAACCATCGGTGATCAGACAAGCCCGGGGATACGGCGCAGGATGGGGGCTGTGCTCCAGGAAAATGCACCCTGCAGGAGTTATGCAGGGTTGGAGCCCGAGGGCCCAGAAGTGAGGAAAGCCAGGATCACGACAAACCTACATCCCCTCCGTGTCAGGGAGGTCTCCTCCCCACGCTCCTGGAGAGGCAGCCCATCTCTTCTCTCACGTGGGCCCTTCATCTGTATGACGAGTGGGATGAAGGACCCCAGCGAGAGACAGGACCGAGAATGGAGGGCTGAGGACCACGTGGGTTCTGTTCAGCCTCTCTCTTTCTACCGGGGCATACACGACTTTCCACAGCTCCCATGTCCTTGAGACCCCGAAGGCCCCCCAAAAGCACCCTCTCTCAGCAGGGGGATGCAGCAGGCCGCAATGGAGAAGTGTGACAGGGCTGCTATTCCTGAACACTGGCAGGATCAGAGGGGAAGACTTAGTCCCTAAAAAGAAAGCAAACAGTGCTGCTCAGAGACTGTCCTTGGGGACACACGGCCCACTCTGCTTTAGTTTACTCTTGGCTCTTCCTGTGGGTCTGGAGGGCCCAGACGCACACTGTCGTCACTTCCGGAGCTCACGCTCCTAGACGGGCATCACAGTGAGATGGGCCATGTCCCCTGCAAAGCTCTCCGTGACCCCTGTCACTGGACGGTTCTGCATGTCCTTATATACACATATATGCACAGGCAGCGACAAGAGAATGAAATCTTAAGCCCTAGGATAGAGTCACCAAGTCTGCTGGCTCTGAGCCCAACAGGAAATCTTTGGCAGGTAACTAATTATTTCTCAAGACCCAAGTAATATGTAGAATTTTACTGTGTTCCCATCCACTTTCTCACTGCTGAGTCCCAATCTCCCTTTGAAATACCAAGGCTACTCTCATTATTCCCATTGTTCAGATGAGGAAGACTGAGGCTCAGCCCAACTCTCACAGGCTCTCAACAGCCATGCCCAGACTTTCCCCACTGCGTGCTATTGTGTCTCAGGATTCCACTGCTGCCTGACCCCCCCCACGCCCCCACCCTCTGATGCCAGGTAATAGCAAACACTGTCCCCTGAGGTGCCAAATAAGAGGCTGCTACTGGCTGGGAGAGGCTAGTTCAGCGGCCTCTTTGGGGAAGAATGAAAAGGAGAGATGAGGTGGCAAAGAGCGACCAAGAAGCAAGGATCCCATTAAAGAACCATCCTTAAAAAAATGCCCTCGAAAACCATCCATTTGTCCCCTGCTATTAGAAACAAGCACCTACAATAGGTAGTTGCAAAGATCTGTGTTGTGGCCCAAACCTTCAACCAGCTGGGCAGGAGACCGGGCTAGACTGTTCGGTGAGCATTTACTACACGCAGATCCAGGAAGGGGAAAGAGCTAGAGCAAAGGCTGGGCTGGGCCCAGGACACAAGGTAAGTTGAGGGCATGGGGGATAGATGGGGGACACACACAGCATCTCTGGAGGAAATGAGGATTGTTTGATCGTTTCCAGGGGCCCTACTCCAGTAGAATGAGCCAGGAAGGGTGTTTCAGATGGGTGCCTGGATGTTCTCCGTCTCTCTCCCACACTGTTAGCCAAGAAGCCCAAAGTCCTGGGGGCGGTGGGGGGGGGGTTGGGGTTAACAGGCAGAAGAGACAAGGGAGGCCACTTTAGCTGCTGCTGCAAGCTGAAGCTAGAGTGAGAGTGGTCAACATAGAGGAGGGGGTCTCCATAACATCTGCCCTCTCCTGCCCCAAACATTCTGAACTGCAACATGCAAAACGCTGTGGTCGCTGCTGGGAGGGAGAAATGTGAATCTGACATGGGGCCCGCCTCAGGGGCCCAAGCCCAGTGCACGTGTGTGTGTGTGTGTGTGCACATGTGCATGTATGTGGTGGGGGGCTGGGTCAATGAGCATCTAGTACGTGCCATATACTGTATCAAAAAAGGAGGTGCCTCACCGACATGGTCATCTTCTGACCATTTTGTAGAAAAGGAACCTGAAGTGAAGATGTGAAATAACTTTCCAGCCAGTCAGCGGTGTAATCCGGATTCAAGCCCAGGCCTCAAGGCAGAGCTCCTGCATGCCCACTGGGAAGCCTACACACAAGTACCTGTTAAAACCAGATCAACAAGTGGGGGCACCTGGGTGGCTCAGTCGGTTAAGCGTCCAACTTCAGCTCGGGTCATGATCTCACGGTCCATGAGTTTGAGCCCCGTGTCGGGCTCTGTGCTGTCAGTCCAGAGCCTGGAGCCTGCTTCGGATTCTGTGTCTCCCTCTCTCTCTGCCCCTCCCCCACTCACGCTCTGTCTCTATCAAAAAATGAATAAACGTTAAAAAAAAAAATAAAACAAACAAAAAAACCCAGGTCAAGTATGGAATTGTTGAATCACTGTATTGTACACTTAAAACTAATATAACACTGCATGCTAACTCTACTGGAATAAAAAAAAAAAAACGAACAAGGTCAACGAATGACAGGGCAGAGGTACAGGCAGGAGCTCTCTGAGGAGTCAGAGGAGGAGAAGTCTTGAAGAGGAGTCATTTCGGATGGGCCTGCTCCAGAGTGACTGACGGATGGAACCCAGACATTCACTCACACACTCACTCAGAGCAGACACCTACACTAGGGCCTGGGGTACAAGAGGAACCACACGTTCCCTGCCCTCGACGAGCTAACAGTCTAAGGGGGAGACTGACAAATCATCAGGCATGACTATGCAGCATGGCAAGGGTCGGGATGTGGTCCGGGGAGAGGCACATACAATTTCTCATCTGGAGGCATTCCAAGGGGGCCAGGCTGCCTCTAGCTGGGGACCATATCATAGCAGGTAGCAGCTCTGCCTGGGCCCTGCCCTGAGACAGGGTGGCATCTTCCTTCTCTGTGTTCAGCTCTCTGCAGCTCAGAGACATCAAGTAACTGACTCTAGGCCACACAGCCAAAGCGCAGCCCTTGTGGTTTCTGAGGCCCCGCTCCTTCTGGCCTTGCCTCTCTCCTTATGGCTGTTCTCTGCTGATGACTCACGGGAGAGGCCTAGGACTCTTCCTTCTGCCTGCTGGGTGGAGTGTTTTGGTTCCCAAGACTGGGTGTGGGCAGAGTGGAGACCACAGGGGCCGCTGGGCTGTGCAGAGTCCCCCGGGGCAGACAGCGTTTCCTCGATAAGCTCCCACCAGACTCCAGAGTCAACCTCAGACAGGCACGTCAGCTGCGGCCCCAGTGGGGTCAGACCACAGGCCAGGCTGGAGCTGAGACAGCTACCCACACTGTTGTTGCCTATCATCTTCCCGGCCTTCTCATTTGTACCAGGGAAAGTCAGGCCCTGCCACTCAGAGAAGAAAATCTCCCTTTAAGAGGCTGATTAAGCTGTGGTCATCCCTCGGGGGCTGAAATGGGTCCTTCCCTTGCAACGGTACCCTTTGAGCTGGGAGAGGAGCCGTGTCCTGCCACCTGGGCAGGCACCCACCTCCAGACCTCCTCCTCCTCCTCCTGCCTTTCACACGGGGTGGGGCAAGGGGAGCCTTTCTGCCTTCATCACTCCCCAGGCGCCCCACTGAGCTCTGGCATTCATCCCCCTACACCGGAGCCAGCAATGGCAGTTCCTTTCAAACCCCAGAGAAGCAAAGCCTGGATGAGGCGGTCCTCGGGCCCTTTGTGGGGGACTCGTTCCCAGGCCTTTGATCTCCCAGGCTCGAAGGAGTGGCCGCCATAATGCGGGTATTGTGCCCTCTGCACGCCAAGCCCATTGTGGACGTCCCTCTCCAGGCCCAGGCACCTGAAAGCCCATGAATGCCTACTTGTCACGAGGAGAAGTTACAGGGTCTTGAGGAAAAGGGCCCTCCCCTGGAGACACAATGGAGGAAGATCTGTGGGAGGCCAGGGCTTTTGTGTGAGAAAAACACAGCACTGCTGAGTGTTCTGAGTGTTTGCTGGGGGGCCCGGGAGGCAGCCAGGGCAGCAGCTTGGAGACTTCGGGAACTAGAAAGGTAGGACAAAACAGTTTTGTTTTTGTTTTTGTTTAAAGATTTTACTCCTCACCTCCACCTCCCCACAGCTCTGGAAAAGGGACTGCTTTGGAGGAGAGCCACATTGCGCACACAGTTGCTCCCACGAGCCTCAGAGTCCTCTCCCTCTCTCTGCCAAGCCTCGTATATCAGGGGGTGAGGCTCGCTCCTCACACCCATCGGCCTGGCTGACAGGAAGAGAGCTTTCCCCAGAATCCCCGTGGGGTCAAACGTGCCTGGACAGGCGCGTGCAATGAGGGGCGCCCCCTGGAGAAACCGCTTCTCTGTCTCTGGTCATCTACTCCACGCAGCCCTGGGGAGGTCTCTTCCGGAGTCTGAGACTGAGACAACCACAGCACTCCCCCACCCCTCAGTGGGCTGTGCAAAGAGGACAAGTGCCTGGTCAGCACCTGAAACATGGCAGGCATTTTGATAAGTGGTGGCTTTTGAGATGAGCGTTCCAGCTGCCCTCGACCGCTCCTCACCCCTGGATGCCCCCCCTCCCCTTCCCCTTCCCCACCCCACCTTTGCTCCCCTCACCACCAACCCCGCCCCCGCCCCAGTGGACCATGGCAAAGCCCTCCTGTGGCTTCACACTTCAGTTGGTGGTCTGCACGCTCCTCTCCTTCAGGCAGGATAAACGTCATGGTCTCCATGTTTTACTGAGGGGAAGACTGAGGCACAGAGAATCCTCACTTTATCTGGCAAAGGAGTGTCCTCAACAGGGAAGAGATCCATTGTAGCCATGTCAACTTTTTAGTATCCAGAGGTTCGGGGTGAAATGTCTGGCCCCGGAGCCCTGAGGAGCTAAGGAATAAGGGGGAAGGATCACCTCCTCAGCTGTCCCTCAGTAAAATCACAATGACCTTCTAGAAACTGACAGGGGCGGGGGGAGGCTGGAGCATGTAGGATAACTGGTAAAGTGCAAACAACCTGGGGCTTTCAAATCCCAGCTCCAACAGCCAAGTGACCTGAACCCTCAACTGTAAAATGGGAACAATGGTGCCCACTCTGCGGTATGGTCTCCAGCCCACCCAGCATAATGCCCAGGATGTAATCTGTGGCCTGTGCCTTCCCTGGCCACCAGCCGCTTTGCAACTCTGACGGTATCTTGGTTTTTCAAATGCTCCAGCCCCTCCCCCCGCCCCTGCCCCGTTCACCACTCTCCCTACCCCAAAGGCCTCCCAAAGATCTCTCCCTCTCCCTGGGATAGCTCAGCAAACAGCGAAGGGAGACTACCTCAAATCCATCCTACAGGACTCAGCACAGGTATCACTTCCTTTGGGGAGCCTCCCCTGGTTCCCCCAGTCCAGGTGAAGTGCCCCTGCCCTGGGCCCTGTGGCCGATGTACTTCCCCCATTCAGAGAACTTGTTCATTAATGAGTCATGATGTACTGTCTGAGACCTCCTCACTGGACCGTGTGCCCCACAGGGCAGAGATGGGTCGGTTTTACTCATGGATATACCTGCAGCACCTCCTAAGGTACCAGGGGTAAGGTTTCAGTATACATTTGCTAAAATAATCATAATCAAACAATCCATAAGAGTCATTTTCTTCCCCTTCTGTCCCTCCTGAGACAATGCCCCACACAAGGATTGTCCTTGGTATAAAACAAACAAACAAACAAACAAAAAACAAACAAAAAAACCTCAGACCTTTGCTTTATACTTTGACAAAAGAATGTACTATCCTAACTGGGAAGCCAAAGGTGTCCCCTCTTGGAGTAAGTACTCCCAGAGCAAACTTCCAAATCTGTCCCTGTTCCTGGCTCTAGGCCCAGCCAATGGCAAAGTCCCCGACGTGGCCCAGCTCACCTGATGGTGTCCTGACATCTACCCGGATCCTCCTGTCCCAAAGTGGGTGAGCCGGCAAGCCAGTGGGCTGAGCTGAAGTAAGAAGGTGGGCTCCAGGGAGGGCGTAGCAACGTGGCGCCCCGCTCACGGCCAGAGAGGCAGGGGACGGTTTGCCCTCAGCCGCCATTGCTACTCTGGCTCGTGCCAGCCCCTGGGCGGAATGAGTGAGTGAGCAAGGGTGGAAGAGAGGGCGGGGGAAGGACTGGGCAGGCGGGCTGGGCCAGCACCCCAGATGTGCGGTGGCTGTGGCTAGGCTGGTGTCTCCAGAGAAAACACACGAAGGGGCCAGGAAGACTGGCAGCCAGCCCTGCTTTGCTTGCAGTAGTGAGGCCCAGGAAGGGGTAGGAGCCAGGCTGGAGGCTGTTCCTCTGCCCTTTCCTTTGACGCTCGGCTGCAATTCCATTAAAGCAAGGAGAGGAGGCAAAAGATTCCCAGTTCAGGGAATCGCTTTTCACCTCTGCAGCTCTGTATGGGCGCCAGTCAGCCCCGCCTTGGGGTGCAACTGCCTGTCGTCCATCCACTAAGTATTTTTTGAGTGCCTACTATCGCCAACCACCATTAAAGTCACTGGGGATAGAAAAATTCCTGCCTTTGGGGGACTTTCATTTCAAAGAGTGACAGGAATGTGTCTTATGATAAGCCTGTTATACGGCTATTTCCCCATCTGGACCGTGGTTTCACAGAGAGAAGGAACAGATCCCGTTCACCTCGAGATTCTCCAGGGGGCCAAATGCAGAGCCTGACACTAATGCTAGCCTTACAGCCACCAACAGGATTTGTCCCCCAGTCCACGAGCCCCTTTCCTTGGCATGTGGGCCCTGGCAGTACCTACAGACAAGGAGGGGGTGACAGCAGCTCAATTTCATCTGTCCCTGGCCGCACATAAAATGAGTTGGCTTCACATTTCAAGCTGCTTTCAAGGGAAAATCCATCACGGGTGGTTTCTGCACTCGAGTGTGTGGGGCGTGTAATAAGGTATAGTTTCTGGTGATCAGATACAGGAAAAGTATTGCAGGCCCACAGAGAAGATCAAAGCCACTGATCAAAGATGCGGATCAGACAAGCAACACCACAGAGGCACAGTCCCTGGGGAGGCATCGTCAGGCGGGGAGGGTTACGGCCACACAGGCCAGCAGGACACACGAGTGATTACCAGGCACAGATCTGCACGGACCCACATCAGAAGTCAAGGGCTTGGACATAATCCAGGCTCAGGAAAACAGAGCTGGCAGCATTATCACCAAAGCACCCGGCAGCCCGAGAGCCTTGCCCCTTACCCAACATAAACGCAGGACCCGAGACACCGCGGTCCTCACTGATGCCGAGGAACGGAGACACCACTTGCTTCACCAGTTCCTCCAGCTGCAAATAACCCTCACTTGGGCCTGTGGGCTCGTGAACACTCTGGAAATAAACATCCAAGAGAGACAAGGGTCAGTCAAAAGTTGCCAGGGCCAGCTGGCACTCAGCCACCAAGTCCTGATTGCCTTCCTACTACATTCAAAGTGGTGACACCAGCAGGCGGCATCTCTGTGGCTGGAATGAAGGAAACTGAGGCTTAAAGCCCGAGTCACTTGCCATGGGTCACAGGGATCAGAACTGTCCAGGGCAGGTGGGACTGCCCACTTTGGTCCCAACCATGTAATCCCACCCCACTGCCACAATGCAGGCACTTTACACGGACCAAAGCAGAGGCCTCTCAACAACGCAAGGAGCCAGGGACCCTCCCTCATCGTCCACCTTCTACAGATGAGGAAGTAGCACCCAGAGAGCTCAAGTAACTTTCCCAGGAACACTCAGCTGGTGAGTGGCAAAAACCTGGGACTGGAATGCCGGCTGTCTGGCTCTGAACCCATCTTACTGCCACTTGTTAAGGAGGTTAGAAAAGAAAGGGGGACAGAATATGGAAAAATCCAGAACAGTAGAAGAAAGGGAGACTCACTGTGGAGCCAGACAGATGTTAGGCACCAAGATGAAGAAGAGTTAGTTCAAAAGCCCAAAAGGACAGGAGTCCTCAGGGCTAAGCCTGAACAAACACCAACTAAAACACATGACAACGGTCAAAACCAAAAAGGAGACAAAACATGACGAAGGTTCTCTAGAAGACCGGTAGACTCCTAGGGAATCCAATATCTTGCTGGAAAGGGCTCGAAGCCTTGCTCTGTGTTGAGGGACTGCGGAAAGACAGAGAGAAAAGGCTCCGTGGGGGCTCCCCTCGGCCCAAGAGGACGTCCCACCAAATTCTCAAATTGGAATTGATGTTACAATCACCTTTACCTAAAAAGTAAAAACGCCTCACTGTGCTGGAGTTTTCAGGGATTAGAGGAAAAGATGGTGGAGGGGTGAAGCGGGAAGGGCCCATCCCACAGGTGGGGGAGGCCTGGGTGGGGTGGAGCCTCCCCTGCACACAGGCTGACTTGGCCCCTTGTCAGCTCCCCCCACCACGGAGACGGGGATGGCTGGGGGCAGTGACAGGGAAGGAGTGGCTTAAGGAAACACAAAGGAGGTTGCGGAAGTGGGCTGTGGGGACAGAAGACTTGGAGGCTGGGGCTGGGAGGGGTGGGAAGGGAGGAGATGCAGAATAAACACGAGTGGGCCTCAGACTCCCTAGCACTGGCAGGGGACAGGGGACAGGGGACAGGGGACGGTGGGAAGAAGGCAGGATGTTTCTCATGCCCTCCGGGCTCTAATACCCCTCAGCGTGGGCCGAAGCCATGGAAGCAAAGGGGGGAAAGCACAGGGCCTGCTTCACTGGGGAAGGAAATCCTCAAGGCCACAGAGGGGAGAGCGGAGCCTTGTTAATGCTCCCCGGGAACCACCCAGGCCTCAAGAGTGCAGCAGTTTCAGCCCCAAAACCACCTCGACTGGTGTTCAGAGCTGAGGAGACTTTTTTCTTTTTCATTTTTTTCCTCCTTGTTATTTCTCAGGGATATTTCTCTGAGATATTTCTCTGTTATTTCTCTGCCTTCTCCTCCCACCCCCCACCCAAGTGTTTCCCCCACTACGATTAATAAACGCTAAACAGAGAGGGGCAACAGAGAAAGGAGAGGAGGCAAGAGGTGGGAAGAAAATGGGTTAACAAGTGCATGGTTTGGAGCTGGATGGTTTTCTCCCAGGGTAGCTGCTGGACAGCCTGGCTTGCACACAGCCCTCAGCCTGGCCGCCGGACTGCTATGTATTTGCAAGGCCCAGTGCAAAATGAAAATGTGGGGGTCCGTTACTGAAAAATTATTAAGAATTTCAAGACGGCAGTGGGAGAGAATTAAACCAAGCACAGGGCCCTGCTTGGCATGGGACCCCGGGTGACTGCACGGGTATCCCTCAGAAGGCACTGTTCTAGGATGATCTCAGAACCTGTCTGTACCTGCCAGGAGGAACCAGATCTCTCTAGTGGTCAAAACCGCTGGTCCAGCCTCTCCCTGGGGTAGCTTGATACAGCCCATAGCAGGGAAGTTGGAGCCCCTTGCGTATTTTGGGGAGGGAGAGGTTTGTTCAGTGACATTTTGGAAGAGCACTGGAAAAGGGAGAGAAGGCCTGAGAAATGGCTCTTTTCTCTGTACGAGTCAGGCAGGGAAAAGCCAGCCCCAGATCTCATGGCACTGGGGAAAGTGGGGGTCTGGGGAGAGAAGGGAGCAATTCTAACTACTGGGACCCAAATTTCCTGCAGTTGGAATGATCCCAGGGCACGGCAACCTGCTAGTTGCATTCAGACCCAGCAGCTGCCATCCTGCTATTCAAGACGACAGACCTGGACTGGCCAAGCATCCCGATTCGTCACTGTCACATTCCCAGCCCTGGGCTTTATAGCTCCCAGGGTGAGGAAGAACGTGGGCCAGAACTAGTCCCACGAGACCCTTGGGGGAAATAACGCCAAATGCCCAGCATTAAAGGGGACCATCTTAGAAGCTTATGTAGCATCTCCCAGGACCCTGGGGGGACTGCTGGAGGGCAGGCAGTTGTAGCTGGGCACGGCTCGGTGGGCAGGTAGCAAGAGCTGAGGACTGGATGACAGATCCAGATCTTACAGATTAGGACGTGACCTTAAGCTGGTTGGCCAACTCTCTGAAACTCCATCTCATCTGTGAAAACAGGAAAACAGGGACTGTTTCCTTGCCCAACTTCCCAGACCTCTGTCACGACCATGGAGTTTCTCCGACTGTACTTCTGTCTGCCAAGAGACAAATCCCAACTACGTGATGGTCACTGTCAGGGGATTTGAGGCCAGAGACCTGGGGTCAGTCCTACTCAGGCTCTTTCTGGCTGTGCCATCACTTGCGGAATGGGTGTTTTGTTTACCTTTCCCCGGGCCTGCTATGTGCTGAAGGAACAAGAGGGAGGAGCAAACATACAGACCTGCCTTGGCCTGAAGGGGACCGTGGATCCTGGAAGACTCTGCTGTGTAGGGAGACACAAAGGGGGTGCCAGTGTGGCCGCAGTTTCCAGGTGAGGCTGGGGAGGTGGGAGGACCGGAGGCCAGGGTACAGACTGGGCTGCTCTCCTAAGATCCCACCGGGAACCCCACAGACAGCGGTGTGGACTGGGGGCCAGGAGGGATGAAGGAAGCATCTCCCAGGCAAGCAGGCTAACCCCTACGGGGCTTCGGGGGGATGACGGCGGCTTTCTCATGTGATTCTTGGGTTGTCCAATGTGGGAACGTGGTGGGCGTTTCTCATTAGTACAGAGACAGTCCTTTTTGGTCTGCTGTCAGCAGGTGGGGACCCCCACCCCAGTTCTCCCTCCAAAAGAACAAACAGCAACAACAACAAAGGAACACCTGTCATCCCTAAAATATTATAAATGGAAATAAGAGGGGGAAAGCCCAACTCCTCTTTCCCAATTGTCCTATCCAAACCCTAAAGGGCTCATTTTCTAGACTTTTTCCGTGGGATGCAAGCTCTGCTTTATGCATCCCAGACATGAGCCCACACACACACTTTCTGACCCCCACGCCTTCTCCTTCCCTGCCATAAACATGCCTGAGCTGGTTTTCCAGACATTTAAGCGCCCTCTTGTCCTATTAGGCAGCTCTTGCTCCTCTGACTTCAGGAAAGGGGGAGAATGCCCAGAAGGACGGCCTAGCTTAGACAGCCAGAAGGCAACAGCAGCTGGGGGAGGGGGAGACCAGGGCCCCAAGCCTGCTGTTCTACCCCTGCCAAGAGGGCAGCGGGGTCACCACCAGCCTGACCAACGATGGAACCGGCTGCCCTGGGGAACGGCTCAGACCTGATGCTGTGGCAGCTGAACTTGTTACAGAGGTGGAGGCATAGTTGCCATCTTCTGGGGCTGTCCCTGGGCTGCAGCTCTGTTTCTTGGGAACTATGCACCCCCGTCCATCGGATCGGGCTCCCTGACGCCATGTTTATGGTACTCGACCCAAGGTCATGGCTGACTGGCAAAGGGGAGTCGTGTAGCCAGAGCTAGACAAATCCAATTCTTTCCCCTGAGTGTACATAGCTCTGAATCTTACCACCTCTTGCTGAGGGAGCTTGGACAAACACACACTTCCCGGGTTTCCATTTCTTCATCTGTAAAATGGGAATAACAACACTGTCCACCTCATAAGGTGGTCGTTTGGATTATCTGATTCAGAAATCAGCCAGTAGCATTAGCTCATCTTCCCACTGTTGATTCAAAACTGGGATTGAGAGACAACCATCTGGGTCAGCTCTTGGTGGAAACACGGGAGTTGTGTGTGGGATGCCACGTTTGGTCAGGTGCAAACCAAAGTACCGAATACAATTCTGCAGAAGGAAGGAGAAAGGGAGAGACACCAAGTCCACGAGGCACCGGGCAGGGCCAGGAGAGGTAGCAGCAGAGAGAAACAAGGCAAGACTGGTAAGTGGTGAAAGGCTGGCAGCTTTGGGGCCTGATGTGGTCTCACTGTAGTCTCTTAGGGTGCCCACCTGCCTGGGAACCCTCTAGGGAGTTCCTGGTCTGGCTTCAGCTAGGCTACAGCACGCTCTTGTGGTCGCGTGTGACTTATGGATCACTGACATGCAGGAGAGCGGGGAGGGTGCTTCCTGAATGACAAGACCTGCTTCTCTGGCCCCCACTGGGATCCCAGCATGGAGCACGGTGCCAGGGGCCTCACAGGCACTCAGTGGAGGTACAGCAAGGGAACAAATGCGCTAAGGCACAGGAACAGCTACACTGAAGAATACGAGCTAAGCTAAGATGTTCAAGTCGTTTGGTCCCTCTGCCATCCCACAGGGTCTCTTCCTCCCTTGGCCACGTGGCCACATCTCCACCGGGGCCTCACCCACCTGCAGGACAAGCAACATCTGGACAATGGATGAGGGCGGCTGGGACCGGGCCAGCAGCAAGTCACCCGGCTTCACCTTCAGCAGGACCAGGTCGCGGAAGCCCAGCAGAGAGATCTGGCGGATGGTCAGCTCCTGGCCCTGGAGAGGAGAGAGGGGGCAGGGCTGGGAGGTGAGAGCCCGCTGGATATGCCACTAACCACGGGGGTTCCAGGACAACCAGTGTGTACAGAGCACCACGATGGGCCGGGATGAGGTGTCTGCAGACCTGGGTGGGGAGAAGACTGCCAAAAAGTCGAAGATTTGGCCCCTTCCTCCCCCCGTCCTTCCGAATGAAAACTTCATTTAAGATTAAGGTGTGACTCAGAGGTGCCTCGTGGCTCAGTCGGTTAAGCGTCTGACTTCAGCTCAGGTCATGATCTCACAGTTTGTGGGTTCGAACCCCGTGCTGGGCTCTGTGCTGACGGCTCGGAGCCCGGAGCCTGCTTCCGATTCTGTGTCTCCCTCTCTCTCTGCCCCTCCCCAACTTGTGCTCTCTCTCTCTCTCTCAAAAATAAATAAAACATTAAAGGAAAAAAAGATAAGGTGTGACTCACTCAATCTGCCTAAGTGACCCAAGATGGGACAAGATACATGGGGGCTATGCTGTCATGGGGGGCAAGGGGCATTCAGGAAGGAGGAAGAAAGGAAGATGGGGGGAAGCGAGAGAAAAGATCAACACTAGCCCTGCCCCCCACTTTCAAGGCTGCTTCCTCAACTTTGCTTAATATGTGAGCGCCTGGTGCATGACAGGCAAAGAAGGAAAAACACGGGGACTCATTTTGACCGTGCAGGGTGCAGGCGGAGGATGAACATAACTAATAATCCTAAGAGCTGATACTACCCAAGCTCCATGTGCAAGCCATGACTCTAAATATTTTAGATGGAAGTAACACGTTTAGTCGCCACCCTTTCGGATAGGTACTATTACAAAACCTACCCCGCAGATGAAAACCCTGAAGGACAGGGCTATGGTACTATATCCAGGGAAGAGCTGGATCTCAAACATTAACCGGTTGATTTTAGAGCTGCCAAAGTTTCCCAAAAGAGAGAGGAGGGCCTCTTTCCTAGACTCTCCTTTGCACATATATATACAACACACACCAAAGATGGGTTGCTCTTGGGAGAGCCAAAGATATCATCAAGGCACCTGCCAAACAGGATGTAGCTTTTCATCCCACAAGTCTGCCAAGGCTTAAGGAAGTTTTACATTTCCCGTAACTCCTTAGGGTTGCCATCCCCGCATCCCCCCCCTCCCTCCACCAAGAGATGCACACAACCACCACCAGTGCCTTCCAGGCTCGGGTCAACCACCCCTCTCCCTGATTGCCTTCCCCACCTCCTTAAGGTGCTACAGTTGCTACTTTTTGCCCCACACGCCAGCACTCGACACTGACCGCCTGTCTCTTAGGTCTCTGCCCTCGCTTCCCCTCCAGGGTTCCTTTCCCCTTATGAGGTAGGAAGATGAAGGCAAGCTTCCACACCCTTGAACACAGTAGGTACTCAAAACCACACCTGTCCAATGAGGAAGTAGGTGTCAGACACCCATCCAGGCAGGGGGCTCTAAGAAGGATCTAGCCGGACAAACAGACACCTTGGTGTGTTACCACCAGTAGTGAGAACCGCTAACTCAGGGCTTCCCGCGGTGGGGTGTCTGGAACAGCAGCGGCAGCAACAGCACTTGGGAAACCGTGTGTGGGGAAGCGGATGGACGGGCAGCATCACCTGTCACCGGAGCTTCTGATTCTTCTAGAGAAGCAGGACAGTAACGTCCTCAGACCCTCACAGCTGGGCTCCCGCTTGGATGTATGTGAGGGTCCTTCTTGGCCATCTGACGATTGTCCCAGGGCCATGCTCACTCAGGTGCCACACTTCCATCCTAAACCCATCTGGATACACCCACCCCTTGAAATTCCATGCCCACCAGGTCCCAAGAGAGAGACCTGGGTCTATACACCCCCGCCAACAGGATGCCAAATAAAACAGAGGATGTCCAGTAGATGTGAATGATTTTTTAGTAGAAGTATGTCCCAAATGTTGCATTATTCATTGTTTATCTGAAATTCAAATTTAACTCAGCATCCTGTCATTTTATTTGCTAAATCTGGGAATCCTACCCCTAGGTCTGTCTTCTTAGGACCCAGTGCTGGCCTAGTGACTATCACAGGGTATGGGGGCTCAACTGTCTATATAAATGCTGCAAACCCCCTCACGGGGGTAAAGGATGGACCTGAGGATAAAGGAAGGGATCAAAAGAGCAGTGAGCTGTGCGGGCCAGAGGCTTCTACTAAAAATTGTTAGGGGCAGGCCAGAAATGGAAAGGAGCTCTGTAGGCATAACTTCCCAATGTTTAAATATTGATACATATTTAAAAGAATTCCAAGCTCCCATAAAATACCATTCAGAGCAAACAAAGCATGTGGGCCCTTAGGTCTGGTACCAGGGTCATTCCTACCACTGTTAATGGCTCAGCTGCTATGCCCCACACCCACACTTCCCCAAAGCCAGGTGAGATAGGAGCCTTAAGCCCAGGGGCGGGGTGGGGGGGCAGTGTTAATGCAGGATGGAGAGGTGAGTCTGGGAGAGGAACATCGATTGGTACACCTGCCTTCGGGGGCGTCTACTCTGCAGTGGCAATGCCTCGTCCTGCTATTAGACTCTGCGGGAAGATGGAAGGAAATCACCTCAAGTGTTAGGAGAAGCCCAGGTCACACAATAATACCAAAGAGATGCTACTCACTGCTCACACGAAATTCCACATTTTGCAGATGAAACCGAGCTATGCTCAGAGAAGTGAAATGAGTTTGCCCAGGACCAACTACTGATTCTCAGTCTAGTGTTCTTTCTGCTACATCATGTGGCTACTTGTCTTCGGGAATCCCTTACAGAGGGCAAGAAACATTATTCCTTTCCCACAGTTTGGTACAACAGGAACCCTGCCTTAAAATTGTGCTTCAAAGAAAGGGAGGGGGGAGCAAAGAAAGGAAGGGACAGAAAAGAAAACAGTCTCCCTACCCCATCTCTGCTTCTGAAAAGCTGGAAGAAACAAACCACTCCGAGAACATACAAGGCATATTCAAAACCAAGAGGGTGAGGAGAGCCTACAAATTGCTAGTTACGCAGGCGCTCTCTCTTTGCTGGAGGTCAGATGCTAAACACAGACCAGAGAGCCCTTCAAAGAGCCCCAAGGTCCTTAGCCGACTCAGGCACCCAACGTCCTGCCTCTCCCCGGTTCACCAGGAGGCCCGAGCTGGCAAAGGCCAAGGAATGAGACAGAGTGCTGAGGCCGGCAGGAGGTCGTTCCTCCGAGACTGACCTGAACTGGATAAAATATTGCCTGCAGGGTGGGGAGAGTCTCAGTGAAGAAGTGGTCCCACACTTCAGCCAGAACCTCAATGCGATTTTCACCTACACGAGGGCGAGAAGATGGGAGGGGAGAAAGAAAGAAAAAGAATTTGTCATTACTTGCAGGAGAGGCTAGAGACCACTCCGTGTCAAAGGGAGCATGGGGGCAGGTAACTCATGACCTACATTTCACCTAGGAGGCATTGCTACAAGTAAACGTGGGAATGAGTGGAAAGCCTTAACCGAAAAGAGGCAAATATGTCTTCTATCCCCCAATCCAGGAAAGGGAGCTGAAGTCTGGAAATCACAGAACAGTTGCCGCTGTGGTGAGAATGGTAACAACATTCTCAGGCACTGTACTAAACTCCTCATCTACATTTCATGAATAAACTATTCCCTCACTTTACAGGCTCAGAGAGAGAGGCCAGGTGTCTAGCCTAACATCACACGGCTAGAAGGCAGAGCTGGGATTCCAGAATCCATGCCCTTGACCAACATTATCTGGGACGATCACGTGCACAATTATATATTGTTTTGATTTTCTAATCACTACGACACTGGGTTTTTATTCTGGATTTGAGCTGTTGGGACAAGGAGGTGAAAAGAAGGGCCTGGAAACTGTCACTTCCACCCACTGGTTTGCAATAACCAGCGGGGAGAGGGAAGCAGCACATCACCTGCAGAACTCCAGAACTCAGGCCCCGCCTCCTGATGCTATACTTACGCTCACCCCTGGGATCCTGAGCCACTGGTCAGGCACCACTCCCAGGCTGGGTGTACATGGGTCACCCAATGCCACCAGAAGGCCGTGCCAGGAACCCCGCACCTGCAGGAAAGGCCGGCACTGGCAGAGAGGAGCCTACACGGTGGCTGCTTTTTAATGACCTAGATAACAGAGCTGATTGGGCACCGTCTTTGCTCATCTGAGGCCGAGAAACTGGGTCGGCCAAGATTAGACACTGAAAGATGCGTTTGGCAAAACACTGCCAGTTCCACTGAACAGATCTTGAAAGATTCATTTAGCCTCTTCCGCCTATTAATTTAATGGACAATAAAAGCAGCGGCTGGGAGAGAGAACAGAACAAGGGCAGAACCAGCAGCTAGCGGGGCCAAAGATGCATGGATTTTTGAAAGCTTGGAGAGACACACGCTAGGGGAAAATGCAAATCCATAGTCCCCTGTAATTTGCCTCACAAAGTGCTAATTACACGTTGTTGGAATCATTGATTGACTTCTCTGTCTCCTCTCCTAGAATGGGATGGGCGTCTGGGTCCTGTCTGTCCTGCCCCACCATTATTATTTCTAGTGTCTGGCATGTTGCCAGATCAATAAATTACTTTTTAGAAATCTCTGAGTGAATGAATCACAAGTAACAAGGGTACAGGCTTTCGCAGATGCTGCGGCTGGTGAGTGAAGGGGGTTAACATTTAGCCCCAGTATGGGACAGGACACAACAGGACTTAATAATTAGCTCCAACATTTTCCTTTGGTCTTAGATCAAGGAAACATCCGCAACACGGGCAATCTGGAGGGGACAGTCTGTTTCCTTCTTCTGCATCCTCACCCTCCTTCTCTATTCCCCTAAGTATGTGGATTTTATTTCAGCCCCTCAGGCTCACCATGCTCTGTACACCACAGGGCATTTGCATGTGCTAGTCCCTTTGCCTAGACTATTTTTTACCCCTCTTTCTGCCTCACCTACACCTGCCTGTTCTTTTAGTTTCAGCTCCAGCATCACTTCTATAGCAAAGTCTCGCCCATGGGTCAAACCTCCCTCCTACAAACTGTATTTTTTTTTTTAATCTTTTAAATTTTTATTTATTTTTGAGAGAGAGACAGAGCAGGAACAGGGGAAGGGCAGAGAGAAAGGGAGACACAGAATCCCAGCAGGCTCCAGGCTCTGAGCCCGATGCGGGGCTCGAACCCACGAACCGCGAGATCGTGACCTGAGCCAAAGCCGGACGTCCGACCGAGTCACCCAGGTGCCCCAGACTGTATTCTTAGTACCTGCTGCAGTTACAGTGTTATATTTCATAATGATTTGATTAATCTCTCTCTTCACCACTGGGTTATGAGCTAATCCACGAGGACCTGGAATCCTAGGATGGTTTTGTTCACCACCGTGTCCCCAGCACCTAGCAAAGTGTCTGGTAGATGGCTGATAATCAACCAATGTCTGAACGAACCAATCTTTTCAAATGTAGGCTATGCTAGTTCGTGGCAGGGAGGAGTTGGGGAGCTCAAAAGGAACATCTGACACGTTAAGCCATCCTGGTACCCAAAACCAAGGTGAACCCAACACCCGGGGAACGTACTGCACAGGAGAAAAGGCCATATTCCAGCTGCTTTATTGACGGCCTGTATCCTAAGCCTTCTATTACAAAGCCCAGCAGAGGCCTTCCCGACACGAAGGAAGGGCAGGAGAATCCTGCAGATCCGTGCCGGTGCCCGCTTATTCCCCTCCACCGCCAGGATGGAGAGCTCGTCAGCACATGAGGTAATCTTTCAACCCAGCAGCAGGAAGGCACCTCTCCTGGGAACTCGGGTCTAATTGCTGGCTTCGAACTTCACAGAGTAATGGAGGTTTTGGAAAGTGTTCAGAGAAGAATGTCCGACTGACACAGGCTAACAAAACAGGGTGACCCCGGGGAAGAAAGAGTTTCAGGGAGGTGACTTCACCTCCAGAAACAGCCCCTAAGGACTTAGCCCCCCGCAAAGATGAAGGGGGCTGCACAGAAGCTTCTAGACCACCACCCTATAAAAACTGTCCTCTAAATGTGCCACAGGAGTTTAGATCACCGGAAGCCCATAGAAGGGGAATCAGGGACTCCTTACAGTCAAGGCCACGAAAGCTCTGGGAAAGATTCCTGGAAGAAACACGGCAGATCCTGCCCACAAAAGATCAACACAAGGATAAGAGCTGCCTCTGTCCTTTCTGCGGCCATAAGGGACACATGTACAATGTGTCCATAAAACAATCAGGTCAACAGAGTACGGTCTGTTCAGTGATAGGATGGATCCTATAGCAAGGGAATCCTTTCTGTCAAATAAAATCTTTTGTGGGGTTGTAATACATGACATAAAAAAGTGGAGAAGTTCTGGCTGAAGACAGGAAAGGCCCTTCAAGGTTCTCCACCTCTTTCACTGTGCAGAGGTGACATGCAGACTTCACGGCCAGCATGGACCCGGGGAGAACCCCCGCCCTGGTGCCCCATGGCGTGCTTTAGGGCAGAGGCAGAGAACCTCAGATGACCTTCATTTACCCCATTCAGCACCATTTCTGAGCCTTCACTCCAAATGTATCCGTGTCAAGCATCACTGGAATAAAAGACATCCAACTCTTCCCTGAAAACACTTACAGACTTGGTTTTGCTCGGTATCTTTTTCATGAAGCTGGTTTCCCACATTTGCAGGAGCATGTACTAACCCCTCAGGTGACTTACAGACAAATAATGTGGCCAGAGACCACGCTTCCCTTCCCCCCCTTTACTAGGCAGCCACCTTCCATACTTGTGTACTGGCCCGACTGTTAAATGCAAAAGGGGCACAAAATCCCTGTCAAAGCCACTCACTTAAAATTAAGGCCCTGGGCTAGTGGGTGTTTATAAGGTTGAAAAAGCCTGAATACAGCTATATGGAAGGAAAACAAGGCTACAAGTTCAGTCAGCTGTCACATATATGGAAGTTAATTTCTAATCTCTATTCTTCCAAAGGTCTGCTGAGCACTTACTGTGGGCCAAGCACCGGAACTTTCCGGTGTCAGCTTCTCATTTGTCTCCTACTTTGCCTTCCCAGGGGACACTTCATGGAACAAGAATCTCTTTCCCAGGGAATGGAGGTGAAAAAAAAAGGGATGCTCTATGGCCTGATATGTCTGGGACTAGTAGTAAATTTGACCTACAGATAGAGGTCTTTAGGCTAAAGTACCAAAAAAAAACAAAAAAAAAAAAAAACAAAAAAAAAAAAAACCAGTTTGTGGACCTACGGCATGCCAAGTATGATGCTACGCCAGGTACACTCCTTATACTCCTTATAACTCCTAGCCCATTTGGTCATTTTAAAAATGATAAAAAACTGGGGCACCTGGGTGGCTCAGTCAGTTAAGCATCTGACTCCTGATTTCAAGTCAGGTCATGATCTCACAGTTCATGAGTTCAAGCCCTGCACTGGGCTCTGTGCTGAGCATAGTGCCTGCTTGGGATTCTCTTTCTCTCTCTTTCTATTTCTCTCTCTCTCTCTCAAAATAAACTTAAAAAAATTTTAATAAAAAATTTTCAAAAATAAATAATCAGTAAAAACCAAGGCTCAAAGGAACTAGAAACTTGGCCAAAGTCACCGAAGAAGTAGGTGGTAAGCTAAGGTCAGAATCCACCTTGGAGGCAGCTGAGAGGTAGCCCTTGATAGAGTCCCGGGGTTGGCCACTTCTTGCCTTGGTCCCATCTCCCATCTCCATTCGGTCCCTTTCTATTCTGTCTGCTGGGCTCTAAAATCTTTTCAGGCCAGGTATCTTCCATTGCCTATCAAATCATACGCCATTCAGCAGGGGCCTATTTAGCCTAATGCCCCCCAAACAGGTAGGCCTCCTGTCATATAGGACCTCAACTAAGATGAAAAAGGCCAGTTAGAAATAGCCTGGGTCAGACCAGGGAGAACAGCATGTCAGGATCCGTGGTAGAATTTATCCCTCCACAGGGGACCGCCAGCACGCATCCCGTGAAACACCCTCGGCGAGGGTTCTCGGAGAAGACCACCCCAATCCCACCTCATTTTTCAAAATACAGATCTGACTGGCACAGCCACAGTGGCTGGCTCCAAGCAAGTGAGGCCGCTCGCGGGGGGAGCGAGAGACAGGGTGAATCACTCACTTGGAGCCTGCCACTCTTGGACAGAAGCATTTCAGCTGTCCAAACAGCAGAGGCTGAGTCACAGGGCCCACTGTACGAGGGCTGCCTTGTACTTGCCTTCACACAGCTTAATCTTCTCCTCCACAAACAACAGGCCTTTGGCAAGAAGCTGATTCTGTCAAGAGAGAACAAAGAACACAAGGGTTGGGCTACTTCACGCACCGACAAAACCTCTTCCACGTCCAATGGGCGAGGGCGCGGGGCTCTGGGCCCTTGGATGCCAGTCACGCTTCCAAGTACTAGAAGCCATCTGTCCTCTTGGAAGATCAGGCTTCGGGAGAAGTCAACGAGACATCCCATGGCAAACGAGGGAGACGAGAGCCAAACTCAACCACTATTCCATCCCTCCAAGCAGGGAGGAGGCATGCCACAGGCTTGGCTGAGTCCTACGGCAGGCCTGTGGTGGACACCCGATGTCCTTCAAGCCCTTCATCTAAACTCAGAAAAGGGAGCGTTGAGGTAATGGGAAATTGTGCAGAGATAATATATTTTTTTAAGAGATGAATTTAGGGTTTCCCACGCAAGCATGAAAGAGACTGTACGCAAAACCTTAAGCAGCCGTGAGTATGTGTCCACCAGTGAGGGTGTGCATGGAAAGCTGTGGAAAGAGAGAGTATGGTTAAGTCCTTGTGCAATTGTACCTAGCAACTGCTGAGTGTTCTGCGCATGTCAGAGGGTTTATATCCTTCATTTCACCTAATTGCAACCCTCCCAACAGACCTAGCCGGTTGGTGCCATGACCCTCACTTTACTGATGGTCAGTGAAGAGACCGCCTACAGGAGACAGACCAGGTCTTCTTAGCTCCAGAAGCCATGTTCTCTCCACTCTGCTTTGTTGCCTTCTAGCAAGTCTCCCCACCCAGAGCCCCCTTAAAGGGCTAGCGCGGTCCCATAAGAAGTGGAGCAGCCTCTTCACAGGTCACAGAAGCTCCAAGAGCAAGGATGCACTGGTGCCTCTCCACTCACCTCACATTATCAGATTATCAAAGTCCTATGCTTATGGGACAGGGGGCCCATGGTGATCTGTATCCTACAGAAAACCTAATGCATTTCTTAGTATTCTCCTTTATAAAACCTTAAAACCCTGTTGCAACGATGACAATGATGCAAACCCTCGTGCATAGCAGAGTGGAAACAATTTGGGTATCAGACGGGGGCTCAAGTCCCAGCTTGGCCACACTCGAGCTGTGTGATCTTGAACTTTCTCTAATACTTGAATTCCTCAGCTGTAAAATGGCACCATACCAGCAACATCATAAAGTTCTTATAAGACTTAGTCATTACACACACACACACACACACACACACACACACACACACACACACAGTATCTCATGTCCTTAGTACTCAGTGGTAATGGGCATTGATGATAATAGCTGTTCTCTTAGCCCATCTATCTTCACAAAGGAGTGGGAGTTAAAGAGAGTCGGTAATGAATGGGCCTACATCAAACATATTAAAATATTTTGTCAAAGGAACTGTCACATTTCTGTGACTCACACATATAAACCAAATTTCAGAAGCCCTATTAAAATTCACAAGAGATGATCTAACTTCAAAAAGTAGTTGGCCAGCATTTAGCGTCAAGATGGAACCCCAACTCAAAGTCAGAATGACATCTTCTAGGAGAACACCAACTCTGTTAAAGGAGACAAAAATCAATTCCTTTACACAGAACGATGGAACAGAGAGGTAGTTCCAGCGAGACCCCACCTGCATTCTCCACCTTCCAGCCAAACAAATGAATCCCAACAGCTTCTGGGTCAGAAAGCAAGAAAACACCACTGCACCAAATTTAGACTATCAGAAGCAAGGCTCTGTGACAGCCGGGTTGGACAGGAAAGGACTGTGTAGGTGCTTCCAGAAGGCAGTCGCTCCACCTGCATGTTTCTGAGCAGCTGGGGCCTCAAGTCTCTGTGTGGGTCCCTATCACCCATCCAGGTGAAGTTCTCAGAACTTCCCCTGGGTGCTCTGTGCAAGGGCTCCTGATGCCATTAGTCTCTGTCACCACCTCTGATGCCAACACAGATGTCCCAGGCTTCTTCCAAAACAACTTTACAACCTTCCAAGATGTCATGTTTCTGCAATGCACCTGTGAATGTGATTGCGCCTCCGTCTTAATGCAGTTTTTGTGACTTTGTCCTATGACGTCTACATTTTAAATGGCAGGGGTGGGGGTAGAGTGGTGGGAGAACAGGAAGTACTGACAACAGAGAGATAAAAGCCTAGTCCAGGCGATGTCATGAGTTAAAGAAACAAATTCAAACCTTGTATCATACTCACTAGGTCCTTAGCGGTGAAGGCCATTTCTTACTGCTCCCAAACATAGCAGATGTTAATAAACATTGGCTGAATATATATATTGCCTGTTTTGGTGCTGAAGCCCATTTTGAACTTTTAAGAAATCAAGATAAGAGACAGAATATGTAGAAGAGGGGAGAAAGTGATACAGGGTCCCTAAATCTGTTGACGTATTCTTTACTTGATAAAAATCACTCTGTATCTGTACCTTAAGGGATAAGCTTTAAATGATGGCCCAGGTTCTTATTTCCCTCTCTCTCCTACTTCTTCCCCCTTCAAGGAGACATTTGGGGAAAGAAAAAAGGCATTTTTTTTTCAATGCAAAGGAATGATTTGTGTATTATGGAGAAATGGAAAAGAAAATACTCTTTTAAAATCCTCATGATACACAGTTCTATAACTTAGGCCAAAATAAAAGCAATAGAAACTTGGGCTCAGGAGGGGACTTAAGGAGCCTCTAGCCATATTCTGCCATCTCCCCAGCCCTGTGGTCAAAATCCACTGGTCACACGCAGTTTTGAGGCTATTTTGGTGGACTTGTCCTTTTCCAGGAAACTAAAGCACCTTTCAAAAGCATCTTGCAGATTCTGCTATCCGCAAGCATTTGTAGATTTTGCTCTTATTTTACAGCTGAATGAATAACTGGTCTCCAGCTTTTGTTTGTCACGTGCACGCAGAGGAGGGATCACTGGGCCCAGCCTAGCCCACAGCCCCTGCTCTCCAGAGAACCTCCCGCCATGCACTCAATGGATCTGTGCCCCACTGTGCAAGCTCAAACCCCTTGATCACAGCCTGCATCTCCGGCTTAGCTGATTGGCCTGTTTCCTATCCCATTGCTGACCCAGGTCTCAAACTGAGCCAACAGTCTTCTCTCCTGGGAATCTGCAGTCACACAGGCTCCTACCCTCCAAATGGTCCTATGTTCCTCCGGGCCTCATGGCCTGAAGGGCTTCCTGCTTGGGGTTTAATGCTCTGCAGTTGCCATTTTAATTCTTAGTATTTTTTATCTTCAAACTTGTGTTTTGTAAGTGAAATCTGATTGGGTTCACTTGTGGTCCTGCCTCCTACCACCTCCCCAGGAGGATTTTTCAACACCTGCTCGCCCCCCACTCCCCCACCCCTGCGTGTACTGGTCCCACAGGGTCTCCCTCACCCTGCCTCCGGCCCCACACTGTCCTCTTATTCCCCGAAATGCTGGGGGGCCCAGGCCCAAATGCAAGGAGGGCAGGGTTGGGGCAGGCCCTGCAGCACCTGGGGAGGGGCCCCGGGGGCAGGCTTCCCCGCCCCAGGGCTGGCAGAGCTGTGGCTCAAGTGCCGGTAACTCAGGGAAGGCCTCTTGACCATCCCGGATGTGTGTACTGAGGGTGCAAAGGTTCCGATCTCTCGTGGGGGGGGGGGGGTCTCCTGTCCACCACAGGCTGCAGCAGCAGGCCCAGGGGAAAGGGAGACCGACCTCCCCAACCCTGGCTGCGGCCACTCTGTGTGCTGCTCACTTCACCTCAGGATACGCCAACTGGACATCTGTGGGGCTTAAGGCTGCTGAGACAGCCCCCTCCTTCCCCCCAGAAGGACAAAGGAAAACGAAAAGAACCAGCCTTGACTCAGGCATCCATCTTGGATGGTCTGTCCTTTTAAGCATCTCTTCCTGGAACTCGCCTCACCGCATTCCCGGCCCTTAACAAAGGCATGATTCTGGAAGGCGCCGAGGACATGCTTGCTGCAGGCTGTGGTGATGGAGCTGTGTGGTGCCAGGGCTGGGAAGAACCCGACCTTTCTCTGGTCCCATTCCCTGCCCAATGGCGGCAACCGCACCACCTCCCCGGCCCGATGGCTTGGAGCCAACAACCGTTTACATTAAATAGCAGCCACCTAGGAAATGACTTGGGACCGGGAACGAGGCCCATTGTTACTCGGTGCCTTGCCCCCACCCCATAAATGAACTTAGACGTGGAATACACATCACTTGAATCAAGCAGCAGAGGAGCCTGGACGTGAAAGACAGCTGACACGTCTAAGACATCAAAAAATACGCCACCAACAGAAAAATGAAGTTCAGCTAGGAAAAATGCAAAAAAAAAAAAAAAAAAAAAAAAAAAAACAAAACCCAAAAAACAAGGATGTCTGGGGAAAGGCATCCAAAACCACCCAATCTTGAGTGGGTGGGACAGATTCAGCTCATCCTAGCTGATTATGGAGGGCAGGCAGGAGGAAGCAAGGGAGGACAGAGGAGAAGGTGGGCTTGTCAACAGTGTGCACCTCTTGTCAAGCAGGTACTTTCCCAAACCCACCGGAGGGACTCAGGGAAACAGGGAACCCACAGGCTGGGGGGGTGGGGGTGGGGAGAAGGACACTAACCCATCTTCCCAGAGGAAAGAACTTTCCAACAGCAGGAATCCTGTAAATGCTAAGGCTGCCTGCCACTGCTTTAGCGATGAAGAAGAAGAAGAAGAAGAAGAAGAAGAAGAAGAAGAAGAAGAAGAAAGAATGACAGTAGAGTTATTCACTGGTTTTTACTCTTGTCAGGCACTGTATTAAACCCTTTGCATGCACTAACTCATTGTACCTTTGCCACAAACGATGCCTTTTGTACAGATGAAGAAATGGAAGCTCAGAGTAGCAACTAGCAGATGTGAGACCAGAACTAGCACCCAGATTGGTCTGAATCCAAACCCCCATTATATTCCCTTGGTTTATTTTAGCAATAATAAAACAATATATATAAAGATACAAATAGCTACCGTATGTTGACCGCTCCCTAAATACCAAGGACTTTGCATCTACAACATCTCAACCAGTAACCGCATCAACTTTTTGAAGTCGGTACCATGATCTCAGCTAGCGTATCACTAAGAGAACTGAGGCTCAGAGAGGTTAAGTGACATGCCTGCAGTTACCCAGCCAGTGAGCGTTCCAGCAAGGATGGGAATCCAGACCCACCCGGAAGAAGGTCTGGTGCTTTTAGCCATCCTGTTCTTCTGCCCTGTCCACTGGGGAGGTTTCTTGTGTCCTTGCCCAAAGGGGAAGGGAGAGGAGATCCACTTCAGGATCACACATATGGGGAGCAGTCGGTTTAGCAATCTCGGGTGACGGGACGGAGTTCCGCCATGAAACCTCTATCCAGCCGGGCCATTTCCGCTGCCCAACCCTGCTACCAGCTTCCCAAATTCTGCCTCCCCCGAAGTACTTCCTCAGGGCCTCCCTCTCCGCTATCCACACATACTCACTGTCCAGCAAGGCTCACACGTGGCTCCTAGGTGGGTTCCATTCCCAAATGAGACCTTCTTTCCTACCCCGGAGGCATCTAGAAGCATGCCACTCTGCCTACGGAGAACTCTTCTTAGCCAACAATTCTTTTCTAATCCAGGCATGTTTCCAGTGATATCAAGATCCACAAAGGTTCCTGGCACTGGCACTAAGCCAGGGATGGAAACTATGGGCCACCTCCTCTTTTCCCCGCTGCAGCTTTGAAAGTACAGCCATCATATCTAAGGATGTCTGCATTTCCTGTGAACCTGGATGCCTTCCTAGATAAGCAACGAAAAGCCTTATAAACACGACTCGTCCCCAAGCCCAGAGAGTTCCTAATAAACCAGTCCTGGTGTGTGGATGGGGGCGGGGAGGGGATGTGGCAGTGTGATGAGACCAGACAGAAATCCCCAGATGGGAGTGTGAAAAAGATGAAAAACTTGCTACATATGCGAATCCTTCATTCAGCACCATTTCAGTGGTAGAGGGTGAATTTGGGCTTTTAAAAAAGTCGTTTTAAAGGAAGCTGGAAAACAGTCCCTGTCTGTTTCTCTGGACACCAAAAATACATAAATAAAATTTAAAAACACTGAAATTTCTCTTCCGTGGAGTTTTTCAGGGAATGCCTTACGGGCATTTTAACATTTAGAGTATAATCCAGAAGATTTTTCTTCCATGGCCAGAGGGCCTGAGTCTGACACTTGCTCTACATTTTACCAGCTGTGCGATCTTGGATAACCTCCCTTCTGAGAGCTGCAGTCATAGTATCTGCAGAACAGTAATAACAAAATCTTCCTCATCAGCTGTCAGGAGGAATAAGTGACTTGGCACAGGGAGAATGCTTCCAGCATTTTCTCAGACTTGATTAGGTATCAGAATCACAGAGTTCTGGGCCCCATCCCCAGTGTCTGATTCTGTGAGTCCGAGGCGGGGCCTGAAAATCTGCCTTGGCAACGCGCTCTCAGGTGGTGCGGAAGATGCTGGTCCGGGGACCACACTTCGAGAACCATCAGCTTTAAAGAGTGGCTGGTGCATAAATGCATGATAATGTTCGCCGTCGTGACTATGGATGTTTTTGTCCTCCATATAACCCTTTTTTTAAAAAACAACAACAACAACAACAACAACAACATTTACTTATTTTTGAGAGAGAGACAGAGACAGAGTGTGAGTGGAAGAGGGACAGAGAGAAAGAGAAGGAGACACAGAGTCCGAAGCAGCCTCCAGGCTCTGGGCTGTCAGTACAGAGCCTGACACAGGGCTCGAACTCACTGACCATGAGATCATGACCTGAACCAAAGTCAGACGCTTAACTGACTGAGCCACCCAGGCGTCCCCTCCATATAGCTCTTAAGCAGCCTCAGAGACAGTTGCCCTGGTGCTTTCCATGCCTAACAAATACTTCTCAGCCCTTCCAACTCAGTCTTTACCCCTCATGGCCACTGAACTGCTGAATGTTTGCACTTATCGGAACACATGTGCATTTCTAGCATCTACCTCTGCCTTCCAACCTTCCTTCACTGGTGCCTTAAATCTGGCTGCTGCCATTCCCTGCCTGCTCTATAGGAAATCACCCAATTTCACCCATAGTGGGTTCCTGAAAACACGTATTCGTGTGGAACAAGACACTTACATGATGTTCGGAGTTCTGTTCCCACAGAGCTAAGAAGGATTATAAAACCCCTAATTACACCTCACCTTCGGAGCTCATCTTCGGGTGATAGATTTTCAGCATTTTGTACCTACGTGTTCCTTCTTTAACAATAGAATGTGCAATCACCCAAGTCCAATGAGGCTAAAGATCCGCCATTGCAGCATGCCCGCGGATTTTCATCTTTATCTCAATTATATTAAGACCTATGGTTATCAATTTCAAGGCCCATTTTCCCACTTATCCTCATAAAACGTGAGAAAAAGTACAATAAAAATATTCAAATAATTGCACAGATTCCAGGCAATCGCCGAGGAGATTAAGCATGGCGGAGCTGCTGACAGGGAACGCGGCTGGCTGGCGGGCAGCCCCACACAGTGCAGCCTGGGACATCCAGGGGTCCTTCTTGCAGCCCCCAGACTGGCACTACCCCATTCCCTCCCCTCACAGTGCCCAAGCAAAGTTTCTGAGCCACTCCCAAGTTTACAGACTCCACAAGGGATTTCTTCCAAGTACTGGCCAAATCCAAAACGTAACCTCGCAACGATCTTCTCCCCTAAGGATATCATCTTCCCCCCTTGTCTTTTTGCTGGAGCTCAGTCCACTTGTTCAAAGCCCCATCTCTTGCTCCCCTCCATCCACCTAATCACCCCTTTCCTTCTGGGGAACTCCATGTGTTTGGGAAGACCTCCCAGGCTGACCAAAGAGGAGCTGAAACTTTTCGCCTCTAGTCAATTTGGGTTTGGAAAAAAAAAAAAAATCACATGAAAGTGATTTTCCCCAATCTTTATCATCTCTCCACCCAGGAAGAATCTGTGGATTCTTACAAGTCCCACCCAGCTTTGTCCCTACAAAGTATACTTATCCTGGGCCTGTTTGTAAGCCTTTACCATCCACTCAGGTTTTCAGGTAACACTACCCTGTGTGGTACCTGCATAGAGGTATCCACATCCCTGCTCTGTCTTCAGTGTCGAACTCCACGGTGACCCTGACACTTCCATGGGTCTCCTCCTTTGGTTCTGCCCTGTGCCACAAGCCCTTAATGAATCTTCCCTGATAATGATGAGCTAAGAGGGACTGACCTCCTGGGGCTCTCACAAGACATGAGCAGTAATGGAAGTATTTAGATCAAACACTACCAGGCCATCTGTGGCCTTTGGGCACTGGGGTGACTAAATTTCCCCTTTTCCTAGGTACTATCTTGTTCAGAGCTACTGACTAGAAACTGAGTTTCTGTATCAAGCAAAACTCTAGTTTCATCAAAGGGAATTTAACTTTCTGGGCTTGGGGTAAAAACTTGCAACAAACACAACACAGCCAGCAGATACAGGAGCACAGAATACTCTATCTGCAGCCACTCCTCCCCGTGCCCATCCCCATGCCCTGCACCACCGACGTGGTTAACCATTAATTAGGTTATAGAAAAATGTAGAGCACTTCCGATCATCATTTCCAAAGTTCTAAGGCAACAGTTCTCCCACAGAGCTGTCTCTATGATAGAGTTCCCCTGGGAAACCCCAGCTTTCCTTCCAGGCCCAAAACAGAGGGAAAGAGAAAATTCAACACTGGAAATGTCAGATTTTTTCCCGCCAGTTTCTTATGGAAATCTCTCTATGCTTCTGTGGATCAAATGGCCTGTCTTCTCTGTGTGCAGACACAAGATAAGCACTCTTTTCCCACCTGCTTCCCCTCTGCCTTCACCTCAGGTCATTTTCATTATTCCTGACTGAAGACACCCTTCAGTGAATCTTTCCTTGAAGCTACAAATTGAGAATGCTCACCTTCAAAAGCAGAGCCACAGAGAAGGTTCTGCAAGTAGAGATCTCTGGGTTGGAGAGATGCGACCCAACCCAACCCAGAAGAGATCTCTCTGGGTCCCAGGAGATGCGAGTTCATCGCTAAATGCAGACGGCAGGGAGGGGGCCCCCCATCCTTCATGTCACACAGAAAAGCCCAGAGCCCAAAGAGCCCATTCATCGTCCTCTCCAACAGCCACATCCGTGGCTTTGGGGTCTCACCTCCACCCTCATGTTCTGTTCCTTATTTGTCCATGGACTTCCTCCTTCCTCCTTGCTGGAGGCGTGTTCTTTCTGGAGCCCATTCAGACTTTTCCTTCTTCACAGCACGTCTGCTAGTTGAATGTGAAGGCTGGCCTCTATAGCCCTCCCTCCTGGACCTCCCTCCTCCCTCCCATCCTCCTTCATGGACAGTTCCTTCAAGCGGTGCCCAGCATTGGGCTTTCCAAACCTGACTCTCTCTTGAACCACCTTCACCATCTGGCCATCACCAGGGTCCCCTAAACTGTTATTCTTTGCATACTATTTTTCTTAAATCAGTCCACTTTTTAAAACATAAATATGTGTAAAAAATGAAACTATAGCAACATCATTTGCCATAAACAGAATGTAACTCAACCATCAACTCGAGGCAAAGAAAAAAAAAATTATGAAATCCTAATCAGCATTCCTAGCTGAAGACACTAAGTTCGAGGCGTGCTCTCTCTTTCTGAAACAAGGGAGATCGCCAAGTCCTGCAGGAGCGTCAAAGATACAGTGGCGCAAAGCGAGACTCTCCCTGGGCACAATCCGAAGCATGAAAGGAAAAGAAAGGAAAATACATTCTAGCCACGAAGACCAGTATTACTTAACGTCATTGTGCATACCACCTAATATCATCTCCTGTATCTGTGGTAGACAACCCCTCCCTCTCTCCCAAGAAACTTCACTGGGCATCTCTTATGTTCCAGGTACTTTCCAGGCACTGGGGAGCCAAACACCTTTTTTTTTTTTTTTTTTTTTTTAAAGGGCTCTGCACCTACAGGAAACTTAAAACCTACATTTAAATAAACAGCGTCCAGGATAGCTTTCTCTCCAGTCTAGTACTAAGGAAAATCCCAGATTCAAAACTGTGAAAACCAGTTCCCACCCCACACCCCCAGAAAGAGACTCAATATTCACCAAGCCGTTTCTCTGATTAAGCTCTCGATGGAAAATGACATGTGGTTATTAGTTAAGTGGCTGGCATACTTTGTAAGCAGCATTAACCGACCCCCCCAAACCTCAGGGCTTCCCAGATAAACAAGTCCCCACCCAAGTGCCCTTCCCCACCCATCCTAGGGGTAGCCCCCCCGTGCCAAAAGACAACTGACATTTAAAACCCGATTGAAACCACACCAAACTCTGTCTACTTTAAATGTCAGCGAGGAAGGCTGCCGGCCTGGCAGGTTTCTTCAGGACCAACTGAAAAACCACTTCTCTGTAGTTGGATTTAAAAATCAATCAGTACAGACAGCAAGAGAAGAGACTGAGGACAAGGCTGACCTTTGAGTCAAGGGCAACTGAGATGATTCACATTTGTAACTAATTACCTCTTTCTTAATCTTTATGTTTGTCTCTCCCTGGACAGGAGCTTTTTCTTTCAAGCAGCTGAGACATCTGACCCGATAGAATTCCAGGCTGCTGTTGGGTCTTGCTTTGTCCATATTTATAGTGGCCATTCTCTGCTGTGTGTGTGTGTATGTGTGTGTGTGTGTGTTAAAGGACTAACATCTGTCATTCTTTAAAAGTGCACATAAAAATTTAAGCTTCCCAAATGTTGGTAAGGAAGAAAAAAAAAGAATGTCAGTATTGTTTTTAAGATCTAAAAATTCTTTAACCTGTCTTAAATAAAAGTATGTTCTCCGTGGGTATAGAATAGCACCACCAACCTGAAACCAAGATGTTAGGTATTTTTATGTTAGTTTCCCATTAAAAGGGTTGGACGACACTTTAGAATAACAAATACGCATACAGTTAAGTTTAATAACCGCGTTACTCTGTCTTCCTCTGTGCTAGTCACTGTTCTGAGCACTTGACAAATAACACTTTATTTAGTCTTCACGACAATCTTATAAGGTTAGGTCCTAATACCCCTGGTTTTATAGACCAGAAAACTAAAACACACAGAGGTAAAGCAACTTGCTCAAGGTCACACAGGTGGTAATGGGCTATGCTGGGCACTAAACTCAGGTAGTCTGGCTTTAGAGGCCACGATCTTGACCACTCCCCTACTCTGTCCCCCACCCAACACCCACACTATGCGCTGAATGCTTTGCATGTGTTATTTCACGTAAACCAACAACGACCTCTAAGGTAGGTCATGTTTTTGTTCCCATTTTACAGATGGGGAAAATGAGGCATCTTGCCCAAGACCTACTCAGCTAATGAGCAGGGAAAAGTAGTAACTCTGACTTCACTAAAGTATCACTCAGTCAATTACTCACTGTCAAACAAACGTCCCCACGCCCTCTCCCACATGCCTGTGGGTGGAGTCAGGAAAACAACTTGTGTCAGTCGATTAGAAACTATCCTCTGAGGGGCATCTGGGTGGCTCAATTGGTTAAGCTTCTGACTCTTGATTTCAGCTCAGGTTAGCATCTCACAGTTCATGAGTTCAAGCCGCAGGTCAGGCTCTGCGCTGACAGCACGGAGCCTCCTCGGGATTCTCTCTCTCCCTCTCTCTCTGCCCTTCCCCTGCTCATGCACACACAACACTCTCACTCTCAAAATAAATAAATAAACTAAGAAAAAACGAAGAAGAAAAATAAACCATCCTCTAAGGGAGTCTGGAACCTTGAGTTCATTAGCCTCGTAACAACAGTGTTTGGGCAGAGGGGTGTCAGATCGCCAGATCCAATCATCTTTAACAGAACAGACTAGGAGGCTTAGCGACAAGAAGTCACTTGGCTGAAAGGTACATACAGTTACACTGAATTAGATGCCATCCCCGGGGGGTGAGAGGGAATGTTGCTAGAGGAGCAGTACCCACAGTGTGGTCTGAGGTCCCATATCCCCAGACCTTTTCCACAGGGTCAAAACTAGTTCCTTAATGACACTAAGCCACAATTTGCCCTTTTCCTTGCATCTTCCATCAGTGTACCGTGCAGGTTTCCAGAGTCCGCATGATGCGCAATGTCACAACAGACTGAATGGGAAACAGACAGGAGGATCCATCCAGCTATCTTCTATGAAGCCAGATGGTGCAGAGATTTGCAAACGTAAAATAATGCCTCTCTTCTATTTTTTTTATTCTGAAAAGTTATTTTTCACTAAAATGCTATTTAGACTAACATGTAATAGGTTTATTATTTAAATGACTTAAATATTTTTAAGTTTCTCAGGTTCAGTTTCCAATACGGTGAAGACAGAGATAACCCAAATAACCAATCATTTTTAAGAGTGTAAGGATGACCAAGAAGCCTGAGAACCACTGCCCAAGACTGTAATCTCCATAAAAGCAGGGACCACACTGGCCCTGTGCATTATCAGGGACTCGGCATATGTAATCTTGGATGTTGAAGGAATGCCCAGATGTATGGTATTGGCCATCCCTTTAGGTGCATGTATCCATGTGCACTATAATGACAGATACTCAGACTCACACAACTTACCTGGAAATAGTCTGTAATGAATGATCCAAGTTCACTCTTCAGCAGCCTCCTGGGGAGAGAGAAACACCATCAAGCAGCCCATGATAGTAGAGCTCCCGGTGCCTAACTCACAGACACATACAACGATAGAGTGCTCCCCAGTGGCATAGGGGCCAAGGCCAGGTCTAAGAAAGGAGTGTGCTAGGCTCTAATAATACCTCTGCACCAAAGTTATTATGGGATTCAGGCAATGGAAGTCCTAAAAGGGTATCTGTTCCTTAGTTCACTCTATAAAGACAACCATCACCAGAGGGCAGTCGCGGGAGATTCTAATTCTAATAGAGTTGGTAGGAGCAAGCTAGGGGACTCTGGCTTCATGGGAAGCAAAAAAAAAAAAAAAAAAAAAAAAAAAAAAAAAAAAAAAAAAAGGAAAGAGAGAAAGACCATAATTTTGTAATCTTCCATATTTGTAGACTTTATGGTTTAAAACATTTTTCATGCATTCTTCAGTCAAGGATTGAAGAACTGTAAAGTATGTGTGAGAGGAGGGCAATTACTATCCTCCAATATAAGTAAAGAAACAGAGGCTCAGAGAGACCCCCAGTGGCAGAGTGAAGATTCAAACCCAGGCCTTCTGCAAATTCAACATCTTTCCCCATAATCCCACTCTGTCTCTCCTCCAAATCCATCAGAGACATTCAACATGGTGCCATAGTTTGGATGGTCTTACCACCCCCCCCCCCAAGTGACTGAGGCAGTCGTTCAAAGGGGGCTACAACAGGGAAAACAGATTTTATTTATCCAGTTTATTGAGCTTCCCTTGACGTGTCAGACACTGGGCCAGCACCAGGTGGACGGAAGTGAACAACCAAGACAGATGATGTCTCGGTGGTATGGATCGATAGTGTGTTAATAAATACACTCGCAGGATAATTTCAAAGAGTCTTTAGAGCTAAAAAAGAATTTTAAAAGTAGAGGTGTTGGCACCAGGTCCCCATCTCCTTGTGACAAATCATGGGACCGCCCTACTGATCTTTCTTTAACTTGATCCAAATAAGGCAATGAATCAAAAAACATGAGTAACTGGCTTTCCGGATCCAACGTGCTCCCTAGAGGGTACACTCCTCATTGACTTCAAATTGTTTCACCCCACTAGCCACGGTCATTAAGGAGCAAAGGCTCAGCCTTCTGACAACCCCCGCTGGATATCAACTCCCCCGCCCCCAAAATGTGTTCCCACATGTTCTCCGTGTCCTGGAGAAACAGGAAGTGACAGTGAGGTATCATTATGTGCAGATCATCGATGCAACGGGATCAAAAAAGAGAAAGAGACACCCATGATCTCAATTCTCACACCAGAAAGAGCCCTGGAAAGCTGCAAACACGGGTTGCACACGGAAAATACCTTCTTTTTCCCAAGACAGACAATGTGCCTGTGTGGATACCGCATCTTGAGATCCAATTTAATGGCAGTCTCCTGGAAGGCTGCCCCATCAACACAACCCAGGAGCTCTCCCAGATGGTGGGCAGGTCTGACAGAAACAGGGGAACCTTCATCAGTCCGGAGGCTGAGGGCAGGTTGCTCATCGCTGCTCTTGGAGGCTAGAAGTGTCTCTCAGACAGAAAACAGAAACCTGGCGGGCAGCCCCAGATGGGGGCTCTCAAACAGGAAGAGTCAGAGAGGCTGCTTCTGACTGCTGGCCACTGGGAAGTCTTCATGGCCACTGGGAAGCCTCAAAACCATAGGTGAAGAAGCCAGGCTTCCTCAAAAGGACTTAGAAAACCAAGTCCTAACAATGGGCTACTTCAAACGAAGTTTCCCACACACATCTCAGGTACCCATAATGCTGAGGGGCTGACACGGCTCTGAGACCAAATAATACGCTATGGAGTTGGCGTTCTGAGGAATCTGTGCTGGGAAACTCTGTGCTCATGAAGATGCTTTGGGTAAAATGGAAGGAGAAAGAGGTCAGGGGTAAGGGTAGTCCTTCAAGGTCAACAACCATGGAAAACCCTACTGGAGCATGTTGGAGGAGGGACCTATGCAAATGTAACAGTTGTTAATGGAGGCTAGACATGGTTAAACAGGCGATGACTGCCCAGGGACATTTCACAATGGCACTCTGAGTGCATCCTGATGTTACCCAAGTGAGGAATCCAAGCAGTATCTTCCCCTACCTATCAGGACATGCAGAAAGGCTGGGGCCTCCAGTGAGGGGGAGATACAGCACCTTATGGTAAGGCGAGGGCTGCAGCAAGCCATGGCCACAGCCAGAATTCTGCAGAGCTTTAAGGGAACACAAAGCGTGGGGTAGAAATCAGCTGATAAAGGAGCGGAGGCTAAGGAGTGAACCTGACATAACCACCAAGACAAAGGCACAGAAGAAAGGACTCTGAAGCTACGAGCAGCCGCACCAGGAGCGATGGGAGGGTGATGGATGGGAACAAGCCACAGAGCACAGAGAGCTGCTTCCCGCACACTGATGAGGGCGATCCTCAGTCCTTTACCGAGGGGGAACCAGCACAGGAATGTGCACAACAACCCACTTTATATACTTGAAGCACCATGGACCAATTATAACCAGGTATGGTAAGAGAATGAGACACTTGTCCTTTCATCTATCCTGAGTTTAAAACCCTGTCTGCTAGGTATTATTGTTAGACTTAGCTGAACAGAACTGACCCCATCGGATCACTGAAGCCAACATTCTGTTATCGCGGGTAGGCGTGTCAGTAAGTTGCTCTGTCCCTTACAAAACCTGTCGGACTTCTGGGCATGCTATGCATTACACAAGGTCACTGCATATGTGTACAGAGTTTTTGCTGCAGGAAAATACAGGAATCAATAAAAATGGGCACCAATAGTGCTCATAAAAAATTGTGGTTCATTCATACAATGGAATTTTATGCAATTGTTAGAGACAGAGAGAGAGGGAAGAACTCTAACAATACAAAAATTAATTTTTTAAAAATGCAGAATACAGGGGCGCCTGGGTGGCTCAGTCGGTTAAGCTTCCAACTTTGGCTCAGGTCATGATCTCGCGGTTTGGGAGTTCGAGCCCCACACTGGGCTCTGTGCTGACAGCTTGGAGCCTGGAGCCTGCCTCGGATTCTGTGTCCCCTTCTCTCTCTGCCCCTCCCCTACTTGTGCTCTGTTTCTCTCTACCAAAAATAAATAAATGTAAAAAAAAAATTTTAAATGCAGGATACAGAATAGTGTGTATAATACGCTACCTTGTGAAAAGATAAAAGGAAGAATATATATATATTTTTATTTACAGAATACCAATGAACGCAGTTGTCAAATCTGCTCTCTTCACTTGCTGTTCTGCAAGAGCGATGTGATTTGGTTTCCAACAGGCCCTTTGAACTAAAATAGCACCTTGATTTTTAAACCATGAAGTGTGTATGCATTTAAAAAATTACATAGAAGATTATATATAAATACTGGGTTTGGTTTCCTCTTCTCCATCTCCCCAAGTAAGGACACGGAGGAAGCAGAAGTTGTTGCTGGAAATTTGGTGGGGCAACAAAACACTTTAGCAAACTTTATTCCCTGAAGTTAGGGGATATTCTCCTACAGATCAACCCAGTCTGTGGACCTCCTATGAACTGTTGAATATCCCCAGCTGCTTTTCCATATCGATGTTCCTTACATATGCCTAAGGAAGGTCTGGGAGAAAGTCCACTAAATTGCTGTTATAATAATTATCTTTGTGGGGGCTTGAATGAGAACTGGGTTTCTGGGGTTCAGGAGAGGGAGATTCTTCAAGGTACAACTCACTATATAAATGTTTCGTACCCTGTGAACAAAGTCCTATTAAATTTTTAAAATTTAATTTTTAAATTTTAAAATTTAAATTTTTAAAAATTTGTAATTAACAAGAACCACCCCCAAGGTTACCACGAGATGCAGCTGAGAAGGAATTCTGGGAGTGAGTTCCCATCAAGGGCGTGATGTCAGGAAGAAGGCAGTCCTAGGGAACGGAGAACCCCACAAGCAGAGAACCTGCCAACGCAAACCCTCCTCAGCCTGGCAGCCTGAGAATTCAACTCAGAGAGAAAAGTGGGGAGGAAAGGCCAGAGCTGGCCCAGCCATCGGAGAGCAGACTGCTGCTGAGTCATACCACAAAATCTCCAACCTGTTTCTCTACTCGGTGTTTATTCTGCTTGCACTGGGTTTACAAGGAACGAGTACTTCTGAAAAACATGATCTTAGCTGAACTGAGAGAAAGAGGGATTTTCCACCCCTCTGTCATGATACACGATCCCCAGGGGGAACTCGGCAGTCGCTTCCCTCCAGAGTGACTGATAAGAGAAGAGAGATCCATGAATTCATTCACTGAATCACAACCATTTCCTGAACACCTGCGGTGTGCCAGCCACGGTGCTAGACTAGATGCTAGGAGAAGGGATAGGCAGGGCTCGGACAGTGATTTCTTCTCACCGGGGCCACGGTCTCAGGAGGCACCAGGTGCACCAACGTCTCCAAAAATGGAGAGCGTAAGTATCAAGGCATTAGAGGTATGCGGACCTACATTCACAGAAAAACAACTCACCCTGTAACTTCCTCACCAACTTTGCCAGTTTAGTCTGTAAAGCACGAGAAAGAAGAGCAAAGCAGGAGGAAGACAACAGAATTAACGAGCCTATGGTTTGTGGTTCCCTAGATGCAAAAGACAGGAAATCTCTGATCTCCAATCCTTACGATGTGTGCTCTGTCTCAGGCACGGGGGCCAAGAATCCAGCATCCCCCTTCCACTTTTTCCACCCTTTCCTAGGGTGTTTTCCCTGAAGACAGGAAAGTAGGGACTTATTGCAGCAAATAAATAAGGAAGAAGAAATAAACTGCTCTTAGGATGGAGCTGGACGATCTTTTCCCCCGGTTGAAGTTTCACTAAGCACTTACTGGGTGCCAGGCACTGTTTTCCACAACATACACAACATGTGTTTCCTCCTGTAAGCTAGAAACAAAGCCATACGGTTGTAGTGACAGCTCCACTTTTTAAGGAAACCAATGCTCAGAGGTCACTCAGGAGGGTGTGCAGCAAGCACAGGACGGAGATGGGAGGAGCCTCACGGAGTGTGAGGACCAAGAGGCAGCTCCTGGGCCTGAAAACTGTTGTCAGCAATAACCTTTGCAAGTCAATGTCCCAGGTGAGTCCCTTGTATCTGCTCCCCAGCTGGAGTTCAGGCGTAATGAGGATGCCTACTCCGCAGATAGCGTAAGGGTTAAGGGAGTTCATCCTAGACCAGTTAGTTCCCAGAAGAAGCCTGGCACACGCAAGACTCAGCAGGTGCATATGCTACCCAGGGCTGCAGACCCTGAAGCCCACACTCCCAAGGACTCAATTTCACTGCTTCTTGGCATCTTTTTTTTTTTAAAGAGAGAGAAAGTGCATGCATGAGCAAGGGAGGGGGCAGAAGAAGGGAGGGAGGAAGGGAAAGGGAGACAGAGAGAGAGAGAGAGAGAGAGAGAGAGAGAGAATGTCAAGCAGGCTCTACACTCACCACAGAGCCTGACATGGGGCTTGATCGCATGACCCTGGGATCATGACCTGAGCTGAAATCAAAGAGTTGGATGCTCAACCGACTGAGCCACCCAGGAGCTCCAGCATCTTCTTAAAAGGACAGCCGGGCCAGCATTTCCCAGACCTGACATTAAGGACCCAGGTGAGACTCATGAAGGGGGCTGGACACTAGGGCCAGACCTCACTGATTTAAGGGTAAAGGCAGAGGATGGGGCCACACTTGGGGGGAAATGTGGCTGTGACGAAGATGGAAGTAACATCTCAGCTTAATGAGATGCTTCATCTGTTTCACGTACGGGGCCTCCATGCCAGGTTTCGTGTGGAAACCGAATCCTGAGCTAACCACCACCACCCCTAGTGGCAGCTGCAGCCACGGAGCCAGAAGAAGGAAGTGGGGCCTCAGGAGTAACGCGCCCCAGGAGTAATGGCAAAGGAACGCTTACGTGGACCCGGCCCCAAAGTGAAACAGAGCATGAAGTTCAGTCAGAAGCCAAAAAGGCCACAATAGGGAAAAAAATGGGGAACCACTCACTGGTCTGTATTATCTCACCCCTTCTCCCTCCCAGGCTGACTGGGCGAGACACCACCCCAGATGACAAGATTTCCTGTTATTACACAGACTCGCCATCTCGCCCCTCACCGTCTTGTCAACTTCCCACTTCTGTGGACTCGAAAGTAAACAAGGCCCTGCCGGAGCTGGATGCTGGTTGGGGGGCGTGGGGACCACAGGGTGACAGGCAGCGCAGGAGTGGCACGAAGGATGTAGAGAAACCACCTCGGGTATGAGCCACGATCTCCCTTGCACGTGCGGAAAGACCCACAGCAGCAAAATCCCAAGGGATGACGAAGCAGTTTGGAGACAGATGCCACGGGGCTCGTGTTTAACCAGCACGCGTCAGGACAGCCAGATGAGTTATTCGACGTTTCTGTGCCATTTGGCAATTAGGGGCTGCCCCACGTACTCGGGCCCTCCAACCTGGCCCCTTGGCGGGGTCCCACCCCACTTCCTCAGGATCCAGGAACAGCAGGGGACCTGCAGACTCGGTTACTGATGCTATGCTGATCAGTGTCCCGCCGACCCGACTGCGAAATCCTCTGAAGATGAGAGACGGGGCAGAGACAGAGAGGGAGAGAGAGAGAGAGAGAGAGAGAGAGAGAGAGAGAGAAGTGCGGCTCGAGCTCACCCAAAGCCGGGCTCAAACTCACAAACCGTGAGATCGTGACCTGAGCTGAAGTCAGATGCTTAACTGACCGAGCCATCCAGGCACCCCAAGGAAGTGGCATCTTTAAGCACTAACATGGAAATGCCCCATTTCCTCCTTGGGTCCGTTCTATCGGGGCCACTGGAAGTGGTGTCCATGACTCGGGTAAAATGCCAGGACTCCCATACATCTCAGTTTCCTGCACCCCAGTGGGTGGCACCGGGGACAGTGAAAAAGATGGAGGAAAGGTTGACCTAATTATGTCACACGCACGTTGCTAGGCAGTTGACGCACAGGGCTGCTGATTCTCCAGTGCCTCTGTGGTAGGAATTTATCCTCATCTGCAAGATGAGACAGACGCTCAGAACCTTGCCCAGGGCCATGTATACAGATCCTCACTCAACGCGAGGCCAACCTGAAAGTCGGTCCATGGCACCCCACAGGCTCACAGGGGCAGGTCGGCAAGGTGGGTGAGGGAAGCAGGTGGGCATGAGTAGCGGGGGGCTGTAGTGGGCTCCTCTAAAGCCAGCAGCCGGGCCTTGGCTCCTGGAGGGGAGCTGATCAGTTCCAGCCCAGACTGCACATCCAGCACTGCCCGACGTGAACTTTCCAGAGAGGCCTGGATTTTTAGGGGAGATATCCACATTTCTAAACACTGTGCAGACCAACCACCACACGGGGCCAGCCCCAGAGGCTTCCCATTTGTCACTTCCCTTTAGCTACCCTTCCCTCCCCCAAAATCAAATGTGTTTACCAACTGGAGCAGAGAGAAAAACAACACACACTCAGGCAGGGCCACCTGGGCTGAAAAGAGACTCCACCTCAAGCCCTCCCAAAGTAGGGCCCTCAGAAGACAGCGCCCCGCTTCCCTCTGATGTGGTAACGATTCTGTGCCCTGGGACGTCAGGCCTAAATCTGGACAAGGCCATCTCTGTGTGCCTCCTGCAGCCTACTTACTAGGAGTTTAAGAACACGGGAGGCTCGGGTTCAAATCCCAGCGGTACGACTCTGCGCAAGTCGTCCCTTTTCTCCGTGCCTCTATTTCCTCATCCGCAAGACAGGGATACAGTACCCGTCTCATAGAGGTGTGGTGAGTTTTAGAAGAACTGACACAGTGAAAGCACTCAGAAGCAAGCCTGGCACGTACTAAACACTACGTAAATGTCTGCTATTATCATCACCTCAGGGAGTCTCGCCTCAAACTCTGCCAGCCTGTGGGCCGCGGCCAAAGTCTCCTCCTTTTCCAGCTCTTCCCAGCTCTTCCCCGGGGTTGAGGGTCCTGCCACAGTCCACCAGGCTCCCTCACAGAGATGGGAAAACCTGAGGTGCGTTCCCTTCGGGGGGGGACTCGGGCAGCCAAGTGACTCAGAAGGAGGGCGTGTCGACTCAGAGCCATCAAAGATCAAGCATGGTTCTTGGAACCTCCTCTTTCCTTGAAAATCTCTGGGGTTTCCTCCATGCCGCCTCCCTCCCAACAAGAACAGAAGCAGTGTGGTTGGAGACAGAAGGAAAATGTGAGTTTCCTGCCTCAGGCCAGCTGCAGATAACTCATCTCTGGTTTCCGGAACCCTTGTCTCTGAGCATTCATTTCTGCAGAGAGAGAAAAAAAAAAATCCTCCTGGGGGGAGAAGCAGAGGGTGGGAGGCCATGGAGACAGAAGTACGGCAAGGAGGTCATGGCCTCAGTTGCCCTTTCCACCTCACCCTTGCCTGCTCATCCTTCAGATTTCAACTGGGGTGTCACCTTCCCCCAAATAATTACGTGCCTATCCTCTGCCCTCCCCCGGCACTCTGGATTCCGCTAACACCCCACTGAAGACACAGTAGGGTCACGACCTACGCAGGGCCCCCCACTCACTCTGCAGGAAGCTTCCCAAGAGCTAGAACCACCTACTTCAATAGCTTCCTCCAAACCTGGCCCAGTATCCGGTACAGCATCCACCAATATCCACTGACTACATGAATAAAAGCACCAGTGGCCTCTCCCTCCACACACACCCCCCCACCAATCAAAAACTGAAAGCACTTTCAAGAATCTACTTGTACAGGTTCTCGTAAGAACCAGCAAATGTAAATCATAGGTTTCTCATACTTCTCTAACTCTTTGTAGTCACACACAATCCGTAGAACAGTTGGCTGAAAAGGAAGGAGGGTGCTCCTGTGTCACAGAGGTTTGGACAGTCTGGTTCCTGGGAAAACCCAGGGAACCCAAGCCTCAGACCCAGACGTGTCCCCACTGCCAAAATGCAGCACATCAGGATTGAAGCTGGGAGGGTATTAAAAACCACACGGGGGCACCTGGGTGGCTCAGTCGGTCTTGATTTTGGCTCAGGGCACGATCTCACGGTGCATGAGCTCGAGCCCCGAGTCAGGCTCTATACGGACAGCGTGGAGCCTGCTTGGGATTCTTTCTCACCCTCTCTCTCTGCCCCTCCTCACTCACGCTTGCTGTCTCTCAAAATAAATAAGTAAACTTTAAAAGCAAACAAACAGAAAACCACATCAATGCCCCATGGAAAATTGAAACCAACAGGACACTCAGGGCCAGCCCCAGTCGGCAGATGGAATTTGAGGGCAGGCAGAATTGTGGACGGTGATGACCAGCGATCTCACTAGAATAGGTCTATTCTAAACAGTCATTTTCTTACCTCTAGGGATGTAACAATATGCAAGGCCTGCTTTAAGGCAACTCTGATTTACAGTCTTTTTTTTTTTTTTAATTTTTTTTTTCAACATTTATTTATTTTTGGGACAGAGAGAGACAGAGCATGAACGGGGGAGGGGCAGAGAGAGAGGGAGACACAGAATCGGAAACAGGCTCCAGGCTCCGAGCCATCAGCCCAGAGCCCGACGCGGGGCTCGAACTCACGGACCGCGAGATCGTGACCTGGCTGCAGTCGGACGCTTAACCGACTGCGCCACCCAGGCGCCCCTGATTTACAGTCTTCATACTGAATGACCATATGCCTGGACGTATTTGGGAAATTGCTGCTTTATTGAGGTGTGGACATTCCTGATCAATTTGCTCTTAAAAGGTCTCCACATCTTACTCTTGATCTAATAATGTGTTTTAGAACTTGCCCATCCTTACCAAAGTTCTTCCCCGTAACTACCCCAAAGTCTACCCGTCAAAATTTAAACTGGAATTCATTCTCGATAACTGAAAGACCAACTGTTTGTACTGACTGCATTATAAAACCTAGTTACATAAAGCCTCTATCTTCCTGGTCATCCTTTGCATCGGCTAATGTGTAAATGAATTCACATTTCCTGGGTACATACTAACTCCGCCATTAGAAAGAAGGCCAGGGCTGGTCAGGGTGGCCTGAGGAAGCTGATTTCTGGACTTGGACAGTCCATCAAAGTTGATTACCATTTGGCTTGAGTAGAATGGAGAATGGAGTCATTTCCTCTCACTCTTGTCTCTGAGGAAGGGAGAAACAGCTGGCTCCTGGTTGGAACTCCGGCTCACCCAAATTTCAAGTCCAGCACATTCTTGGAGGGGCCTGTCCCGGACCGCTCTCATTCAAAGTGAGCTCCCCGCATCCAAATTGCTAGAGAAATCTCTACACAATTCCATTTATGCAATGAGTCATCATACTGCCCCTCTCCTCTCACCCATCATTCATCACTTCATTATTACTAAAATCTCACAACAGTAGGAATAATAATGGTTAACATTAAAAAACATTTTTTTTTCAATGTTTATTTTTGAGAGACAGAGAGAGACAGAGCGTGAATAGGGGAGGGGCAGAAAGGGAGGGAGATACAAAATCCAAAGCAGGCTCCAGGTTCTGAGCTGTCAGCACAGACCCAGATATGGGGCTTGAACTCACAGACCATGAGGATCATGAATGACCTGAGCCGACTCAGGCACCCCAATAATGGTTAACGTTTCTTATGTACTGGATCCTGGACTAATGGTGTGGGTAGCATTATCTCAGTCTCCCCAAACCACCATCAGGTTGACGCTATTATTATCCTCATGTTATAAAAGGAAAAACAGAGACCAAGAAAAATGAAGTAACTTGCCCAACGTCACACAGCTAGTCTAAGTCTTGACCCCAGTCTCTCTGAATCGGGACGCTACTCTCTTAACATGTTCACAAATTCTATTGGACCCACACAGATCTTCTGGGACAAAGACCTCTCACAACTGATTGCAAAGTGGGCTTGAGAATCACTAGTCTCCCCTCCTTCCACATTCTCTTCTCTACGTGCCTACTGTCCTGTTCCCCCACCCTTACATACACCCTCCCCACCGGTCATGCCTCAACCCTGTTGAGTGTATGGACCTATTCTGTGAACAGGTCTTCGAAAAGAGCAAAGAAAAGGAAAATCAAAGCCCAAATGTCTACCTGAATGTAACCAGCAAGTGGCATGCCCATTTTGGCATTTTAATTGCTGAACTAAGGGACAGTGGCATGTATTTTTGTGCAGGCACTTGCAGATGTGGGCACACATGCCAGGCCAGCTCACTTTACTCAACTTGGGACCAGGTCACACATATGCCCAGGATGTGTTTCACATTCTCAGTCATGTAACTCTGAGTGTGATGTGAAAACCCATCTCTATTTTAATCACTATCCTAGAGAAGGCCAGAGAATAGAAGGTCCACAATAGCGGCAACTGAAACTCTGGTTTTTTGACAGTTTTGACTTATTCTGGACTCAGGTCATATCTGGACAATCAGTGTCAAACCCCAACTACATGTACTTCTCACCAGCCTGAAAACTGCCCCAAACATAGGGAACTAGACCCAACACTGGAAGGGAGGTTTGGGGGAGGGTGTTATGCCTCTCAGAGCGCATGATGAAAGATGGGGTCCCAGGGGCCTCGTGAAAGGAATGCAGAAGGAAACACCAAGACCGCCACGTTAACCTTTCTTCCAGCCTAAAACCTCTTGGACTCTACAATATGGTACAAAGAACCTAAAGCCCTACCCTCCCAGTGATGATATTTGGAGATGGGGCCTCTGGGAGGTCATCAGGTTCCGATGCGGTCATGAGCGTGGGGTCCTCAAGATGGGATTAGCGGCCTTATAAGAAGAAACACAGAGAGGCTGCTAAATAGGAAGGAGAGGCCTGTAAGGACGCGGTGAGCTGGCGGCCAGGAACTGGACTCTCACCAGGGGCCGAACCTACTGGCATCTTGACCTGAGACTTCCCAGCTTCCAGAACAGTGAGAAATAAATGTCTATTATTAAACCCCCAGTCTGCGGTATTTGTTATGGCAGCCTGAGCAAACTAATACAGGTGCCTGAGTCAGCCAGGAGTTCAGATCCTGACTCCACCCTTTACACAGCTAGGTGACCTTGGACGAGTCATTTGATTTTTCTTATCCACAATTTTATGGATAAACTACGAGAACAATGGTTGCCTCACAGGGTTGCAGGGACAGTTGAATGGGCCGATGTATGTGAAAGGTGCCCAGAGCTTTTCCTGGAACGTCCATCCCTCATGCGGCCTTTGTGCTAGAACAGCCCCCATCAGCAATGACCTGATGCACGCTGTGGTTCATCTTGCCAATAGGTAGCCTATTGGTCACATTCAGCCCACAGATGTGTTTTGTTTGTCCTGAACTAATGTTTGGGGGAACTTTGGGTTATTTATCAACATTTAAAAGCCAGGAAGTTTCATGCAAAAAAAAAAAAAAATCTCAAATTCTGTTTGAGAGATAGGTTGACATGTCACCGGCCCTGCGTTCTGCCAGGGCAATCCCCTTTCATCAGAAGGTGACCTCTCACCTCCATGCACCCAGGAGACCTCACCCATTCAGAACACCCACTTGGCACCTGAAGGCTTCTGAGTTAGCAGCCCCTGGGCTGAAAGGGCTGGTGGAATCGGTGTGGCCGGTACTTTTCCTAGCTGCCCACAAACAAAGATTTTAAGTACAATTTCAGGATCAGTCTTCCAAAGTGAGGAACAATTAGCACATTCCTGAGTCACTGTTTTATTTATTTTTACTTCCACTGTGAGCTCAAGAACCCTCACAGAGAGGCCAGGATCTTAGTTCTTGGAGTAAAATAGATTTCTTACAACCCAGAGGCTGGCTGACCTAGCTTTGCCCCTGTCACTCAAGTTTGTGGGGCCTCAGTTTCCTCCTCTGTAAAAGGAGGCCTTGGGCTAGACAAGCTCTATTGTCTCTTCCCATATTTGTGTAATTATTAGGTGGAATTCAAGCTCCTGGGTAGAAATTCAACACACCCCGGTTTATTTCGGAGCCCTAAAGGCTTTAATGAGCTCTTAAAACACCTCACTGACCCTTAAAATAAGACTTAACTAAATGTAAACAGGACTCAGATAATGGCCTTGTTTATTGTTCTGCTCCCTCCAGGGTTGGGGCTTTAGCCTTGATGTTCTGCACTTAACACACCAGCGAGGAAAGAACACGAGGGCATTAAACGGCTGATGTGCAACCTCCTGTCCCCAGGAGGTCCTAGTGCTCTGGGCCCTGCCTGCCTCTCTGCCCTCATTTCACCAAGACACAAACCCAACCACCCACCCCACAGCCTCTGGTATTCTATGCACGTTGGCCTTCTTTTGGCTTCTTGCTCACTGCCACCACAGGACCTTTGCACCTGCAGTTCCCACCAGCCGGAACCCTCTTCACCTAGTTAATTCCCACTGATCCTCCAGAAGACAGCATCGGCAGGACATCGCCACTCCTTGGCAAGAGCAAGTCACGCTAACATGCTTTCATCACATCAGCTGCATCACAGGAGCTGTCAAAGCGGCTCTTTAACATCTTACTTGTATGATTAGTTGACTAATGATCATCTCCCTGACTGGATATAAATGCCAGAAGAGCGGGGTCCACATCTATCTCTGCTCCAAGTTGTCTCTCCAGTGCCTGGCCAATAAGGAGGCACTCAAATATTTGTTGAACGAGTGAATACATTTACAAAAAGCTGACACTATTCTACTGGGAAGATCCTGGAAGGCCATAAACCCCTCAAGGACCACGTCCTGTTGAGGGCTGTATCTCCAAGACGTAACAGTAATGACAGCGACAACATGGACAGTAATAAGAGCTATCAGTTCTCAGTGTGCTCCAACCCTGTTCTAACAGGTCATTTATAGAATAACTTGATTTAAACCTTCATTAAGAATCCTATGGGCGCACCTGGGTGGCTCAGTCGGTTAAGCATCCGACTTCGGCTCAGGTCATGATCTCACAGTCTGTGAGTTCAAGCCCCGCGTCAGGCTCTGTGCTGACAGCTCGGAGCCTGGAGCCTGCTTCGGATTCTGTGTCTCCCTCTCTTTCTGCCCCTCCCCTGCTTATGCTCTGTCTCTCTCTGTCTCAAAAATAAATAAAAACATTAAAAAAAAAAAAAAAGAATCCTATGGAAGGAGGCACGTTTCTCATCCCTGTTTCATGTAAGAGGAAACCGAGGCACAAAGAAGTTGGTAAGTCACTTGGCCAGAAGTGTTAAGTCACAGACCTGTATCTGTGAAAAGCTAAGTGAGGGGTATAAACCACTTTGTACCAAGTGGGTAAGTCACTTGGCCAGGTCTTAACAGAAGTGTTAAGAGTGACAAAATCCCAAGCAGTCTGGTTCCAACCACGAGGCCATCTTGCCTACAATGGCACCAAATGGTTAAGGAGGGCACAATACATCTTTACACAGTATGTGATATCTGCCTGTGTATCAACCCTCTGCCCCCCTTACAGATGTTATATACATGAATAAATGGATGAACCATCTATGGATCAGAAGTCTAGACAGGTAAGGGTCTCAGAACTTAATAGCCACATGAGCCACATCAAAGTCAACAGAAGCAACAAGAGCCAAGCAGACAAAAACCTTAAGATAGGGCTCCCCGTGGGGGACAGTCCCCCTGCCCCAGCTCAGTCCCACCAGGGGAGAATAGTCCATGACCTGGCCATCCACGTACCTGATGTTTTCGTTCAGTGCATAGAGTTCGTTGCTTTGCAAGCCACCCCCTTTGAAGACGTTGATCACGGCAGTCTGCACACTACAGGGTAAACAGAAATGACCCCTGGTTAGAGGATCTGCCTGCCTGGGGCAAACTCAACAAGCAGCTCTGAGCTAAAGGCAGGTGTAAGGGCCAGGAAGCACATGGCACAAAAATGGCCCACTGTCCATCCCTGGAAACCATCATTTCCTTCCCAGGGTCCTTGGAGAGAAACAAAGACCGAGGCCAAAAGGATCCAAAAGCAGCTCCTCTCCCTCCACTCTCTCAAAGGCCAGCAGGTCTTCCTCGCTTGCCTCGCTGGTGGCCCTGATGGCAAACAGCACTGATCGAGGGCAGGTGGTGGGATCTGCTCTCAGGATCTGTGCCTGGAGGAATCCAAAATGGCGCTTGCCTCCCTCTCTCTGACCCTCCCCCGTTCATGCTCTGTCTCTCTCTGTCTCAAAAATAAATAAAACGTTAAAAAAAATTTTTTTTTAATTAAAAAAAAAATGGGGCGCCTGGGTGTCTCAGTCGGTTAAGCGTCCGACTTCAGCTCAGGTCACAATCTCGCGGTCCGTGAGTTCGAGCCCCACGTCGGGCTCTGGGCTGACGGCTCAGAGCCTGGAGCCTGCTTCCGATTCTGTGTCTCCCTCTCTCTGACCCTCCCCCGTTCATGCTCTGTCTCTCTCTGTCTCAAAAATAAATAAAACGTTAAAAAAAAAAATTAAAAAAAACAAAACAAAATGGTGCTTGCTACAAGCAGGAGCCAACTGGGTTCCTTCACCTAGAAGGTCCCTGTCCTCACAAGGCAGCCTCCATGCCTGGGGCTAATATGAAATGCTAATTCCTTGCCTTTAAACAGTTTTTCTTTGGAAGAGTTTCACCGAGGCCAGCCTCTCTTGCCCCTTCCATTCCCCCTCCTGTGAGGTGTAGGGGGTTAGTCCCTCGAGGAGCCACAGTTAAGTCTTAACTCTAGGTGCCCTGAGGCTCCAGCCCGGTATTTCAGCAAGGAGCAGATTACAATCTTGTCTTTATCAAGGATCCAAAGCCTTTTTTAAAGAACATGGATCCATCCATAGCAGAACGTTTCACAGCCCCCTCTTCTTCCCCATCAGAAGAGGTGTGCATTCACTGAGAAAATCCAAAATGAACCAAAGGACAAAGAGTTCAGGAATGCTTTAAAATAGTGATGCATTTAATTCATCCAAAGAGTAACTGCTAGATTTGAAAAGTAGTAGCCCACAGGAACACAAGACGCAGTGTTGATTCAGTCGCTACTCGATGCTTGGTGTACAAAAAGTCAGCCAGACGCCCATAAAAGCGCAGTGTCTCCTTTCCCATCCACCTGTGGCTCACAGGTACGGCTAGTCCTTGGTTTATACTCCTCACTTAGCTTTTCACAGATACAGGTCTTATCTTCCCAAACAGGTTATAGATGACTTACATGGCCCCAGCCCTGGGTACTCGAACAGTCTTGGGCGTGACTAAGGAGCATGAACTGTCACTGTAAATTCCAACCCAACTGTCCCAGGCTGGCTAACAGACTCTGGTAGCCCGGAGGCCCCCAGTGGCCCACCTCGTCTCCACCCAAACAAGGCAGGCCAGTGGATACGGTCTCCACAGGAAAACGTGCCTGTATACATAATGCCGACCTTCTGAAGCAGGGCTCTCAGGAGGAGCAGACGCTAAGCCAGTCCCCTGGCCCTCCACCCCAGGACTACCGGCCCCCGTTACCTGTTCCAGGCCGAGCTGGAGCTCAGCTGCAGGGCCTGCCGCGTGGCTTGGAAGCGGGGCAGATCGCTGAGCACCGGGGAGCTCATGAAGCGTGGCCGGGGCCTGCGGAAGGAGCCCATCTCGTGGAACGCGGTGGGCACACTGGGCGCGAAGCCACGGGTCATAAGTCCGGAGGAGGGGACGGCTTCTCCTCTGCACCACAAGGTTCCAACAGCCCACGGACAGGGGCTTCTTCCGGGGCTGCCTTCCGGCCCTCAGGCTTTCTTAAAACCACAAACTTAGCCCACACCTGAAAAGATAGGGAAGCTTTTATTGAAAACTCCCGCGTCGGGCACAACATTTCTTAGACGAGGTTGGCTGGGATTTTCCGGCCGCGCTATGTTAAAAACAACTCCAGTGTCCTGAAATAACATCTATACCCTACACGCTCCCACTCATGCATTTATACGGGGCTCCGTCTGGTTACCCCAAAGTGGGAAGGCAGCAACAATGGGAACAGGTTGAGTCAATCCTACAGAAAAGTGATTTCTAAGTTGTGCTTGAATGTGGTTCTAAATGCCTACAAATGCCAAAGCACGGGCACTGGCTGGGTTTCTGTAGACCCTGCAACATTGCGCATTAAAGAGACGGCTTTTTCAAAAATGCCTGGGGGCGCCTGGGTGGCTCAGTCGGTTGAGCATCCGACTTTGGCTCAGGTCATGATCTTGTGGTTTGTGAGTATGAGCCCCGCGTCAGGCTCTGTGCTGACAGCTTGCCCAGAGCCTGGAGCCTGCTCCGGATTCTGTCTCCCTTACTCTCTGCCCCTGCCCCACTCACACTCTGTCTCTGTCTCTCTCAAAAATAAATAAACATGAAAAAAAAGTGCCTCAAGGAGAACACAAAAACTCCTTCTCTTGGCACTAAAGACCTTCCATGATTTGCCCTTAGCATGCCAGCCCATGTGTACTGCTCAGTATTTTCCAAAGTATCAATGCCTCCTCACTCAGGCACATCTCACCATCCCTTACCTGCCATTCATTCATTCATTCATTCATTCTGTAAGAGCATATTTACTGAGTGTTCATTATTTATTAACCACTGGGAGCTGTAAAGCATCCAAAGATTTCTAAGACGTGATCCCTGCCCTCAAGAGGCTCAAGGTCTATTGAGAAAACAGCTATCTGTGTATTCACACACAATCAATATTTATTTTCTCTCCTCATTTTATTTTTTTAATAACTTTTAATTCTAGTTAATTAACTTACAGCATTGTATTGGATTCAGGTGTACAACACAGTGATTTAATATTTCCATACAACACCTGGTACTCATCATGGGAAGTGTATACTTTTTTTTTAATTTGTTTATCTTGGAGGGGGGAGGGGCAGAGAGAGAATTCCAAGCAGGCTCTGTACCATCAGCGTGGAGCCCGATGTGGGGCTTGAACTCACATCATGACCTGAGTGGAAATCAAGAGTAGGACGATCCACTGACTGAGCCACCCAGGCACCCCAGTAAGTGTACTCTTAATCCCCAACACCTACTTCACCCACCTCCCGTCTGGTAACCATCAGTTTGTTCTCTGTAGTGAAGGGTCTGTTTCTTGATTTGCTTCCCTCTTTTTTTTCCTTTGCTCGTTTGTTTTCTTAAAGTCCATACAGGTGAAATCATACGGTATTTGTCCTTCTCTGACTTACTTCACTTAGCATGATACTCTCTAGCTCCATCCATGTCATTGCAAATGGCAAGATTTTGTCCTTTTTATGGCTGAATAATAGCCCATTGTATATATGTATACACCATATCTGCTTTATCCATTCATCAGTCGACGGACACTTGGGTGTTTCCATAGTTTGGCTATTGTGAATAATGCGGCTATCAACATACAGGTGCATGTATCCCTTTGACTTAGTGTTTTTGTATTTCTTGTGTAATTACCTGGTAGTGCAACTGCTGGATTGTAGGGCAGTTCGATTTTTAAGCAATCAATATTTATTGACCACACCCTATGCAACAGCCACTCACTTACGTATCCGGGATATAATGGTGGCTCTGGACAACGTGGTGGCTGCCCTGTGGAGCTTACAAACCGGTAGGCATGGTTCCAGCCTATGCTTCCTCCCTCTCCCCACCTTGACTATATTTACTGCTTCCCTTCCCCGGAATTCCCTTCCTTTTCCTTCCCCTATGCTTATCTAAATCTACCCTACCTTGCAGAACTAGATTCAAGGATACTGTCCCCTGAGCAGTTCCTAGGACTTAATGACTTTGTGGCTAATGGCAATGGCTTTGGAGTGAACCCGGGTTCGGGTCTTAACTGGGCCCCTCCCCAGCTGTGTGACCTGGGCACACTGAGTCCAAGAGTCCACAGGGGTTAGCAGTGCCAACTGCACAGGACCGATGAGAGACGACATGAGATGGTGTGATGTGTGCCCAGCAGAATGGCAGACCCAAGACCCTCGAGCGTGGTCCTGTTTCTGCTGGTGCCCAAAGCTTGCTTTCCTCAGAGCCTCTGTTCCTTTCATTTCAGTCTCTGATTCTCCAGTGAACCTAAAGTCTAAATCACTGAGTTAAAACCAGTTTGGGAGCCGGTCGCAGTAAAGGACAGAGGAAACGGCACCAAGGTTAGAGTCACTTTTTTCTCGAGGGGTTAGGGTTGAGCCCGGACGTATTCTCAAGGCCACCTCTCCCACCAGCTAATGCTGCTGTTTCCCACGAACCAGAGCTGGAAGAAAAAGATGGATCCCAGCCATACATGTCAGTCTCCAGGTGGAGAGGGGAGTACATTCTGCAGTCCCAGCTACAGCGTCTGAAGCAGGAGGAACCAAGGGGCCGCCCCCAGATAAACACGCTGCTCCCGTCAGCAGAGGATTGAGGCTTGGGGACGGGCACCCAGGCGATCCATCAAGAAGGCGTGGGAGGTGCCAGATGCTGTCTGCAGACAGCGGGCACGCTGGCAATGAACTGGCAAGACCAAGAGCCAAAAAAGGAATGGCGTAGACTACCTCTTGGAAAAAAATTTTTTAAACGAAAGCAGGCTCATGTACCATTTCCTTTTCGAGTGTTCTGCCCCTCCACCTGCTTCTCAGGGTGAACCAACAGTAACAAATTTATCGGTAAGTACCACAGAAGTCAAAACAGGCCTGCTCCATTTCAGAGAGTCTCAATGGCTACGCAAGAGCCACTAGAATTTGGAAAGATCTATGCAAATCAGTGAATGAGGCAAAGAAGAAATAAAACCATGGGGCCCCTTCAGAATCCTTACCCCGGATGGCTTTGGGATTTAACTTGCCTGGTAAAGGTCATACTATTAAAAGAGGACCCATTTTGCTGCCCTTCTTTAAATGGGCCTGCTAAGTGCAATACATCTGCGTAATTACAGGATATTAACTCCATTTACGAGGACCTTAGACTCGAGGTGAAGGAGCCGCCTCCCACTCAGAGGCACTCGTGCAGGGAAGTGGAAAGGTGAGCTGAATGGATCATCCAGGTGTTTACTTCCCGGCTTCCCGCTGCAACAGCCACTTCTCCAGGAGGCTGTGCGACACTGAGGACCACGGGGCCGGCTCCCATCCCCCTCTGCCGCTCAGCCAGCAGCCCCCAGGCTCCCCACTGCGAGCCGGGCTGCATATCCAGCAAGGCACACAGACGGGCAGCCCCATTGGCCTGCGTCCCCTTTTAAATAAGGATAATTTTCAGCAAAAGAACAACGAGCACGGCTCCCATGACCTTGTCCCTGGGTGTAGAGTCACACACGACAAGCAGGTGCCTCTGACTCATTTCTCACCCATACCATCTGCCACCCTCAGACCCTGACTGGCTGAAGACCATCAGAAGCCACCTTTGTTTCCACCATTCCTGCTTCCGGACAGAGCCATGAGGCACCCCCCCCAGAGCCCTGCCGAGAGGGGCTGCCAGCAATGCTGGTGGGATGACAGGAGCGGCCTCAAGGTCAAAGCCGGTGCGCCCTGGATCCACCGGCTACCACGCTGGCCCCTCAGGCACAGGCATGTCCTGACCCAAATAGGACAAGTCAGAAAATGACAAGACGGGCGGGGCCCCCGTTTACAGATGACAAAAGTGAAGCCCAGAGGAGCTTGGCCAGTGTCTCTGAGGTCGGAGAGCCAGCACTGGCCAGAACTCAGGTTCCCTGACTCCCGATCTAGAAAGTTCCCCAGGCCCCACCTGGGCCATTCTGTAAACTCCTCAAAGAGAGGCCCCAGCACTTACTCGTCTCTGTATCCCCAGGCCTAAGCTCACTGCTTAAGATACAGACCAAGGAAGGACGGGAACGAATAAGGAATCAACTGCCTGCCTGTCGTGGTGCCAGGTACTGTCACAGCCAGTGACTGCCTCAGGGATGTGTGAGGATAAAACGAGTACCTATTTGTAAAGCACTTAGGACGGTGCACGGCAAATAGCAAGTGCTAGGTAAGTGCTTGTGAAATAAATTAAATACTTTGTTATTTCTAAATCTCCAAGCAATGACAGCAGTTGAAATACAAGAACACGTCCCCCCTGCTTCTGGCGACCTCAGCAACATCTGGAAAATACTCTGCTCGGAAGGATGCGAGGCCTCCAAGCTGCCGTTGTGGTCACAGAGTACTGAGGCCTTGCCTCCTCAGGCCTTGGGTAACTCACTTATTTACTGACCCTTCACCTCCGTGTGGACATCCCTCAGTCTCAGAGTGTTTCCACACAGCCCCACACTTGTAAATCTTAACCTAACCCTACAAGGCAGGTTGAGTAGGGATTCCATAGGATCGGAACTCTAAGGATACGTGATATGGCCATGGCTGGGAGGCTACGTGGTCAGGGAACCAGATCCCACCCAAAGTCTCCCAACCTCAAGCCTGCCCTGCCAGGAAATTCTTCTTTTTTCCCTATACATTTTAAAATATTTTCATTAAGCAACATACGTAAAAAAGAGTTCACAGACACATACAAACACATGCATCTTAGGGGCACCTGGGTGGCTCAGTTAGTTGAGGATCTCAGGTGATCTCAGCTCAGGTCTTGATCTCAGGGTCATGAGTTCAAGCCCTGTGTCGGGCTGCCCGCTGGGCAAGAAGCCTAATTAAAAAAGAAAAAATCAATTGCATGTATCGTAAATAATAATACACTACCACCCGCTTAAGAAAGAATGTTTCCTTGGAAACCCCATGTGTTCCTATTTTTCTCATAATAGCACACCTACTTATTTATCACGACAAAGGTACACATGCACGTACACCTGTAACATGCAAAGTGAGAAAGGCTTCTCGCTCTGGCCACTGAATGTGGAGAAGCTCTCTGCCCAGAACTTTCTAAGATGACAGAAATGTTCTATATCTGTGCTGTCCAACGTGGTGGCTACTTGCGGCAGCCACGTGGCTATTGAGCACTTAAAATGTGGCTAGTGTGGCTGAGGAAGTAAACTTTAATTTTGTTTTGTTTTAATGTAATTTTTAAGGCCATATAGATGTGTACACACTGTATTTCAATTAAAATGGGTAATTTGTTCTTTCCTTTTAACACATCATGGCTACCATCCCACAGCACCATGGATTGATCTATTTCATTCTTTATAATGGTTTCTTTATTCCATTTAGGGGACACCATATTTGATTTAACCAGTCCCCTATGGATGGGTATTTTGGTAGCCTCCAGTTTTTTATTACTGCAAAGAATGAGCATATCTGCCAGTCTCAGGGATCCTGCCTCTTACACCCAATGCCACGGCAGCCAAAAATAGCACTGCAGAAAGGGACTTGAGAGGTCTCTTGCCTGTAGCTCTGAAGGATGGGTGGCTTGGGAATCAGGCAAGCCCTGGCACCAATGTTCATTCTGCTGCTCACTGACTGTGAGAGGCAGAAACAAACACTGGTGTCCCAAAGGTATACTTACTTCCTAGTCCCCAGAACCTGTAGATATTATGTTAGGTGGCAAATGATGTAATTAAGTGAAAGATCTTGAGATATGGAGCTCATCCTGAATTATCCCGGGGGGCCATAAATATAATCACATGTCTCCTTATAAGATGGATGCAGAAGGAGACTGGGGACAGAAGAGGAGACACAGATCCACAGGAGGAGGTGATGTGAAGACAGAGGCAGAGCCTGGAGGGATGCTGTTGCAAGCCAAGGAATGCCAGCAGCCACGAGAAGCAACTAGAAGAAAGTAGATTCTCCCATCGTGCCTCTGGAGGCAGTATGGCCCCGTGACACCTTGATTCTGGCCTTCTGACATCCAAAATTACAACAGAATAAATTTTTGTTGTTTTAAGCCACCAAGGTTGTGGTCATGTCTTATTGCAGCCACAAGAAATAAATACACTTCACTGTGTGGCCCTGGGCCACTCTGAACTGCAGTCTCTACATCGGAAAAAAGGGGAACAGGAAGTGTGACCTTGGAGCGTTGCGGTGTTGAGAAAGATGATTTAGGAAGTGCCTGGCAGGGATCCGGGAACTACTGGGCATGACACAGGTACAGTGGAGGTTCTGAGCACAGCTGCCAGAGCCGGGCTGAGTGCCACCACTTATGGTGTGACCTGGGCAGGTGACTTAGGCTTGGTCTGAGGGTTGAATGAGATGACTCAAGCAAGGCTTAAAACGGTCCCGGTATACAGTAAGTGCTGGATAAATACTACCTGTTGTTTATTCCCATCACCACCACCACCACCACTGTATCAGTCTGCTCAGGCCACTGTAACCAAAGACCACAGACTGCATGCTGTCAACACCAGAAATGGATTTTGTCACAGTTCCAGAAGCTAGAAGCTCAAGATCAAGGTGTCAGCAGGTTTGGTTTCTCCTGAGGCCTCTCCTTGACTTGCAGGTGGCCACTTTCTCGCTGCGTCCTCACATGGCCTTTCTTCTGTGGACACGCATCTCTTGCTGTGTGTCCATGCGTCCTTTTATAAGGACACCAGTCAGACTGGATTAGGGCCCACCTGACAGGCTCACTTTAACTTCATCACCTCTTTGAAGGCCCCATCTCCAAATACAGTCACATTCTAAGGTACTGGGAGGAACACGACTCAGCCACCACCGTCATCATCACAAAAAGTTCTTGGCCTAATGTCTCTGAGTTAAAGAAACCGGTGTTTTGGCGGATATTCTCCTGTGAAGGGCCAATGCAGTTAACATGTAGAGAAATGTGCATCTAAAATGATTTAAATGGTGCAGCTTTGGGTGCTGACATTCAGCGATCTGGAAAGCCGGGGTCCTGGACACGGGAAGGGCTGTGGTGGTTACAGGGTTATTGGGTGTTATCACTGGCCGTACTCTCCCAGGCTCACCGCACAGGGATTTCTTTGAAAACTGCCACACACAAGATCCAGAATATGTTTCTTGGAGAAAAAAAAAAAATGTGGTGCCTCTCTTTCTTCTCCCAGCGGCCAGGGCACGGGGAGTGGGGCACAGCCCCGCAAACCAGCCCCGCGGGCAGAAGAAGGCAGTACACTTGGTGGAAAATGCAAATAAATTCCACTCAGGCTCCAACCCTTAACTCTGAAAAGGGAAGTAGAACCATGGCACAACTTAAAATAAAGAAGTGAGTGGCTTATAATGACTCTGAGGCTTCCAGGAAAAAGCCATTCTGAGTGTAAATAACAAAGAAGTCAAAGAAAACGGAGTCGGATGTGACCGCCCAGAAAACAAGGAGAAGCTAGTTCCCAGGGAAACTGTACAGATGGTACAATTTCCACGTTCCCCTCAGCAGTTCCTGCAGCCAGGAGGCCCCGGGTGCAACTCCTTTCCCTGTGACCCGAACACAGAGATGAAGAGCCAGTGTCCTTCAGCATCGGTCAGGATTTGGATACTGTCCCTTAACGTGACCGATGTGTTCTCTAACCGCAACCAGCATCATCTTCATAATAACGCCTGTGATGAGTGAGAGCACAGTTTACTGAGTGCCAGCTGTGAAGCATGCACTTGACATATATTATCTCAGTGTTTCTAAAAGGATCGTAGGGGTCTTAGCCAAAACCTTTAACAGACTAGGATAGAAAATATCAGCGTGCCTCACATTTTGGGGACACGTGTATACGACACACATGCCCATGTGTACAGAGTCTAAGTGAATTGCACATTTCGTATGTATGGATGTAACACTCAAAATGTTTGAAAACCCCTGTGTGCTGTGACCATCCTCACCTTACAGAGAAGAAAATGGATGTGCCCAATGTTGACCTTGTCTAAGGTCATACAGTCCATGACAAGAACCCCACAGCCCAAGGCCCTTGGTGCTCATGTTACTTCAATGCCTTCAAAGGCTCCCCACAGCTCTTAGAATAAATCCCCACACCCCATCCTCCTACCTTCACCAACCACCTGCTACTCTGCATGCCAGCTCACTGATCTTCCTTCATTTCCTCCAACATTACCAGTTCTTCCCTGCCCCAGGACCTTTGCACATACCATGCCCTCTGTGTGAAATACTTTCCATCCACTTCTCCAGGCTCAAACCCACAGACCCTTTATCAGTTATCTTGATAAGCACTTGCTCACAGAGCTCTCTTTCCCCTGATTTTTTCTCCTGTTTAGGAGACCCCAGTGAACACCCTCCTCACCTCCTTTGTTGTCTTGTCATCCAATAAATGACTACAGAATTATTTCTTATTTTTGTGAGGTCCATAAAGGCAGGGACTATGTCTATCTTGTTCTTGGGTGCTTATTACAGTGCAGGAATTCTTCAGACACTTGATGAATGAGCAAATGAACCAGCCACATGAGAGGTACTACCGGGAGACACAGGAACTTCATGCATGTGTCAGCTGAGAATTCCAGCACCTAAAATTACATAAGGCTTTCCCATATGAAAATATCCTGGTACTGAAATCTGACAAGCCTGGCCTGGAATCCAGCATCTACAGTTTATTAGCTGGGTGACCCGAGTAAATGACTCCCAAGTTGCCTTATCTTCAAATGAGTGGGGTATGCATCTCCACGAGATAATCTAGAGCATAGCTGGGCCCGTGAAGGGGCCCCCCAAATTATAGCTAGTGTCAATATTTTTGTAACACTCTGTGTTCTTCACAAAACGCTCGCCGTTTCCAAGAGGTGACAGAGGACTAGGGTGTTGGGTGACAGGCACTCTCACACATTACTGGAAGCACAGCAGTTTGGGGCAGCTGCTGTGGATGGAAATGTGACAAGATCTACCACAGTGACAAAGGCTGTGCCCTCTGACCTAGCAGCTCTACTTTCAGAAATTTTACTCGAGGCACATCCAGCGACTTACATAACCAGGGTTTTTACTACGGCCTCCTTTACAACAGCAACAGGTTGCAAATAACCTAAATGCCCAGCCACAGAGGACCGACTAGGTGAACTGGAGTATCTCACACTCTGGAAGCCCGTGCAGCTCTAGGAAAGAAGGGGAGGGCTCTGTGTACCGACTGGCGTGCTCTCCAATCCGAAGGAAAGTGTGCTAAACATAGAACCGCACGTGCAGTATGCTACGATCTAGGTAAAACAGACAAAAAAGAGCATTTACAAATGTCATTGCACGGCATAAAGAATCTCTGGAAGGGGCAAACCAGAAACGGAGAACACCTGTTTCCCCCAAGGAAAAGAGCTGGGTGACAGGGACACAGTAGGGAGATTTTTCTCTATAAACCTGTTTGTGCCTTTGAATTTTGAAACATGAACACGTTCGACTTATTCAAAGAAATAAGTAAAAACAACAGTGATGCCTTCCCCCAGCCCCTCAAGAGAAAGACAAAAAAAGGTTACTGATTTGTTCAAAGTCCCTCAGCTGCTCGGGAGAAGTGAGGATTTGAACTTGGCTCTGATCCCAAATGCGATGCTCTATCAATTACAGTTCGTTCGTTCATTCATTCCTTCGACATAAGTTTATTTCTTTTTTAAAAATTTACCATCATAACCATTTTTTAATGTTTATTTATTTTTGAGAGAGACAGAGGGAGAGAGAGCACGCGTGTGCAAGCAGGGGAGAGACAGAGAGAGAGGGAGACAGAGGATCCGAAGGATCAGTAACCGACTGAGCCACCCAGGCACCCCCACAAATTTATTTCTTTACCACTTATTCTACAACAGGAGCTTCCTTGTATATATACAGGGACACACAGGCCAGAAAAACAAACCCTGGGGAAAAAAGCAAACAAAAGGAAGACTGATTTCTTTCCTTTCTGCACGATATGCCACATACTTGCCATACTTTGTGGAACATCACAGAGAGTGGGCAGGATCTGCCCAGGCTAAAGGAGGCAGTCACTACTCAATCCAGTCTGGTTTTTGCCACCTCGGGGCACAAGTTCAGTTTTGCCAGATCTGAATTTTCCAACAGATGCCAAAAACCCAGATTTTTTAAGATGCTAAACCATGTGACTTGTAAGTGTTAGCAATGAACTCACCAAGCCCACTAGCACTTTAGGGGCCTAACGTATAGGTTTGGGACCTTTATTTTCTCCATCACAACTATGACCACCAGCCTTCTCACACCCCTTTCCCAGGGTCTAAGTCAAGTGTAACATAAGCCCTCACAAACCAGCCACTATGGGCTTGGGCACACAAGTGGTCTTCCCGAGGTCTGCTGGCTTATCAGTTGATTAAGAGTCTGGCCTGGGGCACCTGGGTGGCTCAGTTAGTTGAGCATCGGACTTCAGCTCAGGTCATGATCTCACCATTCGTGAGTTTGAGCCCCACGTCAGGTTCTCTGATGTCAGCCTGTCAGCACTGAGCCTGCTTCAGATCCTCTGTCCCCCTCTCTCTCTGCCCCTCCTCTGCTTATGCTCTCTCTCTCAAAAAATGAACATTAAAGAAAAATAAAGAGTCTGGCTTAGCTAGTGGCCATGATTACCTCAGCGTCACCAGCTCTACGTTCAGTCCCTACCCTCATTGCCCTACAGAACTGAGAGCCTCTGAGAGACGTGGCAGCAGATGACCCCCTGACACAGCACAAACCCAGAACTGGCCTCCTCTGGTGTTTCAGCTCCCACCTACCACGTCATCTAGTTGACCAGCCTCTTACCTCATCAACTGTCTTCTCTCAGTCTTACCCCATCACTGATTCCATTCTGGAACCACAAGCACTCCTGTAGTATAGACATATCCATATGCACTCTTCAAACAGGGCAAGCCAAAAGCTTGCTGGCTTGGGATATTTCTAGAAGAAACACACAGCAAACAGAAGCCACCAAGCCAGCCCAGGAAACTAGATCTGAACCCCACACACCCCACCCCAGCTCACCAGATGGAAACTAAGTCAGAAGTAGGTATTCAAGAATACTGAGACCATTTTGCAAATCGCCTACTGTGACTATTTTGTTAAATTTTCCCTGAAAAGAATATACTACTGGGGAGCCCAGATGGCTCAGTTGGTTGAGCGTCCCAACTCTTGATTTCGGCTCACGTCACGATCTCACGGTTTGTGGGTTCAAGCCCCCCATTGGGCTCTGTGCCCAAAAGTGTGGAGTCTGCTTGGGATTCTCTCTCCCTCTCTCTCTGCCCCTCCTCTGCTCGTGCACTCTCTCTCTCTTTCTTCCTTTCTCTCTCAAAATAAATAAATAAAATTAAAAAAAAAAAAGGAATACACTACTTTTCATCATGGGCTGGCCAGGATGGTCGGGATGGTATCAACCCCCTATCTGCATCTAGCATCTCGGTCCATCTCCACTTGAAAGTAACCAGGTAGGTTTAATTCATCCCATTTCGCAGACGAAGAAACTGAAGCACAGGGGTTAACTTGTCCAAATTCAGAAGAGTCGTAAGAGGGACCAACAGTCAGATCCTACCTGATTCCAGGACCTGACCTCCTACACCACCTGTTTTAAGCAACACTCATGTCTGCCACACGCAGAGGTTAAGAGGTGACCATCACCCATGGCTTCCCTTCATCAACAGCTTCTTGCCCGGCCCGGACATGAGGAACACTCAGTCTCTCACAGGATGAGGCTTTGTTTCTCAGGCCCTTACCAGCTTGTGAGGTCATCATGTTTGTTTACTTGTTCACTGACTAGCCCCGATGGCGTGTAAGTTCCTCAAAGTCCAAGACCTGCCGTGCCTCTCTTCCTCCCTGCTGTATCCCACTGCAAGCACAGTGCAGGGCACGTACAAGGTAAACATCTCCAGGGCCCCTGGGGGGCTCGGTCAGGTGAGCCTCCAACTCTGGATTTCGGCTCAGGTCATAGTCTCACGGTTCGTGGGATCAAGCCCCACATTGGGCTCTTTGCTGACTGCTCGGAGCCTGCCTGGGATTCTCTGTCTCCAAATAAATAAATTAAAACAACAACCACAACCACATCTCTGAATGATGGAGTGACATGTGGCTTCTAGGCCACCGGGCAGAACAGGCTTCCTATTTTTCAGAAACCAGAAAAATTCCCTTCTCAGATGACTGAACTGGAGTCCACCTAAGTATCACTGTCCACAGGAATGTGGACCTCGGCCGCGTGGGCCAGGAATCCTGGGTCTGTGTGCCGGTCAGCGAAGCCTACAGACACGGCAGGGGACAGGTGTCTGCTGCATAGCACAGAGCGTTTGTTTTAAGGACCAAACTTCACAACGCTTAGGAGACAAAAGCCAGCTGAGGGACAGACACTCCCACAAGCAAGAAGATGTCAAGGGTCAAGTGTGGACTATGCAAAAGGCTCCACGGGAAGAATGAGACCACTTTCTCAGTGCTCACACTGGACACCAATGCAGACACAGAGTCTTGAGAATCTGAACTTAGGCAACGGTAAATATTAGCGCAAACAGGATGCAAGCTCAAGCCCTTATCTTTGCTTAGCAAAGTTTTCTTAGTGCCCACACGACTCAAAGCACTGACGATTCAGATGCAGCTAGCAGTAATTATTTCATCAGATCATCACCATCAGCCTGGCCTGCAAACCACTATGTAATCACCAGAAAAATCCCCTCCTCTGGTACAACTCAAGCAAAACTGTGGGGAAGAGCAACACATCTCAGTTACTCATCTCTAAGCCCCACTTTAAGCATCGAGTTTCTTGGAGTGCAAATTGTTAGGGTGTGGCCCATAAATGCCATCCAGAGCGATTCCACAGGGCCTACCAGATGATAAACTGAAAAGTCTAGACACAAGCGGTGGCTGAGACTGACCGTTACGTGAGCAATCGCATTTCTGACACGTACCCTCTAAAACCCTGGTGGGGGACACAGCGGACAAAAGCTACTGCCCGGCAGACAAGAGCTCTCCGTGTGGGGAAGCGTGCTCCAGATTAACTTGTGCTGTTTGTTCAAAAGGAGCTTCACCTTCCCATGGATGAAATGCTTTTTCATAAGAAAACGGGATCAAGGGAAAGGAAATTTCTCTTCATGACACGCAGCCAGGTGTGAAGAGCACTGCACAGAGACTCAGAAAACCGAAGAGGCTCTCGGGATCTGATCACTTCACGGAGCTCATGAGGTCAACTCAATTTCATTCAACAACCAAACATTAGGAGGTCTGGGTGTGTGCCAGCATCTGAGAAGAGGAAGCATAGAGGGTAAAGAAGAATAAAATACGTGCTTCTGTGGGGCTCAGGGGCTCACTGTAAACACTCAGAAGTTAACGTTATACATGCAAGCTGACGACTATGAGGGAAGAACGGCAGTTGAGACAAGACTGAGGCGGAAAGGTTAGCTCGCCTTTTCCAGTTTACAAGGCAAGGCTAATATGCGGTCAACTGAAAAATAAGGCTCTCCATTTTCTTCCTCTAAAGAACATGGACACTGGAGCCTAGAAAGGAAATCTGGGGAAGGAAACACAAGCTTTCATAGGTAAGCCCTTCCCAAGCTTGAGTATCCTTTTTCATTTGTGACAGACAAGGACAGGAATGAAAAAAACCCACACATTTCAACAAATATTTCATGAGCACCTACTATCCCGAACACAAAGACAAGCCAGATATAGTCTTACCAATAATAAAGAAACAAGAAGAGAGAGAATAATAAGTTGGTCATGATTAAAGACAAAGACAGGAAGGCCTGAAGCCAGCACAGTAAACTCGATTCTCAGTGGGGCCGAGGCAGGGAACGCCACCGCGTTAGAGAATCCAGTCCCACCCCCCCCCCACTTTTTTTTTTTTAAAAGCTGGAAACCTGAGTTTAGATGTCAAGTCTCCCAATTTTAAAATTTTAACAGTCCAGCAGTAGGCCAATCCCATTATTTTGTAGCTAGGAAAACTGACACCCAGAGCAATCGAGCAACTCGTACAGCTTGCCCCCGGCAGAATGGAGATCAGGATTCAGATCTCAGTTCCTTGACCTGCGTTGTCTCCAAGATGCCAGCTAGCCCCCATACGGGGACTCTTTCACCAGCTCCCCGCTCTTCAAAGTTGACACCGACACCTTTCGAGGTATCTTGAAAGGAATCAATTGTTCCGCTGGCAAGAATTTTCTTTTTTTTCATTTTCTCAGAACGCCACAAGGGATCACCTTGCTCACCCACTGATTTCGCCTCCAGATACTTTACAGCGAAAGGGGCCATACACCCCCACAGTGGTGGCCTCCAGCAGCTGGCACACTGGGCAGAGTTCCCCAAAATGATGGCGCGGTTGACGTGATCTCCCCCAAAGACGTCTGGGGAATTAAGGTAAACCAGTTCCAAAGGAGTATTTGGAATTAAACAGCAAGCGTGAATGGGTTTCCAGGGAGGATTTACGCGGCTGAGGTCACCAGCAGGTTGCGACAGGGTTTGAGGCAGCTTAGTTCAGAACAACATACACACACATCCCAGCGCTTGCTGGACTCTGGCCCCCAGTCCTCGGGAAGAAGACAAAAACAAATGCTTCCTTCAGGTGCCCTCCCGGGTTCAGCTCAAGCTGACATATATATATATATATATACTCTAGTTCCTGAACGAGGGAGCCCAAAGCGGTCCCTTCATCCTAGCATTTACTAAAAACCTAACCGCAGTCACAGACGCCTTCAACAAGACACTGAACTCAGCGTGCATCAAAAGGAACGAGCCAAGCTGGACAAAGTTCTGTAACAGGTAAAGAGAAGCGGGAAACTGGAGATGTTGCTGCCATTTGGCAACGAGCTAAAGCGAAACCAGAACACTGATGAATGCATTCAAAAAATCATCTATTTGTACCCCAAAATTGAGGAGAGGGAACGAGAATGAAAGCCTAGAGAGGTAATTCCATGCTTTTAGGTAATGTACAATTATACGCAAAACCAATCGTACAAATACTTACGATAGGTTGTTTAGGGGTTGACCCTATCTTCCCACAGGCCAGGGTCAAAAGAAGGAGAGATCTTTTGGTGAGTTCTACCACTCACTGAAACCCTCTGGGTGCAGTTCATCATAAGCACACCAGGGCCCACGAGAGGAGGAGGCAAGTAAGGCCCTGTCTCTCAGGGTCATGCCCTTCAAGGTTGCAGCCTTGATGCCTACCTAGTCTCAGCCCCAGAGCGTACCCACCACCCACTCCGACAAAGAATAACTCATATTTTCTATTCAAAGCTCAAGCAGAGTAAAGGTGGCTGATTTGCATCATAGGCCTATTCTTTCACTACAGAGATAAAGGAGGAAGCCATACCCCATCCTTCACATAGGTGTCCCTAAATTTCTTTTTTTTTATTTTAAAAGAAACTTGTTATGTTTTCTTTTTTATATTTGGGGGGGGGGTGCGGAGAGATTGAGACAGAATCTGAAGCAGGCTCCAGGCTCCAAGCTGTCAGCACAGAGCCTGACGCGCGCCTCGAACTCACGAACCGTGAGATCATGACCTGAGCCGAAGTCGGACCTGAGCCACCCAGGCGCCCCTAAATTTCTGACAAAGAATTCATTCCACTGGCTTGCTTTCCAGAGGCTGACAAAGCTGGATGAACCTGGCTGTGAGTGTGCTTCTCAATGAAGCAGGTATATAATAACATCATTCATTATCCTGCTACAGAAATGTAATATTTTCAAAAGGTGGGGAACAAGAGAACGCCCTCTCTACACTTAAAGAATATAAAAAAAGCTTCCAAAATCCCGGAATATGTTAGAACTAGAACTATCCTGGATTAAAAAAAAAAAAGTCAGCTTAAATTTAATAGACCGTTTAAATTCCTAGTTGACGGTAATTAGAGAGCAAGCAGCATTTCTTTAAACGCTGCGAGACAGAACTTAATCCAATTTAGGTAATCACTAACCTTTGCTGGTTTTTTCCTCCCTCTCTCTCCTCTAAATGGAATCCAAGGATTGATCTACAAAGGCCATAAACTGGCAAAGCATAAGAAAAGAATATTTAAAGCCAGAGATTGGGTGACTATTACCACAAAGGGCCAAGTCCAATTAAAATGGAAACAGGTCTCACAAGCTCCCTAAATTATATTGCCTACGAACTGGGGCTCCTAACCAGGCATCATCACAACAGAAGGTATGCTGAGGGAGATGGGGGTCCTCTCTCTGGGTACGTCATGCGGCATGCCAATTTCCAGGTCTTGCACGGTGTGACAGCCATCCCCTGCCAGACCAATGCTACCAATTCTCTACATTCAAAGTATCTGCAGGGCTTCTCTCCTTCTTCCATGGAATAACAACTGTCAGAATGATCCACACTGTCCCTTCAGTTCCTCCACTGTTCACCCACCTCCTAACCCCTCATTTTAGAGCTCCCACACTGCCCTTGCACCCACTTCTGATCCAGAAACTTCCATGTGAACCGCTAGGCCTTTCTTGAGTACTTGGCACCCTAGGTTTTTCATGAAAGGCCTTCAAGGATAGATATCAAAATGTGCTGCAGAGGACAAGGGGCTTGGGTTAATGGCTGTGTTACATCAGGAAAGTAATTAACCTCTCTGAGCCTCCATTTTCCCATCTCAACATAGAGAAAAGAATATTCACCTGCTTACATTGCCGAGAGGCTCAAATAACATTACCGTGATTGTACCTGGCTCATAATAGTTGCCCAATACATAAGTTGGCTTGTTTGTTTTAACGGAACAAGTTTCAAAGTAAACCTTGGATCCCCAGTCCCTGACAAAAATGTTAATTAACTCAAGTTCACCTCTGATGTCTCATCACTGCTTTGTATCATTTGCACTCCCAACCTCCTTTCTGGTTCCAAAGTGGAATCCTCCTTTGTAAAAACTTGCTTTCTGCTTATCAGGATATCACTCTCTCTGTTCCCAAATTCCTAACCCAGTATAAAATCCACAAAATATTGTGTTCTCAACCTTCCTTCAGCAATAGAGATATTCACACCGACTTATAGAGATATTCACACCGACTTGTTAACAGATGATACTTTTCAGCAAGCATTACTTTTAACATTTGCATATAGAGAGGCAGTTCTAGAGAACAAACTTTTAATGGCAAACATTAAACACAGTAGGGATCTTTGAGGGGCCCACACTCTATTTCTCAAATCAATTCTGTATCCGTCTAGCTCTGCAAAAACAATTAAAGGGAAAAAGTCAGTTCAATTCCATTCAATCTGAAATTCAAGAAAGATTTCAGTATACTTGATCTCGTACAAGGGCACTACAAAAGGAATGACCACAGGAAGTAATTAGAAAAGAGAAATAATGAAGAAATCCATAAAGTCCTAACAATCCAACTTTCCACAGATAAACAGTTTAAATGTTGCACACACACTGTCAGTGAACACACTGAAGATTATGACATTGGGGTCTGGGCTCCCAGCATGAAATTGTCAATAACAGTGGAACGAACAGTTTTCTAAATGTAAGATTAGGATTTTTTTTTCTTCAACAATTGAGCCATTCTGTGATATTATGCGACACAGAGGAAAAGTAAGAAAGAAAAAGCCACCAAGTTATTCGACCATAAGATGATCTAATTAACAGCTGAGGAACTGGAGGGAAAGTCATCTCCAATACTGGCTGCCACTATAAGCCTGGAGTAGCAGACCCAGAACTCACCCTAAGCTCCACCCCTGCATGTGTGTGACTTTGAACAAACTACCCAAGTTCTCTAAGCCTCAGTGGGCTCATTGTTATAGTCATGGAGATATAATAGCACCTACCTAAACATTGTTTTGGTGCAGATTATACAACATCCTCAATGTCTCTTAGGGCCAAGTTTAAGACATAATAAGAACTCAAGAGGTGTTTGTCCCCCTCCTCCTTTTTTAAATAAAGGGAACATTTGTATAATGTTCAAATAATAACCATTATTGAAATCTCACCCACTGAAATAAATATATATGCGTGAACTTCTGGATGTGAACGAAATGAGGTCTTCTCGTTGAGAAACATGGTAGTCTCAACCAGGCTCTAGAGAAATAAACCAGTTAGACTAGCTCATTGCTAAGGCCTTTCTTTTTTACACTATTCGTGGTTCTGGATGTTAGAAGAAGCATTAATAAAATCCCAAAAGGACAATCAATGGTTGCGGTTGGAAACACTGAAGACGATTTTGTGGATTGATCAAGCACTGTTTCCGGTATCTGCTAGATTCCTGTAGAAAAAGCTCTCAACAGCACCCTTCGTGGCTTAGAAGGGCTCCACGCTGCGACCAGAGAAAACCTACCAGTCAGGTTCCACGGAGAGGAGGGTCCCACCACACCTTTCTCAGTCACCATTCTCAGCGGTAGAGAACTCACCAGGGGCTAAATTTAATGTGTGGCTAAATTAGCTTCTGCAAGCTCCATTTCCCCTCCTGATCCACTTGCTGCTTTATGGTGTCAAGAGCAGCCTTTCCCCAGAGAGCAGCACTGGGACATTCTGCAGCGTGTAGGCCAACGAAATGTCATGACAGCAACCCACCCACGGTGGTCAGGATGACCAAAGGGAGGTCAAAAAAGGCAGTGTTCGAGGCTTGATCCGCGAGCACCGTTTGAGGGGAAGCGGGGCAGACTATGAAGGCAGTGTGGACCATCGGCGTCCTTGACTGCTTTGGTCCTCCCCGTGGGCCATTTGAATTTGCACGCGGGCAACAGGTCCAGAACCCCGCCCCAGGAGGGATGCCCGGAGACTCCAGCACAGAGTTTTTTTCCATGCGGGTCTCCGGAGTAAACGTGCCTCTGAGCTGCCGCGCGTGAGCCTTCCGTCTTGTGGGGCGCATCGCAGTAATTGAAACCTTACACACCGCAGGACTGCAGCGGCGTCTATAAATACTCACCGCTTTACTGCTGACAAACAAAACGCGGGCTCCCGGCACCGCGGAGGAAGAGGCGGCGGCATGTGACCGAGGGCAGGGGCTGGCTACAACAGGGGAAAAACCCTGTTGCCAAACAGGGAGGTACCCCAGAACCGATTCCTGAAGCACAGTTTGCAAGCACACAGCCTGATCTGACGCAGGGCGCCCGCCCTCGGGAACAGGGGCAGAGGGCGGCGAGGGAGGGTCGCGGCCCCGGGAGCCGAGGCTGCAGAGCGCCCCCCAGCGCGCAGGGGGCAGCCCGCGTGCGCACAGTAGGCGCGCAGGAGAAAGCCTCGCCAAATAGAGGGCGGGCTGGAAAGCCGACGCGGAACCGGGGTGCGGCTGACGCCGACAGCCGCCCGCCCCAGCCGGGTGTCCCGCGGGCTGCGCCCCGGCCCGCCCCAGTCGGCGGAGCCCAGTGGCCCGCGGGACAAAACGGCTGTCCTCCCTCCCACGCCTGCTTCTGCAAAAGGGGGACCGCAGGAAAAGATGGGCTGTTCCTGGGCTCCCAATCGCCCGCGCCCCAGCCGGGGCAGCTCTTTAGATTTGCACCCTGGGGCCGAGGGACAACTAGAGAGGCAAGCAAGCAAACTTTCTTTTTCGATCTCCTGGCCCAGCCTGGGTCCCGCGGTCGGCGGCATCCCCCCGCCCCCAACCCGCGCTAAGCCGCAGACGCTGGGCACCGCTTCCCCCCGCCTCAACTCGGGGGTCGCCCGTTCGGTACTCTACGCCCGCCTGCTGCGTGGGATCCGAGGATCCTTAACCGCACGGGGGTCCCCATCCAGCTGCCCCCAAATGTGACGCTCTCCCCACGCACCCCCTGCCCGCGCCCCGCAAGCCTGTGACCGGAGTCCACGGCGATTTCGTTCTCAATCCAGAGCGGTTGCTGAGCCGACAACGCCAGCCCCTCCCGGGGACTTCCCCACTCCCCCCCTGGGGGTCCCGGGGCTGAGTCACCTCGAGTCGCACACACCCGCAGCTCCCCTCTGCGCGCCCAGGACAAAGTTTCCGGTGTTCCCGAGAAAGTTTTCTCACCAAAGAGCAAAGAGGGACCTGGGTGGCTCTCCCGCCGCGCTCTGCCCAGCTCTCCCTCCTCCCTCCCTGCGTAGCGCTGGCCTCCGCGGGGTCCCGTCTGGCCTCGGGTCCCCCAGCGCGGGTCCACAAACGCCGCGGCCGCGGAGCTCCCCGAGCCGGGCTGGTGACACGTTTCCCTCCTCTCTCCTCTCAAGGCCGCCTCCTCCCCCTGCTTCGTCTTCTCCTCCTCCTCCTCCTCCTCCTCCTCCTCCTCCCACTTTTCCTGTCCTGTGCTCATCGCTTTAGTTTTTCTCCTGCAGCCCCTACCCCACCTCACCCCACCTCAACCCCTCCCACTCCTCCTCCCCTGCAGCGACTCGCACTCTGCTGGGGAGGGGAGCAAGGGGGAGGGGGCGCCTGCACTTTCATCCAGATCAACAATTTCAGGAAATCCAACTCTTAACTTGAAAAGCGGGGGAGGATGCAACAGGTCAAGGGAGCTCCCACAAGACGACACACTCCCCACCCCCCAACCTCCACCAAGGGATCTGCTCCGTGTCCCCCCACCCTGGGAAACTCTACCAAAAAGCCATGGGGTTGATTCTAAGGTTCACTAGAGTCCCAGAGATTAGGGACTTTTGTTGTTGTTTCAAGGAACAGTCCCCAGGCCGATTCCAGGAACAGTTGTTTTAAGTGCATTAATGAAAATATAATTCCGGTGAAGTCTCCCTTAGATTTGCAAAACCCTTTTAAAGCTCTCAAATTCTCTTTCCAGCTGAAGGTTTAGTGAGTTGGAGGGTCCCTCAGAGTGTGAAACAAGAGAAAGTCGACCAATCTCAAAATTAAAAACAATGTAAAATTATTTTCAATTTTTTTTTTTTTTTTTTTTTTTTTTTTTTTTGCAGGTGGTAAGAATTTGAGGCAGCTGTTTTCAGGACTCACTGGCTTGTATAATTTCAGCCTATGGTTAAGCAGGAAATACTTTTAAAATGCTGCCCGCTCAAATATCACACTTAGGCTTTGAAACCACAGTGACATTTGCTGAAGAAAAGATGTATGTGTCTTTTTATGTCAAAACTGAGAGAAAAAAAAATAAGTGTTTATTTTGATCACTGTGTCCTAAAAAAACTTATGTTTGAGGATGGGTTGCTGGTCAGGGTGTGCCCAAGGGAAGGGGTTTGGTGAAGTTCCCTGAGCCCCACTTGTCCAATGATATTAAAGTATTCTCAAACCCCAGGGTGATGAAATCTCATCCCAGAAAGCACACACAAGGAAAGGACCGGGCTCCAGCACGTGCCTCGGAAAGAAACGCTTGAGGGGCAGTGACTTGGGAGACATCTTCAAGGCAGCTGTGCTGAGGTCTTCAGAGCCCAAGCCTAGAGCCAGAAGGTCAAAGTTTGTATCCCACCTCCTCTTGTAACTAGCTGCAGGATATTAGCCAAGTTACCTAGCGGTGCTATGCCTCAGTTTACTCCTATGAAAACGAGGAGGAAAGCAGTAGTGATCACAGGGTTGTTATGAGAATGTAATGAATTCTATGAGAATGTAATGAATTCAGATGGAGGAAGAGCTTAGAATCTCTGCCTGGATTCAACAGAACTTAAGCCATTACTATTACTGTATTATCTGCAGGTCAGGGAAGTGAAAAAGGAGCTATTTCTACAGGGCTACAGGAAGCCCTTCGCTGGGCTCATTCTACATTCGAACTCATTCTACACTCATTCTACATGGCTAACTCCCTTATCTCCTTCAAGTCTTTGTTCAGTGAGGCCCATCCTCTTCTGTCCGCGTGAAATTGTAACTCACGCAGCCCTCCCTCCCAAGCCCCCTCATCAGACTCTACTTTTTCTTTTTTCCACTGCATCTATAACCTTGTAACATATTACAGATTTTACTTTTTTAAGAAAATTTATCTCTCTCCCACCGCCTCCTACTTCTAGGCCATACCATCAGCTCTCCAAGAACATGGAATTATTCCATTCACTGATATTGCCCAAGATCCTAGAACAGTGCCTGGCACACAGTGTGCACCCAGTAAATATCAGATGAGTGAATCCGTGAATGGATTGGGCACTGTGCAATAAGAAAAAAAATGCAATCACTAGGCCTATCCAGGGATAGGGATAAAAGAGGCTCCCTCTGGAAGAAGTATACTCCCTAGTAAAGAGAAGTACCCACAATGTAGGCAACACCAGCTTGGTGGGGACGCCATAAAAGCGTATTCAAGGACTGGAACGGAGGTTTAAAGAGGCTAAAGTCTCTTCTAAACCTAAGAGTTGCTAATTTTGTAATCTGAATTTTCTCAAAGTGAGAAGTAGCCGACACTGGTATAAATCAGTCAGAGCTTCTCTCTAATAACGCTTCCTACCACCAATATCTTACACTTGTTACCACCCACATTTTTACCAAAACTTCAACTAAATGCCAATGGAACATTGCCTTTTCTTTCAAAAAAAATTTTTTTTAAGTTTATTTATCTATTTTGAGAGTGAGAGCAAGAGCTAGAGAATCCCATGTGTCAGAATCTGCACTGACAGTGTGGAGCCCGATGTGATGTTTGCTTGAACTCATGAACTGGGAAACATGACCTGAGTTGAAATCAAGAGTCAGATGCTCAACGGACTGAGCCACCCAGATGCTCCTGCAACATTGCCTTTTCTTAAGAAACAGGATTTTGTTAGGAGAAACCAACACAGAGATCATTCTATGTAAACATTCATTCATGGAGGTGAAAAGTCTAGGTCTTTATAAGACATATCAGGTACACAGCTTGCCATGGCCACAGCCCCTAGAATGGAAGTTGGCCCAATCAAGGTCCCTCCTGAAAAGGCAGGCCTTAGACAACGCCTTTAAGATCAAGGGCAGGTGCCTAACCCAAATGCAGCCAAACTCTGTGACAAACCTCTGTGACAAACTCTGGCCCTGCAATGGTATACTGGACCAATCAGATTCCATTTCAGGAATGAGAACACACACACACACACACACACACACACACACACACACACCTAGTATCCAGAACAGAAGCTGACAGGTCATGACTTTATCTAAACTCTGGATTCTGGAAGCTGCAGATTGGCCACCTGTGGACCAGCTAGATGTATATTAGATGTAGCATATTTTTTGAACCCAGTAGCGTCAACGTTTTTTAAATTACTTGCCGATATGTAAAAATCAGAACACCTCGTGCAAAAATACGGATTTTCAGCTTGCCTTGGAAAATCAGAAATATCTGGCACTGTTTGTGCCGTAGGCTGGTACAGCCACCACGGGCTACTGCTATAATGCTTCTCCCTGTAGACGGGATATGGGGTGTTCAGTTTGCCACAGTCCCAACCACTCATACTCCCTATTTCTCCTGACCCCAGCCTGCTTCACCCACTTCCCGGCCACCCATGGCGGTGCAGTGAGGGAAGGGATGCTGGCACCTAGGAGGGGCCAGAGCTGGGGATAAGCAGACACGATGCAATAGAACAGCATAGGTTCAAATCATTTTTCTCCTTAGCAAGAGAACCTTTTCTTTAAAACCTTGCTTGACGTTGCATAGCTTGAACACTACTGAGGTGAAGGAAGCTATGGGTTAAATACGGAGGCAAGTGGGCATCAAGCCAGGGAGAAGCAGAGGCCTCCTTGGGCTGCCTTGGGATCAAAACCACCCTCCGGTTCCCACTCTTCCAGAGATGCGTCGTTCTCCTTTTTCTTTGTTTCCGCAACAATGCCTGCTCAACCCATCTTCATAACTCATTTCTACCCCCAGAAGTCTAATCAGGCCAAGTTCAGAAAGGACAAGGCTGGGCGCCTGGGTGGCGCAGTCGGTTAAGCGTCCGACTTCAGCCAGGTCACGATCTCGCGGTCCGTGAGTTCGAGCCCCGCGTCGGGCTCTGGGCTGATGATGGCCCAGAGCCTGGAGCCTGCTTCCGATTCTGTGTCTCCCTCTCTCTTTGCCCCTCCTCCGTTCATGCTCTGTCTCTCTCTGTCCCAAAAATAAATAAACGTTGAAAAAAAAAAATTTAAGAAAGGGCAAGGTGACCTGTCTGAAGTTATACACAAGGTAAAGATAGGCTAGGGCAGGGATTCCCTGACTCCACCATACTCCCTCTCAGTGAGGGTAACTGCGTCTGTCTCTGAATAATAATTAAAGTCACTTCAGTTTACAAAATCAGAGTATTTAATGCCTCGAGGATCTATGGTATACAGTGGGTGTAAAATACACATCTGCCAACTTCAGGCGTTCAAGGTTAGACCTCCTTCCATACTACTTCAATGTCTCACACAATCTTAAAGGCATTCCAATGAAGAAAAACATCATACCTTTTCATACGTTTTCTCCTCTTCATAGGTAGAAAAACAGATGCCCCGAAAATCCAAGACCCTTTGCTAATGCCTGGCCACAGAGTTTGTGAGAAGCACAGATAGGTCCCCCAGGTACTTGCAGTGTTAGAACACACAGGTTTTCAGGTTCTCAGAGCTCCGGTCATAAAATAAGTTAATGTCGTTACTCAGGATACATACCAATCTAGACACAGAACTTGCGTAAGCACACAGTATACATCCACAGCACTGCACCATCCATGAAGGCAGAGCCATTGAGGGATAAGCTCAGCATCTGATCCAACACCAGGATGTAAAATCAGTGACCTTTGGTACAGCAGGAAGACTTATCACACAGATGAAAACAAGCTTGGCTTCCTTCTGTCTTCTTCTTCTTTTTTAATGTTTATTTTTGAGAGAGAGGGAGAGAGCACGAGCAGGGGAGGGGCAGAGAGAGGGACACAGAGGATGGAAAGTGGGCTCTGTGCTGACAGCAGAGAGCCCGACGTGGGGCTCGAACTCACAAACCATGAGATCGTGCCCTGAGCCAAAATCAAGAGTTGGATGCTTAACCACCTGAGCCACTGAGGCGCCCCTGTCCTCTTTTTAACTTCTACAGCACAAACATGGAAGAAACCGAAGTTTGTTTTTTGAAGAACGTCGGATGATAAAAACAAAAAATTGTTTTTGTCTGCCTCATCCTTTCCTTGGCAAACATGGGGTGTTTCTGGAATGTTGGTTTTAGTCTCTTTTTTGTCTTTTGGTGTGGGGAAGTATCTGGCCTCCACTAAAGGGGCTGGTATTTATTTTGAGACTGTGTTTTAAGAATGACTTAAATGAGCAAATCTTAAAAGTGAAAAGAGCTTAGCAGGAATTCTCCCTGATAATCTGGATTTCAGTGATTCCTTCTCACAGTTCCAAGTCAGTCAGTTAGTTGACAAATACTAAGGGTCACTTACTGGTACCAAGTCCTGGGGATGTCACAGTGAGCAGGACAAAGGCTCTACCATCAAGGGGCAGAAAGCAAACAGTCAACATGCAAATGAACACATAAGGGAGATTATTTCAAGTCCTGGTCTGTGCACGAGGAGAATAGGCTATGGGGCACTGGCGTGACTGTGGGGAAGAGAACTGCTTCATCCGGGGTTGGCAGGGATGGCCTTTCAGCCCAGAGCTCCGACACTGAGACTTAAATGATGAAAAGAAGAATCCATAGGAACGAAGAGATGGTCCAAACAGAAGACGTGACCAATACGGAGACCTTGAGTCAAGAAGAAGCTTGACAAGTAAGAAGGATGAAAAGAAAACCATTGTAGTTAAAGCTTGGCAACAAGGTGGAAAGGGGAACAAAATAAGGTCCAAGAAACAGCTCCGGGTCAGATCGTAAAGGACCTGGTAAGTCAGGGTAAGAGCTTGGCCACAGTTGGAAGTCATCAGAGGGTTTTAGGAATGAAGTAACATGATCCGATTTCTGCTTTAGAAAGATCCCTCTGGCTAACAGGTTGCAGATGAACTAGAAAAAGAGCAAAAGTGAGGGTTGGCAGTCACTTTGAGGAGGTGGCCTCAGTAGACCAAAGAAGAGATGATGATGCTTGGATTCGGTCTGGAACAATTCTATTTGTAAAACATGGAATTGGAGATGATGGAACTTTCTGATGGATTTGCCACATGAGGAAAGATACATGTCACAGGTGAGGCTTTGACTTTTTTGTTTGAGCAATGGGATGGATAGCGGCGCCACTACTGAGATGGGAAAGACAGAATGGAGAGTGCATTTAGAAGGAGAATCCCTAGTTCTGTGGCAGCTCTGTTATGTTTGAAATGCCTGAGGGAGAGCCAGGCGGAGATGTCAAATAGACATTTGAATATATGAGATGGCATTGAGGGATGGGTAAATTTGAGACCCATCCGTGTATATAAACAGCATTGAAAACCAAGGGACTACGTGCAATGCCTTGGGGAGTGAGTGTGGACGGAAAGCAGAAGCCAGAAATTATAGAGAGGTCTTATAGAAGAAGAGCAACCAGCAGAGGAAAAAAAAAGAAATGAGTTGTTAATGAGACGGGAAAGTCCAAGGGAGTCTGAGACAGAGTCCTAGAGAAGAAAGTGTTCTGGAAGGCTTTGGTCAAGTATGTCCAATGCTGTCTAAAGGTGAAATGAGAACAGAGAATTAACTTTTCTTTGACAAAGCCACATTGGTGATCTTGATAAGGGTCCTTTTGAGTGGAGTGGTGTGGGAAGAAATCCCATCAGAGTGGGCTGAAAGGAGATAGAGTTGAAGAGAAGGAGACAGGGAACACTAACAACTCCTTTGAAGAGTTCTGCCATGAAGGGAAGCAGAGAAGTGGGGCTGAACCTGGACGGGATGCAGGGTCAAGAGATACTCTGTTGACTTGATGGTCTGATTACTTTAGAATGGGTGATCCCTGGGGCGCCTGGGTGGCTCAGTCGGTTCAGCATTTGGCTCTTGGTTTTGGCTCAGGTCATGATCTCACAATTGTGAGATTGAGCCCCACATGGTCATGGTTGGGCCTTGTGTCGCCCCCACCCCCACCTCCACCCTGGGCATGGCGTCTGCTTGAGATTCCCTTTCTCCCTCTTCCTCTGCTCCTTTTTCCCACTCGGCTCTCTCTCTCCCTCAAAATACATAAATAAACTGAAAAAATATATAAATGGGTGATAACTAGTAACCCTACTATATTTTGAAGGCTGATTGGAATTATCCAGTGGAGAGGGAAATTGATTTATGTTCCTACTCACAGCTTGTTGGGACAGGGTAGGAGACATAAATGCTCTTTTGAGCACATTCTCCAAATATGGCACATTTAAACACGTTATTTAAAATCTTATTTTTTCTTCACTGAATGTTCATGTTTGCAAACTGTTTTATCTTTCCTGTGACTATGATGTTGTGCTGATCTGCTTGAAAGATTTAAACATTGTTAAATGCAATACATTCATGTGTTGAGACTATAATGGAAAGGTGTCTGGGTGAACACTGTCAAAGTCAGATTTTGACACGCACAGGGAGGGTTCCCATGTCAGGGTTTGTGCATTACACAACTATAGGGGACATCCGTCGCTTGAATTACAGTGTGAATAGTGTATTCTGAAGTTGTGCAAAATGGCAGACTGGACCTAAAGATTCTTTGGGCTAGCCCCTCCACCAGCCAACTACTGGTGCAAATCTATCTTTCTCCACTGCTGCAGGAATCTGGCTGTGTACATCAACCCACTCACCACTGCCACATCCAAAGATGCTGACATTGTATTGCCCGATTCCCCTCTCAGAAGGCCTTTTGCATCCAGAGGCAACGGAAGAAGTTCGTAGCAGACCGTGTACCCCAATTTTTTTTGTGTCACAATGTAAGATCAGCACATGCTCAATCCACCTCTGCACCTTCAGGCCAGACTAAATGGGAAACATTCCAAATAAATACTCAGAGTTGCTCCAAAAAAAGTTTGTTTGTTTTTTTTTTTTTCATTTCCCTTAGTCATTGTAATAGGCATTTGGGAATGCCTGCCCAGACCATACCCTCCTTTCTAGGAACCATTGCACATCTCAGATTTTGCAGGATGGGGTAGTGGATCATCCTACAACTTGTGACAGGTGACCGGTCTTGGGAGAGAGCACCTGACCCAAGAGCAGGTGAGGAGCGCCAGCCAGATTCTCTTTAAGAATTCAAAGACTAGGGGCGCCTGGGTGGCTCAGTTGGTTGAGCATCCAACTTCGGCTCAGGTCATGATCTCACAGTTCGTGGGTTCGAGCCCTGCATCAGGCTCTGTGCTGACTGTTTGCTCAGAGCCTGGAGCCTGCTTCAGATTCTGTGTCTCCTTCTCTCTCTGCCCCTCCCCTGCTCATGCTTTGCCTCACTCTGTTTCTCAAAAATAAACAAACGAAATGTCAACGCCCCCCCTACCCCCATTAAAAAAAAAAAAAAAGAATTCAAAGACTATGTAAGATGGCTGGTATCCTGGAGCCACGTCTCTCAGAGCACGAGCTGGCTCAGCGTGCTCCTGGCTTCCTGGCAGCACCCACAAAATCATCACTACCCTCTGCCTGTAGGTACTCAGGACTGGCCTCCCTATGGCCTTCACACCCGGTCTCTGTCCATCAACACGAGAAGCCAGGGCTCAAGGTTGCCCTTAATCCTCCAGACTGTCATCGCCACATGACTGTTTCCATTCTGACCTGTTTCCCAGCCCTTCCCCACTCCTTAGAACCTTCTGTTGTGTGCTCTGGAGCCCACGGCCCATCATCAGAAAAATCTCCCATAGGGTCTTCAGCTTCTTTTCTGAACATTCCATTAGCCTTTACGCCCTCACTCGGTGGTTCTTGAACATTTTTGTCTCAGGAGGCTCTTAGAAATCACTGAGGACCCAAAGAACTTTTGTTTGTGCAGGTTATATCTATCAGTGCATACTGGATTCGAAACTAAACGTTCACATTAACTTAATGATTTTAAAATAACTAATAAAACCATCAAATATTCTATGAAAAATAACTATTTTTTAAGTCATGGGAAGAATGTCGTTGTTTTACATGTCTGCAAATCTCTTCAACTTCTGGCTTAATAGAAGACAGCTGGACTCTCCTATCCACTTCTGCATTCAATCTGTGGTGTTATCACACATCATGTAGCCTCTGGAAAATTCCACTGTGCACTTGTGAGAGAATGAGAGTGAAAAGGCAAATAATATTGTAGTCTTACTATGAAAATAGTTTTTGACTTGTGGATCCCTGACAGGGCCTCAGAGACTCCCTAGAGTTCCTGAACTTTCCTAAACTACACTTTGAGAATCACTGTTCTTTTTTTTTTTTTTTTAATATTTATTTATTTTTAAGAGAGGGGGCGAGGGGGAGCGGCAGAGAGAGAAGGGAGAGAGGGAAACTGAGGATATGAAGCAGGCTCCAGCTGACAGCTGAAAGCCCTACATAGGCCTTGAACTCACGAACCATGAGATCACGACTTCCACCAACGTTGGACACTTAACCGACTGAACTACCCAGATGCCTCGAGAATCACTGTTCTAATTGAACCCTCTGAGGACCTTCCCTCCCCCGAAATCCTCTCAGATGGTGGTAGGTTCTCTCCAACCCTCCTTCTAACACTGGACTGTGAAGGAGAGGGCTTGTGTTCTTTGCTCCTTGAGCCGCTTTTGAGATCACACTCCCTTCCTAAAAATCCCCATCGAACCATTGGACTAGTTTACTCACTTCCCCTCCTTGTTGTGGCCATTGCAGACTCCAGGGTTATTCCTCCCCTTTTCTTGATGCTTTAACTCCTGGTTCATGGTCATTGTCTTAGCTACTGCTCTTGTCACAATTCCTGATGATTTCAATATTCGTAGACAAAATCTTTCCAATGTCCTGGCAGCTCAGTTCCTTGACCTCTGCTCCAATGACCTCATTCTACACTCTACCATGGCCACTCACTCTCATGGTCAGCCTTGACTTTGTCATTTCCTATTGCTACCCTCTCCCACTCTCTAACTTCCCAGTTCACCCCTCCAGTACCCGGACTCCCATGATTCTGCAACTCCCTGAAATCTATTACCTTTCGTGGCCATCACTTCCCTCCTCACCCAGATTAAATTCCATTATTATATTAACTTTCTCGCATGCATCCTAGACTCACTTCACTGTATTTGCTTTGCTAGGTCAAGGTTGCTCAGTCCAATTCTCTTCCTACTTGGTGCTTGCATCACTTTGAACATGGCTGGAAAAACACACAAAACCACACTGCCTGACTTCACTTTAAATTCACACTCACCATCCTCCTGGGTTCTAATGTCTCTCAGCACTCACACTAGATGTCTTTAGTCACTGTCCCACTCTCTCCAACATTCCCAAATTTTCTCACATAGCCTCACTCGCATCTGAGAACCTTTTTTCCTTCTTTCAGCGAGAACATGGAAACATAATTTCCAGAATACTATGGACTGAATGTTTGCATCCCCCAAATTCATATGTGGAACCCCTAGTCCTCAGTGTGATGGCATTTGGAGTTGGGTCCTTTGGGAGGTGATTAGGGTTAGATAAGGTCATGAGGATAGGACACTCAGCACCCTTATAAAAAGAGAAACAGGGGCACCTGGGTGGCTCAATGGGTTAAATGTCTGATTCTTAACTTTGACTCAAGTCATGATCTCACAGTCATGAGATTGAACCCCGAGTCAGGCTCTGTGCTCAGGGCGGAGACTGCTTGGGATTTTCTCTCTTTCTCTCTCTCTTTGCCCATCCCCTGCTCATTCTCTCTCAATCTCTTTCACACTCTCTCGCTCAAAATAAATAAACATTTTTAAAATAAATAAGTAATACATGAATGAAAAGAGAAAGAAACACAAGACTGGTCATCTCTCTCTGTCTCTCTCTTTGTCTCTCTCTGTCTCTCAGCCAAGGGAAGGTCATGTGAGCACACAGCAAGAAGAGGGCATCTGCAAGCCGTGAAGAGGGTCCTCACCAAGAACTAAATCTGCCAGTACCTTGATCTTGGACACCTCAGCCTCCACACCTGTGAGAAAATGATGTCCATTGTTAAGGTTCCCAGCCTGGGGTACTTGCTCTAGCAGCCCCCAAGCCAAGACACGCATGCTGCCACTGCCGAACCAATCCACTTGCCAGGATTCGCAGCCCTATTCTGCCTCCCTCTTATTGCTGGACTTGAATCTGAGGCTAAACCCTCCACTGTGCACCAGACCCTGTCCCCCACATTCCTCATCTTTTCGTGGGGTGTGTGGGACGTCCCTCCACTCCCACCATCTTTGTTTACATAGAGCAAAACACCTTGAGTTTTCCATATTCACTGTCCCTACTATTCCTTCTCTTGTTCTTTCTTTGACTCTCTCCAATCAGGCTTTCATCCTCTCCATTCTGATGAAACCACTGTCAAGGTTATCGGTGATCTCCATGTCACATAAGAATTCAACAAACACTTGTTGAAGGAATGGATGAATGAGTCCTCAGATCATGAGGACCTCACAGTAGATCCTCAGATCATGAGGACCTCACAATAGAAGAGTTGCATATGCACACACAGACACACACACACACACACACACACACACACACACACACACACACACACACACAGATAGAGAGAGGTCGGGAAGGGCTGGTGAGAAGACTCTTCTTGGCCCCAGGTCCCATGAAACCCAGCTTGTACTTGTTTTTGTGAAAGGCTCTGACCCCTTCATTTGAGATAGTACAGGGCACGGGTAAGGCTGTCCTTTGCAACACATGTCTGGGTCAGGACAGTCATCCTAGTATAGGCACAACCTTGTAGACAAGGAATAGTTCCTTTGGGGAAGAAGCCCCCACTTTGGTTTAGACCGAGTGGTACTGTTTGGGGGCAATTCCTTAATCCATTGGAATCCCAGTTGCAGACACAACTTGGTTTTCAGGGATTTTGTAAGGTTTAAGTGAGATTTATGAGAGTTATGTGAAATATGTGTATAGTGCTTGCCACACTCTTGTACAATATGTTCATTGGCTAAAGAAAAGTAATGAAGTACTGCATTCAACATAAAAGATCTTTGTGTGTTTCTTGTCCATAATGTTTGTTTCCCTAGATAAATAATCCCAATTCCTTTATGGGAAAGCCTAATATTATCTTTGACTCCCAATTTGGTTCCCATATGTCTTAGCCTTTCTTTACACTCAAATGTTTATTATATTACTACAACACAACATACCGTTGTATTAAAAAATGCTCTTGAATGTAAGGGAGACTTCAACTAGTGGTCCAAGAACACGAAAGCAAAATGGTAACCTTAAACCATGACATTCATATCCTCCCCATGTCGAAAACAGATAAAATAAAAATAAAGAGCATAACCACATTAACATAACGACCCTAAGATGGTAGTCTTCATTGGATATATACAAAGACAAATGGAATAAGCAAGAATGGGTTTATGCTTATTCATTCCTGTCTGTGAGCAAGGGGAGGGCAGGAGAGGGAGGGGAAGCTATGGGAAGAGGAGAAAGAAGGAGGCAGGGAGAGAAAGAGAAAGAGTCCTGGCCAGGATAGTTCATCTAGGCTATGGTCAAGAGGCCTCATGAAAAACCCCTTGAGGCAATCTAGGCCACTTTCCTTAGAGTCAGAACCCAGCACACAACCCTATCCATGAGTTTGGTGTTCTGGGTACCATGGTATATTCACAAGGCACATCCCATGCAAAGTGAGCTTTTTGGGATTGACTCCTACTAATAAGATTCTCTAGAGACTAATGTATAAACTAAGATACGAGTTAATCTATAACCAGCAATATTGGTTTCTAGGAGTCAACCTAGGATCACATTGATAAATGATCTCTTTAGGTGAAAGACTCAGCATTAGTAGGAAATTTATTCATTTTCCATTTTAATGTAAATATTCCTTTGCAAGATGGAATCCCTTTTATACCCTAAGCGTTGTATCTGCTTTTCTCTTCCCTCCCTTCTTCCTCTTCCTCTTTCCCCTCCTCCTCCTTCTTCCCTTCTCCTTCTCCTCCCCCTCCCCCTCCCCTTCTACCTCCTCTTCCTTCTCCTCCTCCCCCTCCTTCTTCTCTTCTTCTTCTTCTTCCTTCTTCTTCTCTTCTTCTTCTTTTCTCTCTCTCTCTCTCACACACACACACACGCACAGGAAAACACAAATGCGGAATCAACACTAACAACAATTACAATCGACATTAATATTAACTGCAGACGTATGTTCCGCTGATACAGTGCCAGGTGCTTTGAAGGCAGTATCTCGCTCCTCAGACAACACATGACAGGAGCACTATTATTATTATTGCCATTTACAGATGAGGAAATCAAGGCTCACACGAATGGTTTAGTCCTTTCTCAAGGTCACACACTTGTCAGGAGTAAAAATAACTACAAGGTTTTATTTCCCATTGTAAGCGCTTCCCTCCTCTCTTGGTCAGCTTGACCTCCCAACTGGAGGAGAGGAAGTTGCATAGCTGTTTGGGGAAGATAAATATTCTCATCCAAACCACCAACTGCAGAGAGGTTTTCTGCTGGCCATAGGAAATAAGGAGAACTCCACAGTAGCAGAAAGCGGATGGAGCAAAGATGCCCTGTCCCCCAGGACAACGGTTCCTCGCAGTGCTTGAGGGTCTTCTTCCGTCAAAGAGAGCCAAGCGGCAAGTGGATGGCCGCCCTTCACAAAGAACTCTCTGTTCGTTTTCTAGCATTAAATGGGCCAGTTCTGGTCTGACAGGAGCACAGACCGGCCCATGAGATCTCACGGATGGGCATTTCTTAGACTGTTCTCTGAGGAAAGGCAATACTACAAGATGTAGCTATTGCTGCAGGAGAAAGGCTCCTTAGCGAAATCATCTCGGGAAGTACTACATACGAGAGCATAATACGCATCAGTGTATTGAGAAAGTGCAGGCGGTCTGCAGGAAAGAAATTCAATAATTTCATTCCTTTTTCATTTCCTATCAACAGTTTGAGGATATGGCATTCCACAGAACCTAACTGGGGAAATTTTGTCCTAGACGGAAGGATTGCATGCCAGTCAAATTTGCTTTGAAAGGGGCCCAGGACTAAATAAGATCAAGGGGAGATCTTAATTGAGTCTACTCAGTAGACTCTGCTTTCTGATTCTTAATTTCTTGGATGACTAATCTACTGATAGTATTCCTAAATTTACAGGGGGAAAAGATCCCTGCTTCACTTTCCACCGCAGAAACAAAACGAGTAACCTTGAACAATCGTTCTCCTGACGATTGCCTAAGCACCTCGTCTGGGCCGGAGAAAGGAGTCAGAACCAGTCACCTTCTTCATAAGAAAGGCTGATGAGACCAGAGAAAGAGGCGAACTAAGGGTATTTGATAGCAAATTCGCACGAGCCGCGTGTTGACTGCGCACACACTCAGCAGCAGGCCCCCAGGCCAGCACACGCTCTGCCCGTGGTCCACCAGCGGCCTGTGCACTGGGGGAATACCCAGCACTCAGCACTGTGCCTCTGCTGAGTAGACACTCAATAAATATTTATTAACGGAAGGAAGGGAGGCAGGAAGGAAACAAATTGAGGTTTGTAGATGGTAACCGGCCCCATGACGCCACACCTCTCGCAAGGAGGAGAGCCAGGGCTCAGATGCAGAGCGGCTGGGTTCTTCCATGCCTTGCCAAGCCGCCACGCTCGTTGTCGTTGTCGGCTCGCACACGGCCAGCCCCCAGGAGCTGCCTCGAGGCTCTGGCCACACTTTCTCGGGGCGTTTGCTTTGGCATTATTGTTGTTTGTGCACTCGAAATTGGTGCATTTATAAGCCACTTGTTTTGGAGTGCCTGACAAGAACAGCTAAAGTTTATTGAGTACTTACTTGTGCCAGATACTACACTAAGAACTTGACAGAATTCGTTCCCCATGCCCCTCCTGAGAAATAGGGTACAATTAGAGCCCCCATTTTACAGACGAGGAAACTGAGGAGCAGAGAGATTAGGTGACAACCCACCATTAAGAGGTGAAGAAGGATCTGAACGGAGGCGGTTTAATTCTTAAATCCCTGCTCGTAGCCTCTTCCTTAAATCCGTGCCCTCTGTCAAACAACAGACGTCCTGAAGGAAGGAGACAGGGGCAAGTACCACCCGTAGCTGGATAATGAAACATATTTATTTCATTACTTTAACCCTTAAAAGTGTTTGCCCTGCGTAGTTCTAAGCACATCCCTAGTATCAACTCGCTTAATTTTCATAATACCATGAAACAACAGCATGGGGCTGGTACTGTTACGATTCTCATTTCATAGATGAGGAAACTGAGACATAGTTTCCAGAGATGGGAAACCTGTCCACACAGCAAGGGAAAGACATGGGATTCAAACCCAGACTGTCTGGCTCCCTGGTCCTTGGGCTGACCCACCACAGAGTGCCGCCTGCACAGACAGAGCACCTCATTTACAAGTGAGATACCCTCCGGAGACCAGCTGCGAAAACGGTCGCAAACAGGAACACGGCATCATCTACAGTCCTGGAAGTTAAGCGGGGCCAGGGAGCTTGAGTGACTTAATCCTGTTCAATTTAGATTTCCTGGCTGAATGGGTTCCTGTTCGTCCCACTGGAAATTCATAGCTGATTGTTTGCATTCTTGCGGGAGGGGTGGGCCATTCTCCTGAGCCTCTGCTTGTGGAACAGTAGCTGTCAGCCAGCGTCAGGCAGGTAACGGGGACCAAAACCCTGTAGCAAGGAGTGCATGGCACCGATGGGTCAACTCCTGCTTGTTTCGCTGGTGTAGGGGCCGGGCCATCCTCCCCACTGCAGGAAACCTTCCCCGGGGGGTCAATTCACATTCCTTCTGAACCTGGACGCAGGGAGCAAGAGGAAGGAAAAGAGGAAAGAAAAGACACGTGGGGTTATTTGTCAGAAGGGGCAAAAGGTCTTCGAAGGAAGTGACGAAGAGATACATACAGCTCCGGTGGAAATGACAATGAGCCCTCAACGGTGAATCCTGCTTAGCTCAGTAAGACTGTCCCCACCTACGCAGTGGAGACTGTGAAGATGTGAGGCGTGAGCTCTAGAGGGAGGGAGTGATAGCTGTCCAGACGCAGGGCAGGCATTCAATGAATATCATCTCGGGGCATGAATATAAGTTAACAACGCCTCAAAGAGTTGGGCCTTACTTTTCTCTGGTCCATAAATGTTTACCGTGCTTTTCTGTTTCCCTGGACGACTAAAGGGATGCTGTGTGAAACCTTGACCGTGGCCTCGTTCCTGGCCACTCTCTCCCCCCACCTCACCCTATGCCGGGCCACACTGAATGGCTGGCGGTTTGGGCAAAGGCAGTACCACATACAGGTCAAGGGTGCAGGCTGTGGACAGCCAGACCAGGTTCAGTGTTGGTCCAGCAACATAACCAGTGTGAACTCGGGCACCTCACTTCACCTCCCCGGGCCTGGAGCCCCTTGCTCTCTTGCTCCCCCTGATAACACCCACATCCCCCTCCACGAGCCAGGTCAAGGGATCATCCTTCCCCCCCCCTCCACAAGCCAGTCAAGGGATCATCCTTCCCCCCCTCCACGAGCCAGGTCAAGGGATCATCCTTCTCCCCCCTCCACGAGCCAGGTCAAGGGATCATCCTTCCCCCCCCCCCACGAGCCAGGTCAAGGGGTCATCCTTCCCCCCCCCACGAGCCAGGTCAAGGGGTCATCCTTCTCCCCCCTCCACGAGCCAGGTCAAGGGATCATCCTTCTCCCCCCTCCACGAGCCAGGTCAAGGGATCATCCTTCCCCCCCCCCCACGAGCCAGGTCAAGGGATCATCCTTCCCCCCCCCACGAGCCAGGTCAAGGGATCATCCTTCTCCCCCCTCCACGAGCCAGGTCAAGGGATCATCCTTCCCCCCCCTCCACGAGCCAGGTCAAGGGATCATCCTTCCCCCCCCTCCACGAGCCAGGTCAAGGGATCATCCTTCCCCCCCCTCCACGAGCCAGGTCAAGGGATCATCCTTCCCCCCCCCCCCCCCCCCACGAGCCAGGTCAAGGGATCATCCTTCCCCCCCCCCCCACGAGCCAGGTCAAGGGATCATCCTCCCCCCCCCCCACGAGCCAGGTCAAGGATCATCCTTCCCCCCCCCCACGGACCAGGTCAAGGGATCATCCTTCCCCCCCCCCACGAGCCAGGTCAAGGGATCATCCTTCTCCCCCCTCCACGAGCCAGGTCAAGGGATCATCCTTCCCCTGCACCCCAGGCAAGCTCCACTGGCAGTGAGGACAGCCTCCCTTACAGTCTTGTCTCAGTGCATCACGTGATCCGCTCCCCTGTCTCCACTCACTGGTGAAGTCGTCAGTGACGCCAAGTTATTCATCTCCGAATCCCAATACCTAGGCTACTCCTCAGATATAACAGAGGCTTGTATGGAAGAGGAAAAGTGGGAGTGAAAAAGGAAAGGCGGATGCAGAGAGGAAGGGAGGACAGACATAATTGATTACCCCTTGAAAGCAATAGGCATGGTTCTTTCCCCCAAATGTCTGGACAGCCTGCCCAGCATCTAAAATTTCCTGCTTAAGGAGATATGTTCCTCGGGGTAGAGATATTATCTCCAGGATCTCCTTGTTCCTTTTCCAAGGGTAATGTGTTAAACTATTAACAGCCAAGCACCTTAGCATTCCTTTATAAGATGGATTTTCAAAAGGCAAGTGGGGAAAAAGCCTGTCAGGGCTTTGGTGCTAAAAGTGAAGGAAAGGGGGCCCCAAACAGGGAAGAGAGATATCAGTGACTTAAAAAAATGTCAACCTCGGGGTGCCTGGATGGCTCAGTTGGTTAAATGGCTGACTTTGGCCCAGGTCACAATCTCATGGTTTATGAGTTCGAGCCCCGTGTCAGGCTCTGTGCTGACAGCTTGGAGCTTGCCTCAGATTCTGTCTGTCTGTCTGTCTGTCTCTCTCTCTCTGCCCCTCCCCCACTCACACTCTGTCTTTCTCAAAATTAATATTTTTTTAACGTTTATTTATTTTTGAGACAGAGAGAGACAGAGCATGAACGGGGGAGGGGCAGAGAGAGAGGGACACACAGAATCGGAAGCAGGCTCCAGGCTCTGAGCCATCAGCCCAGAGCCCGATGCGGGGCTTGAACTCACGGACCGCGAGATCGTGACCTGAGCTGAAGTCGGACGCTTAACCGACTGAGCCACCCAGGCGCCCCAAAATTAAATAAACATAAAAAAATTATTTTTTTTTAAATGTCAACCTCAGTGAGTCAGAGTCATCAGAATGTGAACACACAATTCCTATTCCCACTCTGTCCCGTCAACCCCGTTCTCTCTCGCACACGTCCCTGGGAGAAAGTTCCCTCTTCAGGCTACAGCTGGTACCTCGGTCTCATAATGAAGATTGGAATCTCTAGTGACTGTACCACTGCTTTGATGCTGACAAAATGTCCTCTCTCTCTCCCTCTCTCTCCCTCTCTCTCTGTCTTCCTCTTAAGGTATGGGCCCGTTCATGATCACTTCAACCAGGGAGTTTGGACTTGGTAAGGCAAAGGACTTTCTCATCTAACATGCCAGAAGTGCAAGGGACCTCAGAGGTCAACTCTGCCTCATGCCAAACCTTCTCCAGCACCCCTAGGAAGCAGGGGCAGCAACCTATCTGGAGGTGAACAGCTGGCTTCTGCTTGGACCCTTTGAGGGAAGAGGTGTTCACTGCCTCTTGAAGCAGCTCTTCCATTTTGGAACACTCCAGTGGCCAGATGTGACCCAGAACCAGCCGGTCTGAAACTATTTTTTTTTAATTAAAAAAAAATTTTTTAATGTTTTTATTTATTGAGAGACAGAGCACGAGTAGGGGAGGGGCAGAGAGAGAGAGGGAGACACAGAATCTGAAGCAGGCTCCAGGCTAGCACAGAGCCCGATGCAGGGCTTGAACTCACGAACCATGAGATCATGGACCTGAGTCGAAGTCAGACGCTTCATCGACTGAGTCACCCGGGAGCCCCTGAAACTTTTATGGAAGAGAAAAACAAGTAAAGCAAGTGATTTGTGTTGGATGACACTTTGGGAAACTCTGCAGAAGTGCAACGGTAAGGAACAGATTGTGTCTGCCTCATTTTTTAATAGACATTGATGTACTTACAACAACGAACGAGTGTGACAGTTAATTTTGTGCATCACCTTTACTGGGTAAGGGATGCCCAGATAGCTGGTGAAACGTTTCTGAGTGTGTCTGTGAAGGTGTTCTGGAAGAGATTAGCATTTGAATTGGTGCACCCAGTAAAGAAGATCATCTTTACCAATGTGGGTGAACCTCATCCAATCCGTTGAGGATATGAATCTAACAAAAGACAAAGGAAGGGTGAATTTGCTCTCTGCCTGCGCTGGGATCTTCTCATGCTCTTGGACACTGGTTCTCCTGCTTCTACTTCAGACTCAGACTGGGCTTTATATGATTGCCCTTCCTGCTTCTCAGGCCTTTGGGCTCGTAATGAATTACACCACCGACTTTCCTGGGTCTCCAGTTTGCAGACAGTCGATCGTGGGAATTCTCAGCTTCCATAAGTTGTATGAACCAATTCCTATAACAAATCTCCATTTTTAGATAGATATATAGATATAGATACAGATACAGATATAGATATAAACATATAGACACAGATATATAGATATATCTCTCCTGTTGGTTCTGTTTCTCTGGAGGACCCTGACTAATACAACAAGTATAAACAAAGATAAACTATACCTTCCGATCACATTTCCTCAATAGTTTCTTTCCTCCAACAGAAATAGTAAATATCTATAGACCTGTGGCTTTCAAATCTTTTGAACTCCAAACCTCTTTATACTCTTTCTTTAAGATTTTATTTTTAAGTAATCACTGCACCAAACTCACAACCCCAAGATTAAAGAGTCACTCACTCTACCAACTAGGCTAGCCAGGGGCCCAACCTTCACACTCTTAGAATTTATTGATAATCTTCCAAAACTTTGTTTTTCGTGAGTTTTATCTGTTGAGATTTAATGTGTTAAAAACTAAAACTGAGAAAAAAACGTCATTAGTTAATTCGTTTCAAAACAATTTAAAAAAACCCATTGCACACCACGATTTTTATGAAAACTGGCTATATTTTCCAAAAGCAAATGATGTGCAGTGAAAGGGTTAGCATAGTTTTTCATTTCTGTCAATCTCCTTCATGCCTGGCTTCAGAGAAAAGAGCTGGGTCCTCAGATCTGCTTCTGCATTCAGTCTGTTGCAGTAGCTGCTGGAAACGTCATCTAGCTGCCAGAAAATTCCACCGTGTTCTTGTGTTAAGAATGAGAAAAAAGGAGGCAAATAATGTATCATTATCATTATTAAAATAGTTTTGAGCTCATGAGCCCCATGAAAGGATCTGAAACAACGAAGACCAGCTACATAATCCCAGTGCAACTGAAAACGTGGGGGTCCCTTGTCCAAAAGTTAGTGAGAATTTCAAGACAGCCACAGCAGAGCAATAATTACATTGAACACGGGGCCCCTCTGAGCCTGGGGCCCCTTGTGACTGCAAAGGTTCTGAGGGCAACTTCAAAGGTCCCCAGACCACACTGTGAGAACTGCTTCTATAGAATGCTACCTGCATCTCGAATCTAAGGGCTGGCTTAGGGCCATAGTACACACCAAGGTGCTGTAGAGGTAGGAGTGTGCGTGTGCATGTGTGTGTGTGTGTGTGTGTGTGTGTGTGTGTGTTGTTGGAGCTGCGGGATCAGTAGGTATAAGTATTCTTGAGCAATAATCTATCCATAACGAGATAAAGGCGTAATTGTGCAGGCCTCTCCTGGGTGCCTGCTGCAAACACTTCTACCTTATTATACCACCTATTTATTATTCCATACTGACCACACACACACACACACACACCTCTAGCTGACGCGCTGCACCCCTTGTGTTCCAAATGGCTGCACACCAGATAGTCAGATACTTGTCATGGTTTCCTGTTTTGTGTTTTTATTGCGGTTACAGGCTTTGATCAGCAAGACTGATATCTACGGTCCCCATTTTCCTGTTTGGTGCCTGACACACAGTAGGCACTCTATGCATCTGTCGAGTTATAGTTCTGGTGGGGGAAATTCTACTCATTAAATGCTGTTAACAACAGGTGGTTGGCAACGAAAGTACACCCTTTTGTCCTCCTTCCTGAGAACTAGGCTCTTAGGGAGATTGGCAATCCCACTACCAGTGGGTCGACTTGTGTATTCAAATGACAGTGCACTTCTCTCCAGCAACGAGAGAGCATACCTGAGGCTCAGGTATGTATATGGCTAGTGAAGGACATACGTTTTTATAGTATCTAGAATGATGCCCTTAGAATCTTGGTAACAAATTAATCCATTTGAACGAACATTACACACATTTGTAAATAATGCAGACCCACTTTAAGTTCTGGTCAAATCACCCGCTCTCCTGCAGAGGGAAGCGACTGTGGTTGCTTCTCCCACCCAAACAAAAATCACACAATAAGGGAATTAATCTCTTCCCTAAAATGGCAGGATATTTTCTGTTCATATCGGAAGTTCATCCCGTTGCAGGTGGAAGGACCCAGGACCTGTAGTTGGCCTCCGCCACTCCACAGATGGGGAAATTGAGGCTCAGAGACAAGAAGAGACTTATTTGTCCAAGAACACACAGCTATCGAGTAGCAGCTGTGGGACACACACCCACTTCTCCTAAAATTAGATAACGGACCATCCACACCAGGAGAATGTGGGCTTTCAGGACAAGGTGAGTCCAGATAACGGAAAATTTAAACCATGATTCATCAGGGGATCACTAACAAGTAAAACCCAAAACATCTCTTCCAAATTCAGCCAGACTTCAAACCCTCTGCTCTCTAGCCCCGAGTGCTCTCCCTTCCCAGATGTTTATTCGCAACATCTTGCCTTCCTCTTCAACATCTTTATCTTCTTCCCCTCCACCAGCACCCTCTCCTTCTTTCCAATGTGTCTTCAATCACCTTGGGGAGAAGAAAAAAAACAAGCCTTCACATGGTCGGCTGCTCCCTGTAGCTGTAATTCTAGTTCTTCCTCGCCTATTACTGCCAATAACTCCAGGAAGTGATATATACATGGAAGCCTTCCTCTCTCACCTCCCTTGACTCCGGTAAGCCCTGACAGTCTGGCTGCCATCCCAGCGCTTTGCAGAAACCACCCACTCAAGGGTCAATGATGTGCTTCTTTCTAAATCAAATGGCTTTCTCCTCGCCTTCAACAGCCATGCTTCCCTACGAGTGATAGGTGTCGTGATAATGTGGAAACTTTTATGCTTAAAAATAGGTCGTGTTAAAAGGACATTTGTAAATCAGGTAAAAGCATGCGCTTCGGAGGCAGACTGCCTGATTCACCTCTTGCTTGCAAAATTGACTGGCTGGATCCCTTAAGCAAGTTGCACCTCAGATTCCACATCTGTAAAATGGGAACACAACAGTATCTCGCTCTTAGAGTTTGGGTGAACGTCCATGAAATATACTTAGAACACAGTCTGGGCGCATCATACATGCTCAACAAAGGTGAGTGGTTGATATAAAACTTATCAGTCTGAGGTGTCCAATAAGAGTTTACATTTGCAGTATCCACGTGCAAAGCCACCACGCTCCTTGCTGCTCTCATACATTCTTCTCCTTCGCAATTTGGAAACCTGTTTAGGCAAATGACCCTTCTTCCCCAGATGGTGTCCCTGAGTGTCTCAGAGACCTTATGGGATCCAGAGCCCGATCACCCGAGATTCATTTTAACGAGGAACACATTTAAATGAACCTTTAAATCCACGGGACCTCATGGTTTGCAACAACATCGCCCAATGGCAATTTCCACTTCCCATAAGCTAAGCCCTTGTGTTCTCCATCCCCAGCAGGGTCCTAAATTTGCATGAGGTCGCAAGGCTGATGCTCAGCTGTAGCCACATCCTTGGGATTTTCTCAATTTGCTTTTCAGTTGTCCTTGCCTCTGGCTGTAACTGCAGAGTGCATCAGCTCAAAATCTTCCATATACTATATGATTCCCTCCTTGTTCCGCATGATGATGATGATGATGATGATGATGGTGGTGGTAATGGAAGATACTTCTTGGGTGCTTACTATGTGCAAAGGTTGTTTCTAAGCACTTTATATGTATCGTCATCCCCACTCTCCAATGCTTTGCCTCAAACGCACATGGAGAATTTTGCATTTTCTCACTTTCAACTTTAAAAAAATAATCTTTGCTCTCATTTCCATATGAGCAGATACATCTTAAGTGGCACGTTCAACAATCTCACTGCTTTTGTGATATAGGAAATGAAGGACTTAGTAATACTATTGGTAAGACACCTCAAACCAAGCATACGTACAACGAAGAAGCCATAAATAAGAGTCCATCAGGTGGCTGAAGCTAAAATAACCTGCCCCGATGACTTACTCTCTCCTTGGGGATGACGGATGTGCTTTTCTGCCTAGAGCACAACGTTGTTCTTAAGTATAAACTAATAGGGGTGCCTGGCTGGCTCAGTCGGTAGCATATGCAACTCCTGATCTCAAGGTCGTGAGTTCAAGCCCCACATTGGGTGTGGAGCCTCCTTAAGAAAATTCTGTAAAACGAAATAATCATAAAATAGCATAACCAAAATGATTAGTGAAACTTCTCTAGCATTGTTGAGTGCTTACCAGGTCCTGAGCTCTGTGCTGAGAGCTTTACATGCATTATCTCACTGAAATCTTCAAAACAACCATGAACCGAGTATTGTTATTATCTCCATTTGACAGATAAGGAAACTGAGGTTAAGAAAACAATTTGCCCAAGTCATACTAAGCCGAGGTTCAGACACAGGTGCATCTGACTTCAAAGCCCAGGCTCTCTGGGGCTCAGTTTATAGGTTGATATGTACAGCAAGATGCTATCCCATCTGACGGTCCATGTCTTGCCCGGCTTCTCCCCCTTCTCCCACTCCCTGTGGGACTCTTTCTGTCCTAGAGGTGAGCATTTATTTTCACATCACTGCTCTTGCCTGTCAACTCTTTAAAGCCATCAAATTACCCCCATCTCTCTAAAGACTTCCATAGCTCCTGGCACACAGTATATACACAATCCCTATTGCTGAATGAATGAACAAATCACCTTTCTAATGGTTATTTGGAAAATAGGAATCATTTCTTTCTCAATGAATGATCTAAGAGCTTCATCATTTAAGATTTTAGGTTCTTTGGCCCATGCAATGCTGAAACTCACTGTAAGCACACTGATATAAGGCCTTGGTTGTCACCCGGGAGCAATTTTGTACCCCCACCTCCACCCTGCCTGGGACATTCAACAAGTCTAGAAACATTTTTTAATGTTTATTTTATTTCTTTTTGAGAGAGAGAGCATGAGCAGGGGGGTGGGGAGTTGGTGTGCAGCAGAGAGAGAAGGAGACAGAAAATCCCAAGCAGGCTCTGTGCTGGCAGTGTAGAGTCCGATGTGGGGCTCGAACCCACGAACTGAGATCTTGACCTGAGCCGAAATCAAGAATGGGAAGTTTAACCAACTGGGCCACCAGGCACCCCTAGAAGCATTTTTAACTCTCACACCTGGGGGTGGGGAGAAAGGGTGAGGTTGCCAATGGCATCTAATGGCAAGGTCCTACAACCCACAATGAAGAACCATCTGGCCCACAATGTCAATAAATGCTGAGGCTGAGAAACCTGATGTAAGTGTTTGTCTTCCTAAAACTAGTGTCCTAGTGATCGAGATGGGCCAGTGATGTACAAGCGCTAGTGATTATCTGAGTGCCAATTACTGAAGCCCAGGGTTGGCATTGGCCTCTTATTTGCATGGAAGGAACAGGAGAAATTGGGGATCCAGCTAGAGGATCCAGAGATCTAACTTCTGGCTCTGAGACCTAGAATTAACATGATTTACTGCTGCAGGCAAGTTGTTGGATCCAACTTTTCATCTGTAAAATATGTGTGTGTGTGAGGGGAGCCCTTCTAGCTCTAAAATACCTCCAGTTTTAACAAATTCCGCAAGTTTAAACTCTTTTTTAAATTATCCCCCCGATTCACAACCAATCGCACGTCAAGATTTATAGGTTGTGTTTCATTTAAGACCCTCTTGCAATCGCCTCTCCACAGACGCACACTTCCTCCACCCAGGCCCTCACTGTCTCGCATGGATTACAGGGCACGCCTCCTAATTGACCCCTTTTCTCCAGGGTAAATTCTCAGGAGATTCGGCAGCTTGACCAGGATTCCCAGCAGCCCCTAATATGTGACCTAAGTCACGTTCTCTCTCATCTTCTTGCTCTCCACCCTCCCTGGGGGCAGCGGATGCTTCAGAATCCTTCCTCATGGAAATTTCCGCAGAGTCAGCAGAAATGCCTCTTCTTCGTTCACCTCCAGTACCCCTCTCTGCCTAAAAGCAGGGCATAAATTTCCCCTGCGAAAGAGTGCCCTCCTGGTACCGGAAGTAAAGAACATTCTCATTGCACAAGATGGAGAGCTGACCCTGAGATGAGCCTTGCACAATAAACAGCCTTATCTTGCCTCAGTTTCCCCCATTTTATTTCCTAGTCATTGTCCAAACAAGTTGCCACCCCAGAGGCCCAACGCCCTTTCCCTCGTCTAACCCCTTTTCGGAGATTTATTGCCCTTAAATGTATTAAGTGGCAACTAAGCCCCCTAATCACATGCTTCTTTGAGATTTTCATTTCTTTCCATGAAGATCCCCATGCTATGTAAAAATATTAACATCGAATAAAAGGTGTGTGCTTTTCTCCTGTTCTTCTGTTACTTGTCAGCTTAGTTCACAGTCCTGAGTCTTGGAATCTGAGAGAGTGGAGGAAAAGTTTCCTTCCCCTACAAAGGCAAAAGTATTTTATTATTATTATTATTATTATTATTATTTCAAATGTGTACTTATTTATTTTGGGGGGGACAGAGAGATACAGGGAGAGAGAGAATTCCAAGCAGATGGGGGGAGGGAGGTCAGTGCAGAGCCTGACACGGGACTCGATCCCACAAACTGTGAGATCATGACCAGAGCTGAAATCAAGAGTCGGATGCTTAACTGAATGAGCCACCCAGGCGTCCCAAAGTATTATTAAACTACTGGCCATGGCTGTTTCTGCATTGTGTGCACATTTAGGGATATTCGCTATTGTCCCAGGGGTGAGAGAGGGGAGGAGTGGACTGATCTTTTGTTTAGAAAAATATGGAGATTGAACAATATAAAAGAGCTCAGACCACAATGAGGAAGCAGAAATAAAGGAAGCGGAAAGTGGTCTCCATAATTAAGTAACAAGAATTCTCTGTTTTCCCCTTGCAACTCGAGACGTACACATGTTGGACAGGCCCTGGAATCCTGTAAGGGAAGAAAAAAAACCAGTCGCTCCCCAGGGTCAGGGCAGGGCAGAGGCCCCAGCAACACGAAACTGACCCGGTCAAAGTCAGAGACATCCTAGACACTCTGGCAATTATTTCATAGCTGATCATCTGTGCTAACTATGCACCAGGCATGGTGCTGAGCCCCCTACAAGTACCGGGTCATTTAATCTCCACAATAATCCCATTGGTATTATTTATTATCTCCTTTTTACAAATGAGACACAGGGAACCACACAGCTGGTAGGAGGCCCAACTGGGATACAAACCTGGGCAGTTTGACTTGAGGATTTGTGCTTGTAACGACTTTATTAATAATTCAGATGAGTGTGTTTGCTTTGTGATGTAAGTCTGTTAGCCCAGAAAAATACAGGAAGTAAAACTGAGGGAGAACTACATGAACCTTCCTTACCCTGGGGGCCAAGTGGTGCACAGAGCTGAAGGTAGCCCCCAGCATCAGTGAGGATGGGGCTAGAGGTGATGGGGAGGAGGCAGGCGGCAGGCGATCCAAGATGGCGCTGGTCTCTCTCCTTTTCTGAGTCCTCTGTGCGGATGGGCAGGTCTCAGAGTATTTTTTTTCCGGTTATTGGAGGAAAGAATGAGCCCAGTTACATCTGGGCCACCCCAAGATGCCTTAGGTGCTGTAGGGTTCAGAAAATGAGTTGTTAAGAAAATGATAGGCTAAAGCTTCATGTCCTTGCCATCAAGGAAGAAATGAAGGAAGCTGCACCCCATCCCCACAGCCCCCTAAGTAGGGGAAGATGTGGAGAGCTCTGGGGCAGGGTGAGGGGGTGACTTCTTCTTGCTTGCTTAAGAGTGGGCATCATGGGATTCTGGAGAGAGAACAGGAGGCCCTAGCCTTCCTTCCCACGAACAATTGGCCAGAAGGAAGCAGGGACACTCAGCCCCTGGATTTCCCTGCAGGAAACCTGGGCCCTGCTGGGGCCTCCTGCTTCCCCTCCCTCACTGCCCCTGGCTCAGTTCCCGGTGAGCTCTCCGCCTGTTTGAGAAACAGATGCCAGAAAGGGCCAAGTGCACACTCATACAGTGTGTGTGTGTGTGTGTGTGTGTGTGTGTGTGTTCACTTTAACTCAAATGCTTTTAGAAGCAACAATTTTTAGTGGCCCCTGGGTGGCTTAGTCGGTTAAGCGTTTGACTCTTGGTTTCAGCCAAGCTCATGATCTCACAGTTCGTGCATTTGAGCCCAGCATCGGGCTCCATGCTGATGGTGTGGAGCCTGCTTGGGATTCTCTCTATCCCTCTCTCTCTCTCTCTGCCCCTCACTTGCTCACTCTCTGTCCCTCAAAAATAAATAAACTTGAACAATTAAAAAAAAGAAAGAATAATTTTTAAAATCTCCGATTCATCAGAGAAGGGCACTGAAGGTACTTTCCTTCCTGTTCACCCTGCATCTACTGTGTACTGATGCTCTGTGTAGCACTGAAAGAGAAAGAAAGAGTCCACCTCTTAATGTGCTCGGACGGTACTTAATCACTGAAGCTGCTTAAGTACTTTCCCGAACCCCGTTTTTCATCAATGAAGCGGGAACATTGGTAACTGCCTTGCAGGGTGCTGTGATATTATTAAATTTTAATTCGATGTGAAGGCATCTAGGCCCATATCTGATGCACAGCAATCTCCTTGAGTTCAGCATCTATTACTAGTTTTTAATACATCTCTTATTAATAGTTATCACTTGAGAATACATAGGACAGATCCCAGCTCTCCAAGCTCCTGCTTTCAGCTGTGGCTGTGACGCATACATGGGAAATGATGCTTTAATGACACCAGGAGTATGTCAGAACATTACCAGCCCGGATGGGCACATGGACAGAAGTGCCCGTATGTTCTGTAAAGGGAGAAACCTACGTGATCAGAAGAGCAGGAGCGTGGTGTGCAGAAAGGTGAGGTGCGGAGCTCCAGGCTTTGGGTGTTCTGCCACCTTCTCTGTGCTCTCTGGGTACATATCCCTGGCATCTTTCATGCATCGCCTGCCTTACCGGAGAGGCACAACAGTACGATGAAATCTCTTTTCTAGATGAGAAGACTGAGACCCAGAGAAAGCCAAGCAGCCAAGCGCTGATCAGCTTGATTTTGCCAAAGAAGACCATGGAGTGTGGGGTAAAAAGTTGTAAGGTTAAGGAGGCAGGCCTGTCAAACACAACTTCAGGAGGAAACTAAAAGTAATCTGGCAGTTGTCGTAGTAACAACCCGAGCAATAACAACCATGACAACAAACTATTAACAGTTAGTAAGCACTTATTTGTTGTGCCAGGCATCATGGGAAATGCTGTGTATTGACTCATTTGGTTCTCATGGTAACCCTATGAAATAGGTATTATTATTATTATTATCATTATTATTATTAACTCTTTCTCCTTTACAGAAGAAAAGCAGAGGCTTAGAGAGGTTCAGAAACTTTCCCCAACGTGGCTGGGCCCTCCACAGGCAAGGCCAACTGCAAACCCAGGTCTTTCTACCCCAGAGCTCAAGTGCTGAACCACCATAGCGGCTGACCCCCAGTGCTGCAGAGACCAGCGTGCTCCGAAGTACGTCAGGAAGGGCCACGTAAGGAACATCTAGCCTGCTCTAACTCAGTACCCCTGGCGGCTGGACCATCCTCTGCTTGACAGGAGATGATGGGTCACAGTGGTTCAGGTACAGATGCTGGAGCTTGGGTGAGCGGGTCCTTTCCACTCTCCACTAGGTGAAGGTTATCACCTCCCCCACGCCCACGCACTCTTCTCCAGGCTAACCGTGCTCCTCTTCGCAGAACTTCCACACCCTTCACCTTTCCCGGCTCTGTCTCCAAGCAATAATCTAGATTGTCCATACCTGCCTTACAACCCAGCATCCCAAACTCAAAAGATAGCCCTGCATGTGACTTGCCTGGTACAAAGAACATTGAGACCATCTCCTTTATTTATCATAAAATCACATTTTCATTATCCCTTTTCAAACTGCACTAGGTTTAAGAAATTTCAGGTTTGTCTGGAGCTTGCGGTCAACTAAAACCTCTTTGAATCAAATCAAAACTATTCCAAGATGATACGGGCAGAGGCACTCCTGTACAGTTGAAAAAGCCAAATGCTTTGTTATGCCATTTTAGGAATCTGAAAAAGAAATTCCAAAAGCAATACATGTGTTCCATTTCAAGTCAAACAAAAGAGAACCGAATAAAGAAAAAATGAATAATTTTCCTGCTCCCCATTTCACCACTTTTCTTTTCAAGGTGACCAGTATTAACAGTTTGGAGGCTATCTTTACAAAACATGCACAGAACATACAAGGGTTCTTTTCAAAAAACCCTTTTCAAAGACCCTGTGTCAAGTGTCAGCAAATCATGGTGAACTGTGACTGCTCTGACTCACTGCCTGCTTTTATAAATAAAGTTTTATTGAAACACGGACAAGCCTATTTGGTTACATATGGTCTACAGCTGCTTTTGCACTGCAATGGCAGAGCCTGAAATATTTGCTATTTGGCCCTTTACAGAAAATGTTTGGCCTTCTCTGCCTTATATACTACACTCCAACCTTTCACTTAAGAAAATGTCATGAACACTTACTTCATAGGTCACAGCATATAGATCTTACATTTTTTTAAAAAGCTATCTAATATTTCATAATACAGATAAACTTGTTCTATAACTTCATTATTTTGTGCTCTTGTGATATAATAAGAAATATATATTTTGTCTTCCTCCCTGGTTCCTGGCACAGAGCTTCTAAAACCCTTGGGGAGTGCCTGGGTGGCTCAGTCGGTTAAGTGTCCGACTTCGTCTCAGATCATGATCTCAAGGTTCATGAGTTGGAGCCCCGCATCGGGCTCTGTGCTGACAGCTCAGAGCCTGGAGCCTGCTTTGGCTTCTGGGTCTCCCACTCTCAGCCCCTCCCCGGCTGGAGCTCTCTCTCTCTCTCTCTCTCTCTCTCCCTTTCTCTCAAAAATGAATAAACATTAAAACATTTTTTTAATAAATAAATAAAACTCTTGGAATTTCCTGAGTAATGGGCTGAGAGGAGCATTTTTATTATTCATTACAAAGTCTTTTTCTTTTTCTTTTATTTCAGAAAGAGAGAGTGCGCACGAGCTGAGGGAGGGGTTAGAGGGAGAGAGAGAGAGAGAGAGAGAGAGAATCTTAAGCAGGCTCACACTCAGTGAGGAGACCAATGTGGGGCTAAATCCCACAACCTTGGGGTCATGACTGGAGCTGAAATCAAGAGTCAGATGCTCAACTGACTCAGCCACAGAGGCACCCTCGCATTACCTGAGTTTATGCTAATGAGGTGACCCTTAGTGGGCCCCTAGATAATTTCAGGAAGCGGGGGCTGGTTGCCAGAGGAACCAACCATGTTATTTGAAGCTTGAAACTTTCAACTCTGTTCCCACCCCCAACCCCACCTCCACGGAGGGGAGGGAAGCTGGGGACTGAATTAATCACTGGCAAATGATTCTATCAATTGTGCCTATGTCTAGGAACCTCCATAAAAACCCCATATTAAGGAGCTTGGAGACTATTTGGGCTGGTAAGCACATCCATGCACCCCAAACTCCCAGGAGAGCGAGGTACCCCAAACTCCACAGGAACAGAGACTCCTGTGTTCAGGATCCCTCCAGACCTGGCCCTAGGCACTTCATCTGGCTGTTCATTTGTAGCCTTTATAATATTGTTTACAATAAACTGGTAGCTGCAATTAACATGTTTTCCTGGATTCTGTGAGTCCTTATAGCAAATTATCAAACCTGAAGAGTGTGTCCCGGGAACCCCCAATCTGTAGCCAGGTCAGACAGAAGTGTGGGCAAAGTGGTAGGTCAACCATTACTTGTGATTGGCATCTGAAGTGAGGGGCAGGTTTTGGGACCGGGCCCTTCCCCTGTGTGATCTGGACTAACTCCGGGTAATTAGTGTCAGGCTTCAATTGCCGTGTAGGGCACCTCGTTGGTGTCCACAGACCTAGAGAATTGCTTGGTGTGGAAAATCTGCACCCTGGCCAGAAGTAAAATGTGGGTGAAAAGCAGATCACAGCAGTAGTACCATTGGTGAACCCTCAGATTGTGCTCAGATTTCTGCCACTTTGGACAATGCCATAACAAGCACCGATTTTTTTAATCCTTCAGAAGAATCTGGATATGACAAAGAGATCACGGGGCTCCGGTATGAAACTCCTAGTGAGCCAATAAGCCTCTTCCAGCAACACTTGTAAACAGCCCTGGGGACTGCCAGGCTCCGGGGGGAGGAATTGAACTTTTAGAAGAGAGAGAATGCCTCTAAACAGAAATAATGCCCTGATAGATTCACCTGGACGCTCCCTGCTTTCTTCTGTGCCATAGAGCTTCTCCCTGAGCATTAGTCTCTGTCCCCTGATGCAGCCACCCTCCTGCTAAGCCTCCATCACAACCCACGTGTTAGCCCGGGGGACTCCACCGCTCCATCCAGGCAAGCTATTCTGCCACTTGCAGGGTGAGATGTCCCTTTGGAACAGGGCAGAAGAAGTTTGGCTCTGGGGAGAGAGTCGCCTTTGATCCTAGAAATGGAGGGAATACACACAGATCACTTGTTCCTAATTTTGGGGGGAGGTTGTAGACTCCCTCAAGCTAGAGATTCATCCCCTCCCCACCCCTGGAAAAACCCGTGTGTCTTTCTGTATAAATTCGGCAAAAATTCAGAGTATGCACAGAATTCCTGAAGATGCTGTCCACGGCACACAACGCCTAGGTTAACAACCCCGGCCCCAGGTACATGGCACTCCATTTCTTACTGACGCTTACCCACCCCTTGTCATCAGTTTGACACGGCAAATTTCTCTGTGATTCATTAACTCTTCCTTCCTTGCATCACTGACCTTGTGCCTGCTGTTCCAAAGGCTGGCGGTCACGTGCCTCCTCCTTCCTCTGGCTATCCTGTTGGGCAAGATAAACTCACTTCCCAGCCTGCAGGCACCTCTTGCCTGGCGTGAAATGCCCACTGACCAGCTCCACTGACAAGAACCATTCTTCATGCTGCTGCTCCCACCCTGACCTGCTTTCCTAGCCTCCCGTGCAAGCCTATGTCTCAGAAAGAGCCTTTTTCCTCCAGCCCTTTGCCATCTGTATCAGTCTTCTGGAACATTCCTGAAAGCTGTAAATCTTTGAAGTAAACTAGATTTTCCTTTCTGGCTCTTGCTTGTAAATTTGGTGGCTTTGCTGTTCCTAAATTTAACAAAGGAAGTTTGGCGACAAATGCCACACAAATGTCAAATTCATGGCCAAGGAGGCTCTCCGCTGGTATTTGTTTGTGCTGCCCCCTACTGGTTAGAAAAGTAGTACTAAATAAACCTGATGGCCAGTTAGTCGTTCTTAGCCAAAATGCTCACCATTTTACCTTGATTTTTAAACTGAGTCTTAGAAAGTAATCCTTATTTACAAAGGCAGAGTGCGCTATTTTAATGCCTCGTAATGTCCATTAAACATTCTTGCCCTTTAACCCAGAAGTTTCCTTCCCAGGAATCTGCTCCCCCGCCAAGACATAGTAAGAAATGTAAATGAGAGATTATCTCCGAAGATAGCCATCTTGCTCTTGATGGTGTAAAAAATCAGAACAAAGTTACATGTCTGACAACGGGTGATGTGACACAGTCACAGGATGGGATATTGTGGTTGCCTTAAAAATGACGTGACTAATTGTTAATGATATGAAGAAATATTTAGAACATGTTAAGTATGCAGGACGCAAAACTGTGAGCACTGTACAATCTCAACTAAATGTGCATAAGTGGTACAATTAGGCTATCTTTCACATTCGTATGCTTCCCAATATTCCTGTGAGCGGGTGATATGTGTAAAATCGAGAAAAAATCATAAATCTTATTTTTGCATGGTGGAAAGCACACAGGCTTTTGAATCAAATGACCCGATTTATATCTGACTCTGTGTCCTTGGCCGAATGACTCAATCTCTGTAGACCTGTTCCCTCAGCAGTAAGTGGAGGTCATGACGGTGCCTGTGTCACAGAATTATTGTAAAACTTGAACGTGCATTGCAAACCTTCCTAAACAATCATTGTCTTCCCTTTGTGCCACCCATATGTTTACCTTTGCACAATTAGCCACCTCTAGAAGTTCAAATCCTCTTTCCTTTGTCTTATCATCTCCCCATAGCTTACCACCCTTTTTAAAAATGGTATGTGAAGGGACACCTGGTTGGCTTGGTTGAGTGAGCATCTGACTCTTGATTTCAGCTCAGGTCATGATCCCTGGGTTGTGCGATCATCCATGGAGCCTCCTTAAGATCCTTTCTCTCTCTCTCTCTCTCTCTCTCTCTCTCTCTCTGTCTCCCTCTACTCCTTCTCCTGCCCATGTTCTCTCTCTCTCTTAAAAAAAGGGGGGGTATATAAGCTCCTACGCTTAACCACTTTTTGGGGTTTTCGTTCTTTTCTGTGAGTCCTCACACCCCTGTGCATACGAAATAAACCTTTTTTCGTGTTAATCTGTCTTTTGTCAGTTTAATTCACAGTCCCCAGATAATAAACCTAATAAGATAGAGGAAAATATTGTCCTCCCCTACACCACCCACATTTGCTAACCTCTTAGTAGTGGCAGGAGTAACGTGGTTCCTGCAACCTGTGCTATGTGCCCAGTTGAAGTCTCTCTTTGTTGTCCCTTTTGGCTGTTCAGACCACCCACCACCTTGCATGTATTAAAAGATAAAGTGGGGCCTATTAAAAATTTTGAGAGTTTATTTGAGCAAAATCAACTCAAATCAGCCAGCATCTAATCTAGCAGATAGAAAAGGGTTCCAAGGAGCTATATGAAATGGAGAAACTTTTATAGGCAGAAGGAAGCAGGACTACAGAAATTACACTAGGCCAAAAAAAAAAATGTGGATTGGTTATTGCAAGGTTACTTTCCTCTAGGAGATTTCAGGGGTCTGTCAGGCAGAGCACTAGTACTGACCAGGAGATTCCTGATTGACTCGTTTAGGATTCCATTTCTGGGTAGAGCTGAAACTATAATAAGTTAAGTCTTGGTTTGGTCATGGGGGAGGCAGTTGGCATAAGAAACTCTATTTTGGGCTGGCTGTCTTGTTTTTTGTTTTTTGTTTTTTTTTTTTAAATGTTTATTTATTTTTGAGACAGAGAGAGACAGAGCATGAGCAGGGGAGGGGCAGAGAGAGAGGGAGACACAGAATGGGAAGCAGGCTCCAGGCTCTGAGCTGTTAGCACAGAGCCCAACACAGGGCTGGAACTCACAGACTGTGAGATCGTGACCTGAGCTGAAGTCGGATGCTTAACCGACTGAGCCACCCAGGGGCCCCTCTTGTTTTTAATATTTGAAAGGGGCTTTCAAATATTCAGAAGAGGCAGGATTGTGGAACTCTTACAGTCCATCTCAAGCAACCAAGAAATTCTTGAAATAGATAGAGGATCCTGTAGGGGTCAAGACTTGAATTCTTAAATTCTTATATACTTTTCGCACAAAGGCAGGGGATCTCGAATAACACTCACTGATAATAACTGAGAGCCCCTTTCTAACATCCATTGTACGTGTTGCTAACTTCACCCGTGAAAACCCACTTCTGACACTTAGCTTGTTAATTGGCAAAATAAATAAATAAATAAATAAATAAATAAATAAATAAATTTGGCGTTTCTCAGAGGTAAACACAACTGAAGCACTTAAAATGACCCCTTCAGGAATTAGACTTTTCTCACACAACACGAGCTGACCACTCTTGGCACAAGGATGCCTGATCAGAGGCATCTGCCTCTGGGGTGCTGCCCTGGGGTGTCACTTCAGATAATATACATAAGTATCACACGGTCTATGCTGAAGTGATGCAGAATAAATCACAGACATAACACCTGTAAAGCGATACTGATAGTCCCTGACACATGTAAGCACACAACCCTTACTGACTATTAAATCTGGAATAAAAATTCTAGTTAACACCATATTCTGAATTTTGCATTTGCTACATGTTCTCCCTTATAGATTTTGAACAAGGTGCTCCATTTTCCCTTCCTCCTTTTCCTTCCTTCCTTCCTTCTTCTTTACTTTTCTTTTCTTTCTTCTTTCTTTCTTTCTTTCTTTCTCTTTCTTTCTTTCTTCTTTCTTTTCTTTTAATGAATTCATATTCCCCCATTGCTTTCTGAAGCGTGGCCATGTTTAATGGGGAGGTAAGGCTGTATGGTAAGGGTCTCCAGTCAGAACACTGAAAGAGTCGACGCTGCACCCAAGGTTCCCAGGCAGAAAGTTTATTCCCCACCCCACCCCCACTCCTTCCAGCTCTCACTGCACCTCAGGAATCTCATAAAAAGGCCTCCTTTGGTATTCTGAGAGCTCTCCATTCAGGGCGGTTTTATCAGAGAAATTAAACCAGAAAGCATTCAGCTCAGATAACAGGATTAATTAACATTCTTCTCATTCTGCAAACAACCCATCTGGGAGTAAGAGTGCCACTGCAGTCTTACTGAGGTAGGACGGGGCAGTCTTGGAGCTGCAGGAAGCTGGCCTGGTCGGGGATTTCCTGAGGTTGGCTCTGCGGCCGCCTAGGCTTTTCTAGGAATGGTGTGTTATAGCACAACTCCCCTTTGTTCTTATGGGGCCATTTTTTTCCTCCTGTCCATCCCCCCAGGTTTTCAGCTTTGTATTTCCAGGTTGGTTGGTAGGCTGAACCTGGCCCTCCGTGAGAACAATCTCAGTAATGGCAGGAGCTAACGTTTGTGGTGCCTTCCCTGTGGTCCGCACAAGGCTGAGAACTTGGAATTCGTGAACTCCAACGGCCTTCCTGAGGGCGTGGCCTCAGCTCTCACCGCCTGCCCACCTTGAGTCTGTGGCACCCTCCCAAAAGATGTGCCTCATCGAGGATTCACAGGCGATGGTCTTTCCACTGAAGACCTCAGGCAAAGAGGGGCGCGCAGTCTTGGAATCACCATGCGCACCGCCAGTAGTAACTTAGACGATTTTCCATTCTCTTTCTCCTCCCACCCCCACCCCACCCCCAAATTTCTTTCCTCTTCCAGTTGTCTCTTTATTTCTCCTCTTTCTCTTCCCCACCTTCAGCCTCTGTAATTCCCTCGATTTTCCAGGCCGTTAAGCACTAGCCCTCGCCCTGCAAAGCCCCACTGGCATCGCAGCTCACAAAGCCACTCAGTCCCCACAGCCCAAGGACTGAGCCTCCAGCCTTCCTTGTGGTGTGTGTATGGGGGGTTGGGGGCATCTCAGCCGCATTAGCTGGTACAACCTTCACAACATTCTAGAGAGGTAAGAACTCAGGAGTGTTATCGTCCCCATTTACACAGCAAGAAACAGGCTCAGAGGTGAACTTGCCCACGTCAGTTGTCCGGAGCCATGAGTGGTCTTCAAGGCTCTGTTCGCTGTGATCACATGTCCCAGTGAACCCCGCGAGGCCTGTGTTCTTTACCTTCTAGAGCACTACGGACCTTATGGTCACTCTAACTGCGCCACAGGCTTAGCCATCTCTGCATCCACAGCTCCTGGCACACAGAAATGCTCAACGAACAGCTGCAGAGATGCTCGTCCCTGGGGGGTCGAACCAGCCACACTCCGCCTGCCTCTGCCTCAGAGCCCTTGGAAAGGGCTGAGTTTCCGGAGGCCGACAGGCAGGTAACCTGCTGCCCGTAATTCCTGTCTTCGCCGCAGGTTCCATTCACCCTCCTGAGGACCCCCTCCGCAGCCCAGGGGGGGCTCAGGCAGGCTGGGACGCCACAGAGGACACCAGCGTGCAGGCCAAGATGCTGCTCAGGCCGGCATCAGATTCCATCGGCACCCACCCCCCTGGGAGCGGCGGGACTGCGATGGATTACACTTGTTTCTGGGCTAACGTTTCGAGTGACAGTTGGACGGAGACTTCATAGAAGCAATTAACTATTTTCCCAGAGGACGGAATCGGAGATCAGGAGAGCCGTCCACCACACCCGGCTCGGAGATGGCCTCGAAGACCCCCCAGGTACTCACCTGGCTTCCTTTCACTGATTTCCTCCGGTGCAGGCCCAACTTCGTTCAGAGCCTTCCCCTGCTTGCCTGCTATTCGTATAGGACATCGGTTCTGTGGGTTTGTGTTTCCAATGTGTCAGCGTGAGGCTGCACGAGGGACAGGGACCAGTCCCCTCTTGCTTTCCTCTCCCTTCAAAGCAAGGCCACAAATCCCCATGCTAGGTGGAGGGGTGGCAGTGGAGGGCTTAAAGGCAAAGACTGGAGCCGGAATGCCTGGGTGAGTCCCAGCCCTTCCGCAGCTGTTAGTGTGGGCCTTAAAGGCCTCATCTACAAAGGGGGCACCGTAGCAGCCCCTCTTCCCAAGGTGACGGAGGTGATGAAGTACAGCACTTAATGCAGCGTCTGACGGGGAGTGTGTATGCACACGCGCTTCGAGTGGGTAGCGTTATTCGCGGCAGACTGGAAAGAAACGTCAATCTGGTTGTTGGTGCCTGGGTAACAGGGAGGAGAACACTGTGCCAGCTCAGAAGACGCAGCCTTCATTGAACCTGGCAGCCCAGGCCCGTGGGCATGCAGACACCGTGTGTCCAGAACCTGGAAGCAGTTTTTCCAAAGAAGCCAAAAATCCAGAGTTTTGCATGATGTCTCCTAATTTGTAAATGCTGATGACAGATGTGAAAAGCATTATTAAACACTAGGCTGCGCAAAACACAACCAGTCAGTGGGCCTGATCCAGCTGGAGGCTTCCAGACTCCAGCCTCTACTCACTTATGTCCTGTCAAGGCAGAAGGGGTGATAGCAAAGCAACTTAGGGACCATGAGACATGAAAGTGAGGAATCGTTTTTATTGTGTACAGTGTAGGATTTGATCATCAAAAGGGAAGAGAGGGGACCTGCGGTGGGCAGCTAAGACTCCAAAGGGGAGTGGTAGGATTCCCAGCCTGGGGGACCCTCCTCAGGGAAAGGGTATTCCAACCTAGGGAAGTTTCTGGTTGGGACAAGGCGACAGGTAATACCCAAATGTGGATGAGTATTTAAAATAATGCACAAGGGGCGCCTGGGTGGCTCAGTCGGTGAGCATCTGACTTCAGCTCAGGTCATGATCTCACGGTCCATGAGTTCGAGCCTCGCGTCAGGCTCAGGCTCTGTGCTGACAGCTCAGAGGCTGGAGCCTGCTTCAGATTTGGTGTCTCCCTCTCTGTCTGCCCCTCCCCCACTCACGCCCTGTCTCTCTCTATCAAAAAATGAATAAACGTTAAAAAAAATTAAAATATTGCCACAAAATCTTCAAATCATGAGATAACCCTTACTTTCTAGCTATCTTCTTAACAGAATTGACTAAGAGCCTGGGCTCTGGAATTAAGCAGCCTTAATTAAATCCTAGCTCCACCCCGTCCCAGCTGTGTGACTTTAAATAAGCAATGTAACCTCTCTGTGCTTCATTTTTATTTGTAAAAGTTAACAGTGTCTGTCTCATAGCTGTTGTAATAAAGAAATGAAATGAATACATGTGAAAGGCTAGCATCGTGCCTTTTATTGAGTAATTATTATTACTCAATAATACTTTTTTGAACATAAGCAATAATCATTTAAATACATGTCAGCTCTTATCACTCAGCAACACAACAGAAATTTGCGAAGTACTTAACGTGTGCAAGTTTTAATTTTTTTTTTCAGGTTATTTTAAAATTCTTTTAGTAATCTCTACACCCAAGGTGGGGCTTGAACTCACAACCCAGAAGTCAAGAGTCACATGTTCCTCCGACTGAGCCAGCCAGGTGCCCCTATATTTGCACGTTTTTATATAAGACTTCAGGGAAGTCTCAGGGCTTGGCAGAGAAGCCCCATCTCTTATTCACCACTAAGTCCCCAACACTGAGCACAGTGCTCGAATGTGAGGTAAGAGGCCAATGAATGTTCATTGTGTGAGGGGCTCCTGTCCTCGAGGAATCTAGAATGAGGGATGCTGGCGGGAGACAGGACCTAAAGGTGTAAAAAATCAACAACGAAATACTTATGCTGTTCAAGTCACCAAAAGCAGAGCCGTCTGAAGTAGAAGAGTGTGGATACCTGAACAATTCAAATACATAGTCATTGCTGAAAGAGTTCAGCTTCAAAAGAAACCATCTCAGATTCAAGCAGAAAGGGGGAAGTCTCATGGCAACAAAGGTGTGGCTTGGAGATGACGCAAGAGGCATTCCAAGAGGGCTGAGTAAACAGAGACAGGGCGACAAAGTACTAGGTGTGTTTCACAGACAGCGAGCAAAGGAATTTGATGGGGACAGGGTGTTCCGCAAAGCTAGTAGGTGAAGGAAATCTGGAAAACTGGGTTGATACTTGATTGAAAAAGCCTTTCAATGCCAGGCTAAGGTAGAGATTACTAGATCTCTTTCCTTCTTCCTTTTTAATAAAACATCTAATTTATTTGCTCAGGATGCACGATACTCCTCAGCCTTCCTGGTAGCTGGATTGAAACCATGTGACTAAGTTCTGATGTCGTTAAGACCGGTGGGACCTAAGGGTAAGTCCTACATGCAAATTCTGGAGTGTGGACACAATGGTTGGAGCCTTAGCAGATGTCTTAGATCATGAGACTGACTGCTAAGGCTGATGAAAGGGGGAGGAAGGAGCTAAGGTCCCTGATGACTCTACCAGTTTCATACATAATGGTTGCACAAGAGAGAAATAAACTGTACTATTTAAGCCACTGTTATTTGGGGTCTATTTTAGTATGCAGCAGACCTAATTCTAGCTGACACACAAGCCAAAGACCTCATACTTTATCCTGGGATATCAGACAAATATTGGAAGTTTATGAGCTGGTAAGTAATAAAATGAATATGTAAGTATCATCTATACATGTATGATGTATTGCCTTATGTAGTTACGGAGGTTGAGAAATCCCAGTATTTCTAATCAGCAAGCTGGAAAACTGGGAAAGCCAATGGTACGGTTCCGGTGGGAGTCCAAAGTAAGAGAAGATGAATGTCCTGGCTCAAAGACAGTCAGGCAGAGAGAGCAGGTTCTCTCTTACTCAGCCCTTTTTGTTCTATTCAGGCCTTTGACTGATTGGATGAGGCCCGCTCACATTCAGGAAGGCAATCGGCTTTACTCAGTCTACCAATTCCAATGTTAATTTCATCCAAAAAACACCGTCACTGACACATACAGACTAGTGTTGGCCCAAATATCCAGGGACCCAGTGGCCCAGTCAAGTTGATGCCCAAAATCATCAACCATCACAAGTGAGCATGTTCTGAAAACTGTTTAGAGGGAAAATCATCTTAAGAAGTGGATGATAAAAAAGTTAAAAATAAGGGTGCCTGGGTGGGTCCGTCGGTTGAGCGTCTAATTCTTGATTTCAACTCAGGTCATGATCTCATAGTTTGCGAATTCCAGGCCTGCATCCAGCTCTGTGTTGACAGCGTGTAGACTGCTTACGATTCTGTCTCTGCCCCTCACCTGCTCGGGCTCTCTCTCTCAAAATAAATAAATAAACTTTAAGAAAGTTAAGAATACACATCCTTCTTGATTGGTCTAACTAAAATTGACAAGGTTGGTGGCTCAGACTGGACCAGAGAATATCCATTAATCTAATATAATATTTAAAAAAGAAGAGTTCCTGAGTTAAGCTGCCTAAGATCAGATCCTCGCTCCTTCAGTTACCAGCTCTGCAACCTTGGCCAAGATACTGAACGTGTGGGGGGCACCTGGGCAGCTCAGTCGGTTGAGCTTCTGACTTTGGCTCAGGTCATGATATCATGGTCGGTGGGTTCGAGCCCTTTATCAGGCTCTGTGCTGACAGCTCGGAGCCTGGAGCCTGTTTCGGATTCTGTCTCTCTCTCTCTGTCTCTCTCTCTCTCTCTCTCTCTCTCTCGCACTGCCCCTCCCCCCTCTCACTCTGTCTCTCTTAAAAATAAATAAACATAGAAAAGAAATTTTTTTACAGATACTGAACACCTCAGTGCCTGGATTTTTTCTTCCTCTGTATGACAATGGGGATAACGGTTTATGTGCTAGAGGTGCACATGAAATCGCTCATTCATTCACAGATGTTTGCTTTATTATACCTGTTATGTGCCTCACACTGTGCCAGACGTTGGGCACACAGAGGTGGACAGAACCTTTAAGAATGGAGTTGCCTAGCTGGTAAGACAGTAAGTCAGTGATGAAACGAGGCCACTCCTGCAGTGATCACTGCTCTGTGGCTTAGAAAAGTATGGTACATAGTAAACGGCTTGTGACCTGCAAGAGGTGTTACGTGGGAAGCAAATGAACATTTTTAGTTGTTGTCATAGCCAAACACGGATAACACATCTGAGAGAAATATGTGTTTTTCTGTTGAGGATGACATCTGTTCATTTAACAAACACCCTTTGAGAACCTACCGGGCACTGTATTAGCCAATGAGGGGATACAGCAAAGAGCCAAACAGAAAAATCCCTGACCTGCCGGCGCTGACATTATATATTTTGTTTACAATTAATTCAGTTGTCCTTTCTAAGTAAATTTAAGTTTGGAAAATAGAATCCATCTTATTAAATACGCAATGCCTGGCTGGCAGGCAGATACGGCAAAAATGGTCACAGCGGTACAAAATGAGACACGCCGGGGATGCACTGGGTCCGAGGTAGCTCATGTAGCACCCCCCGGAAGGCGTTTCCAGACTGGCGTTTGCACCAAGAAGCCCATGGCCATGTCCCCAGCTCCCAGCTCCCTGCGCATCCTCTGTTTGTATCTCAAGTCTTCTGGTTATTCTTTGACTATGTTTTGGGGTGTATGCAAGATTAAGGCAGAGCATTTCCACTTCAAAATTATAAGAAAATCCACTAATTGGATTAACTGTGGGAAAACTTTGTGAATCAAGGGGACTTTGAATCAGAGAACATTTGTGAGGAAAGTGATTTTCACTTTTGCTTATTATATAGTTGGCTGACCGCAGTTGCACTACAAAGAACCTGTTTTTCTGAATCTATTAATATCTAATATCCTATAATTATGCTGTCAAGGCTCCCACTGAAGCAGACCATACTGTATCTGCATTCTAAATAAACACCACGTACTTGAGAATACTTTGTCCCTCAAGTGGGTCAAGAGAGTCTCACCTCCCCAGTTAAAGGAACAATGTAAATATATGACAGCATGTATTGCTGCCCTCCCCCAAGCCCTCTGCCCACCACCCCTGTTCCTACCCTCAGTTCCAATTCCCCCGAACTCCCACCCCTACCCCAGGAGACGGGAGGTAATGAACTGTACAGTAACTTTTATTTCCACAAACTTTACTCATTTCACATCACCTCCCCCATACACATACCCCCTGCCACCCAAGCAGACATTTATGGAAAGATCTCCCCTCAACACATGGATGGCGACTCAAGTGACCATTTAGGGTGGACGTACAGAGCAAACGACCGAAGCAAATACTATTAAGCCTTTTAAAATCGACACCTAACAAAGGTAATCAGGGCTCAGTGAAACTACAAAACTTCTCCTCAGTGACTTCACTTCGAGCAACAGCACTGGATAAAGCGCATTCATTCATTCGTTTACACACTCGGTAAAAGTGTATTTAGCTCACTCAGCCTTGTTAGGTACTCATATACAGAGGTGAACAGAAAGGAGCTCACAGTCTAGTGTGTGCGAAAGGTTGTAATCATGTTGTCACACAAATATAAAATTACAAACCGTGAGAAGCACCATCTAGGAAAGGTAAGTGTAAAACAAACGAGGAATTTGCCCTAAGCTGAGGAGTCAGGATGAACCAGAGCTGAAGGATAGGCAAAGAGTGAGGGTAACGTGTTCCAAGCGGAGGGATACAGTGAATGAAGCCTTGCTGATGTGCTAGAGGGTCTAAAGGCAGTAAATACTGGACGAAGCTTCTCAACCAAAGAGAGTAAGGTTGAAAGTTGGCAGGGACCAGATCAGGTTTAGGGAGGCCATGCAAGGAGTTTGGCCTTTATTCTGAGGCCAGTGGAAAGTCACTGCAGAGCTTTAAGCAGAGAGGGTACTATGATCAGATGCACATTTTGAAGACAAGATACAAACAAGCAGCTGCGTAAGATACTAAGTCCACTAACTATCCCTTTATTTCTATTTTCCCCTTCCTCTATATACATGTGACCATCTGAGATAAAGACTACATTTCCCAGCCTCCTTTGTAACTAGGTATGTCCATGTGAGTAAATTATGGCCAATGGTATATAAGCAGAGTTGTCGTGGGGGGGGGGAGGAGCTTCTAAGACCCTCTTTTAAGAGGCAAGCTGCACGTGCTCTTTGCCCTCCTCTTTGTCCCTTCCTCCATCCTGCAGCCGGGAAACCGGATGCTGCCATCTTGGACATGAGGAAGAAGCCATGCATGGAGGCGTAATGAGATAAAGGATCCCAGGTTCCTGACATGGTGGAGAGCTTACCAGTCTCAGACTGCTCCTTTGACTTTTTAATTTATCGATGTCTAACTTACATACAGTTTTTATATACAAAAAATTCCTCCATCCATTTGAAGCATACAATTTGGTATATTTGACATTTGTATTCAGTCGTGTAATGACTAAGATTGAGAATATTTCTATTATGCCCAAAAGATTTTTCCATGCCCCTTGGCAATTCACCCTTCCCTGTACTCCCAATATGAGACAACCACTGACCGATCTGCTTTCTGCCACTATAGACTAGTTTTCATTTTCTAGAACTTTATATAATGGAATCATAGAGTACGTACTCTTTTTTTTTTTGCCTGACTTCTTTCATTCAGCATGATTATTTTGGGATTCATCCAATTCTTTCCTTTTTACTGCTGAGTAGTATTCTATTGAATGGATGTAACGGTTTGTTTAATCCATTGACCAGTGGATGGACATTTGGGTTGTTTACTGTTTGGGGCTATTGTGCACAGAGCTGGTATGGACATCTATGTTTAAATCTTTGTGCGGGCATATAATTCGCTTCTCTGGGTAAATAGCTAGCCATGGAATGGCTGCATCATATGGTAGATGTCTGTTTAGCAATGTGAGAAACAGCCAATTTTTCAAAGTGGGGATAGTATTTTATATCCCCATGAGCAGTGAATGGGAAGGTCACTTTTAAAATTTTTAGATATTCTAATGGGTGTGCAGTGGGCTACATAAATTTCTATGCGGGAAAAACAATCACCATCTTAATTGAATTTAAACCATGTTATTTTGGATTTTCTGTCACTCCAAGCTAAAGCTACCACTATGGAATACAGAAAGCAAGAATGGAAGGAGGAAGAGAAGCCAGGAGACTCCTTGTGGTGTAGATAAGACATGGTGGTGGACCAAAGTCGGGGAGTCAGGGGGGATGGAGAAAAATGGATGGATTGAGGAGGTAATTAGGAAATAATGGATTTAGGCTCAGAAAATTAGGTATGGAGGGGGTGTCTGGGTGGCTCAGTTGGTTAAGCGTCCAACTCTTGATTTTGGCTCAGGTCACGATCTCATGGCTTTGCAGGTTCGAGCCCCACATCAGGCTCTGCGCTGGCAGTGTGGAGCCTTCTTGGAACTCTCTCTCTCCTTCTCTCTCTTCCCCTCTCCAATTGCGCTGTCTCTCTCAAAATAAATAAATAAATTTAAGAAAAATAAAGACAATTTGGTATGGAGGGTTAAGAAAATCACTTGGGTTACACAGCGGAGGAGCTGGGTCTCAGACCCAGGCTCATTTAAAGCCAGAGGATATTGTCAACCACTTCTCTCTTTGCTCACTAGATGTCAAGGTCATATGGAGGAGAACCAGCAACTGCTCCAGCTTCCACTGGGGCAAATCTCTGGTTTTTGGTGGTTGAGTTGTGCCTTTGTTTTGGTGCAGAGGAGAATGTTTTGGACAGGAGGAAGGAGGAGGATGTAAAAATGCTGATGTTGGCATTCATGAAGATTTTCAGTCATACTGGTACTACTTTTGTTAATACTTATAAAATTACTATTATTAATATTTATTTCTGTGGGCATCTCGTCCTTTAACTCCAATTCCAGGAATAGCAAGAAATCGGAGGATTCAAATATATATAATCCCATGTGAAGCCAAAAACTAAGCTAAAAGCTTTGGGTAGATAATTTGTATTTCATTCTTATAATAATCCTGTGTTTTTTCTGCATTTTGCAGATAAGGGAAACTATGACTCAGAGAGATTAAGAAACCTGCCCAAGGTCACACAGCATGTAAGAAGGGATGCTTCCTATGTTTTGGAACTTCACTTCCAAAGCAGAAGGATTATAAAGGAGGGTCTGTTGGGATTAAGATGGGTGAGGAAGAGCACAAGAGATTAAATAAGGACAGTGAAATGGTGATTAGCAAAGCTGGGCAATAGGGATGTGGAGGTTCACAGTACTTTCCTAATTTTGTGAGTATGAGATTTCAAATAAGTAAAATAAGACAGTACACATCATTGCTGGTGGTGTAAATTAATGCATTTTTTTTTTTTGGAAAGCAATTTGGAATTCACATCAAAAGTACTAAAGATGTTTACCTCTGAAAAAAAAAGTCTCAGCATTTTTGCCGACTTCAACAATGGGCTCATGGGAAGGCATCCTAGGAAAATAATCCCCGATATATGTCAAGACCACTAAGAGGATATGCATTCTAGAAGGGGTTATAATGTCAGAACATGGAAAGCGATCAGAATGAGTATCAATAAAAGAGGAGTTAAAAAACTAAAAATAATAAAAAATTAAAAATGAGGTAAACAAATCATGGCAAAGGAATGTGTTGGTGTATTACGGCTTCTTGAAAAAAGCTGCTGCTGGAGAATACTTACTGATATAAAAAAAATGTTTCTTAATAGGTTAAATAAAAGTAACAAAACAATTGGTACCCTATAATCAGATTTTTCCTTGATTTAAAAGAGAACGGATGGGGCACTTGGGTGGCTTAGTCAGTTGAGTGACTGACTCTTGATTTCAGCTCAGGTTATGATTTCACAGTTCATGAGTTTGAGCCCCACATTGGGTTCTGTGCTAACAGCATGGATCCTGCTTGGGATTCTTTTTTTCTCTTTCTTTCTTTCTTTCTTTCTTTCTTTCTTTCTTTCTTTCTTTCTCTTTCTTTCTCTCTCACTCTTGCTCTTACTCTCTCTCTCTCTCTCGAAATAAATAAACTTAAAAAAAGAGAGAGAATGAAAAGATATATATCAAAAGTCAACGATATTTTCTAAGTAGTAGGAATGTGAATGACTTTAAGCTCTTTGTATTTTCTAAAATTCTAACAAGAAATATGTACTTGTTTTCAGGTAAATTAGGAAAAGAAGAGGTTAAAATACTTTTAATATTAAATAACCATGTTTTATAGACTCAAAACTCAGTATATTTTAGAAATTTTTGAGTGATAACACACCTGAAGTAAAGCACACTAATTTCAAGTGCCCAACTTGATGATTTTTTTTTTTTTTTTTTTTTTACAAATATACACACCCATGTAACCACTACCCAGATCAAGATCTAGAACATTTCTGGCACCTCATAAGGTTCCCACACACAGCTTTCTCGTCCATTGCCCACTCCCTTCCCCTTAGAAGTAACCATTGTTTGGACTTCTGTAAACATTGACAAGCTTGTGCTTTTCTTTAACATCACATACATGGAATTATGCAGCCTACAGTCTTCTGTGTCTGGCCTTTGTAACACAACACAATATATGTGATTCATCTATATTCTTGTGTGCTCCAGGGATCCTGTCTTTTCTGCTAACCGAACAGAATTCCATTATTTAAATATACCGTAATTTATATATTTATTATCATGTTTCTGGGGCATTTGGGCTGCTACTGACCACTAGGAGTAATTCTTCCGTGGACTTTGCTGTTCAACTCTTTTTGTAGATATATATGACCATTTCTCTTGGGTGTATACCTAAGAGTGAATTAACCGCCAGTTTTCCAGCGTGGTTGTACCATTTTATACCTCCACCAACGACGGTACAAGACCTTCAGGTGCTCCACATCTTTGCCACCCTTTGTGGTTGTCGCAGCCTATTAAATTTTAGCCCAAAGAGTTTTTAGTAGACATTCTCCAAATGCTAAGCAGATTTATAGCTGATGATGTCAAATTAACCGGGACCATTTTAAGTGCATGTGCTGGAAACCAGGGCAAACTAGTGTCCGCAAAAACAGGAACTTTCTGGTCCATGTCCCTGGGAAGGCTATGGAGTAGGTTAATGCTTCCCAACATTCTCGTGTCATAGTATAGATAGAAAATGACAACATGTGCAGAGTGCATGGGGTAATACTAATTTGGGCTGACTCTGGTTGCAGTTGGAGGCAGTCTGCTCACCTCATCCCAGCTTGACCACTCAAGAGCCTGTAGAGACCAATCTCTCAGGATACCTACAACCCTCTTGCCTTTGCTGCCCTGGTTGAGAAGCTCTGCGGTAGGTCACAGGTAGCACAATAAAGAGTGGCTGTGGGAACCAGGCCAAGAGATGAAACTTACTCCTTACAGGTCCATCTCTCGTCTCTGTTTATCTCTTTATTTTGGCCTTACTCTTCCTCCACAGGTTGGGGATGGTAGCCACACAGAATTCTCAGCTTCCACTTGCTATTTAAGAGAATGGGGGTTGGGGGGGTGTCTCAGCTTTCTGGGGCTGCTGCGATAAAGTACTACAAACTAGATTCCTTAAAATAAAAGAAATTTCATTTTCCACAGTCCTGGTGACCAGAAGTCTAAAATCAAGGTGTCTACAAGGACATGCTCTCTCTAGAGGAAGGCTCAGGGGAGAATGTCCCATGTCTTTCTCCTAGGTCCTACTGCTTCCAACAATCCTTGGTGTTTCTTGGCTGTAATATCACTCCAATCTTTGCTTCCACTGTCACATGGTATTCTCCTCATGTGTCTCTGTGTCTCTTCTGCTCTTCTTAGAGGGTACCAATCATATTGGATTAGGGCCCATCTTACCCAAGTATGACTTCATATTAATTTAATTATATCTGCAAAGATCCTTTCTGAATAGGGTCCCATTCACAGGTAACAGGGGCTAAGACTTCAACATATCTTTTGAGGGAGACACAATTCGACCCACAACAGGATGGCTATTCTTGCTCTCTAATTCCTAACATTCCGGTAAATCCCGATTCGGGCCATGTTTTCAGTTGCTCAACTAATCACCATGTCCCAAGGATGAAACACATGTTTAACCCCAAGATGGGGCCAGAATAGTGGTGGTAGTGGGCAATGATTTGACAGTTTAATACCCAAAGGTCACTTGAAGTAGAGAAGGAATTCCTCCAAAGAAACCAAAAGAAAAGGTATGACCAAAGTGTGATAGGCAGATGAAAATAATAACTGCCATAGTTCGCTCTAAATCATTAGGTTAGAAAATTAAAAATAGACCTACCCTATGACCCAGCAATAGCACTGCTAGGAATTTACCCAAGGGATACAGGAGTACTGATGCATAGGGGCACTTGTACCCCAATGTTCATAGCAGCACTCTCAACAGTAGCCAAATTATGGAAAGAGCCTAAATGTCCATCAACTGATGAATGGATAAAGAAATTGTGGTTTATATACACAATGGAATACTACGTAGCAATGAGAAAAAATGAAATATGGCCTTTTGTAGCAACGTGGATGGAACTGGAGAGTGTAATGCTAAGTGAAATAAGCCATACAGAGAAAGACAGATACCATATGGTTTCACTCTTATGTGGATCCTGAGAAACTCAACAGGAACCCATGGGGGAGGGGAAGGAAAAAAAAAAAAAAAGAGGTTAGAGTGGGAGAGAGCCAAAGCATAAGAGACTGTTAAAAACTGAGAACAAACTGAGGGTTGATGGGGGGTGGGAGGGAGGGGAGGGTGGGTGATGGGTATTGAGGAGGGCACCTTTTGGGATGAGCACTGGGTGTTGTATGGAAACCAATTTGTCAATAAATTTCATATATATATAAAAAAAATAAAAAAAAATAAAAAAAAATAAATCATTAGGTTAAATCATTCAGTGTTCTAGGGTTATATTTATTACCAGTTCATTTTGAGAGATTCACCTAGTACTTATGTGGAGTATATTCACGTGGGCATTTTACTGAGATACTTTTTATTTTTTTATATTAAATATAATTTATTGTCAAATTGGTTTCCATACAACACCCAGTGCTCAGCCCAACAGGTGTCCTCCTCAATGCCCATCACCCACTTTCCCTTCTCCCCCACCCCCCATCAACCCTCAGCTTGTTCTCAGTATTTAAGACTCTCTTATAGTTTGCCTCCCTCCCTCTTGGTAAATTTCCCCCCCATCCCCTCACCCATGGCTCTCTGTTAAGTTTCTCAGGATCCACATATGAGTGAAAACATATGATATCTGTCTTTCTCTGCCTGACTTGTTTCACTTAGCATAACACTCTCCAGTTCCCTCCACGTTGCTACAAATGGCCAGATTTCATTCTTTCTCATTGCCAAGTAGTATTCCATTGTATATATAAACCACATCTTCTTTATCCATTTATCAGTTGATGGACATTTAGGCTCTTTCCATAATTTGGCTCTTGTTGAAAATGCTGCTATAAACATTGGGGTACAAGTGCCCCTATGCATCAGTACTCCTGTATCCCTTGGGTAAATTCCTAGCAGTACTATTGTTGGGTCATAGGGTAGGTCTATTTTTAATTTTTTGAAATTAAAAAATTTCACTGTTTTCCAGAGTGGCTGCACCAGTTTGCATTCCCACCAACAGTGCAAGAGGGTTCCCGTTTCTCCACTTCCTCGCCAGCATCTATAGTCTCCTGATTTGTTCATTTTAGCCACTCTGACCGGCGTGAGGTGGTACTGAGATACTTTTTAAAAATAGGTACTTAAATTAGTGGTTACACCTGCCTTAAAACTTATCTAAAGTGAAATTGTCAGGCACATGAAAGATTTCCTGACTATTGAGAGACTCTCGTGGATAAACTGGTTGCCTTAATTTCTGAGGCAATGTCAGCATAGGTTCATTACAAAGAACGTTTTGAGAACAATTATATAGATACGTACCAGACCACAAAGAAAGTTATTCTAAAGAGTAGTCTTGGAAGTTGAGAACTGTTATGGGCTGAATTGTGTTCCCTAAAACTCACCTACTGAGATCCTAACCCCTAGTACCTCAGAATGTGACTAAATTTGGAGATAGAGCCTTTAAAAGGTAATTAAGGTAAATGACGTTTCCAGGATGGCCTCTAATCCAACATGACTGGTGTCCTTATGAGAAGAAGAGATTCAGGCCAAACACACAGAGACAGAAGAAGAAATAGCAAGAAGGCAGCCATCTTAAAACCAAGAAACCAAACCTGCCAACACCTTCATCTCATATTTTTTGCTTCCAGAACTGTGAGGAGATTAATTTCTGTTGTTTGAGCCACCCAGTCTGTGGCATTTTGTTACGACAGCCCTAGCAGACTAATACAGGGACTTACAAACAACACAAAGGATTAAAATAGGTTGTGGACTGCAGTGAGTGTTCTGGTCTTACCACTTGGTCACGGTGCAGGTTCCTTGGGGGCACACACCCCTCCCTCGTTCTTGGGTGTGCTGTGTAGACACTCAGGCAGCTCCACGGGTACATCTGGGTCTGGATTGCGTTAAGCACGTTAGTGATGCCCAACCTTGATGGGCGCAATTTCTTTCAAGAATGAGTTCATGACCCAATCTGGGCAAATGAGGCTTGAAAGGACTTTTGTTAGAGGCTTACGGGAAAACAACTTTCTTGCTTTTCGGAAAGAGCCACTTAGAGAGACTTTTCTCTTTCTATAAAATGTGGAGGAGGAAGCAGACAGCCCCTAGATCTATTGACCCCCATCTATGACCATGACTTGATGTTGTTTTACCATTTCATGGTCCCCAAAGAAAGAAGGTAGAGAGAGGAAGAAAATCGTCTTTGAGAACATTTTTGAGTTATTAAGGTTGAGAGGACTTTACGATGACAAGGGACAAGAAATGCTCTTTCTTATATAAATCTGTTACTTTAACTGAAAGCATCTTACTCTAATGGTTAGAAAATCAAATGTGTTTTTAAAAACAGGTGTGTTTTACCTTTGTAATTTTATTTTTTTTAATTTGTTAATGTTTATTTATTTTTTGAAAGAGAGAGACAGTGTGAGCGGGGGAGGGGCAGAGAGAGAGAGGGAGACACAGAATCTGAAGCAGGCTCCAGGCTCCGAGCTGTCAGCACAGAGCCCGATGTGGGGCTCGAACTCACAGGCTGTGAGATCATGACCCGAGCCGAAGTCAGACGCTTAACTGACTGAGCCACCCAGGGGCCCCTTTACCTTTGTAATTTTCGAGAAATAACTAAAAGCAGGCAGCAGCACTGAAACTCAAAGAATTACTTTTGAAAAATTGCATAACACGAACAGTAAAAAGCAAAAGGAACTTGCTAGGAGGAACCCATTTCTAAACACCGAATAAAAATCATTATAAGAAATTACAATAAGCAATTACCCTTTCCAGATTATCTACTATGTACTAAGCATGCTGTGTGCAGTATCTCATCTAATCTACACAACAACCCCATGAAGAGGGTCCTATTACTATCTCCATTTTACCGATGACAAAACAAAGGTTTCGCTTCATGTGACTGTACGAAAAAGGCTAAACAAGGATGGAGTCCTCCTAATCTAACTCCAAAGCCCCCACTGTGAACCAGTACACACACATGCGCGCATACACACACACACACACACGCACCGTCCTTATGCATGCAGCATACATAACTCTAATCCTCACACCCTTTCCAAGGTAGAGCCAGTAACAGATGAGGAAATTCATGCTCACGGAAGTTCAGTAACATGAGAAGCTCCCAGAGCTAGTGCGTATGCAAAGAGGTGAACCACAGGGCAGGGAGTGTTAAATCTTAGAGACCAACAGCAAGGTAATTGACATATGGAAGGAACCATCATAACTTGGCACCCAATGGGTCTTAAAGATCCCTACTTCATCACCTTTTTTTTGTACTTGAAGATTTGAGGCCCAGAGAAGTTTCATACCTTGCCTGGGGCAACACAGCATGTTAGTGGTCGGGTACAACTAGGACCCAGGTCTTCTGTCAAGGAGATTTTTTTCTAACACACAAAACTGCCTCTGATGAGCTTTGTGTATAGGGTGCTTGCTGAATATGCTTGATTTTGGAACCTTTTCCTGTCTTAACGGAGTAGGTCCAACCCCCAGGGCTGTTTTTTCTGATAACAAGGGGGCTAAGCAGAAGTTGGGCCGTGAGAGGTTAGAGCTTTGTGTGTTTATACAGGAGGCCCATTATCCCTCAAGGACCTCCGTAAAGCATCAACTTACGCTGACTTCCGGTGAGTCCCCAAAGTAGGTAAAGGAACCCATTATGTCATACCGGGGGCTGATTCAGACAGCTCCATAGAAAGAAATCAGACCACTTAGGAGGGCCAGACTGAAAGGAAATTGAAAAGCACAATACCATGGAAATACAGGTAAGTTTTAAATGCTATTCCCATGGAACATAATTCATTGATAGCTCAAGTGGTCTCTGGAAGCATTTTTAATAAGAAAAGTAATAAATGGGGCGCCTGGGTGGCTCAGTCAGTTAAGCGGCTGACTTCGGCTCAGGTCATGATCTCACGGTCCGTGAGTTCGAGCCCCACGTCGGGCTCTGTGCTGACAGCTCAGAGCCTGGAGCCTGCTTCAGATTCTGTCTCTTCCTCTCTCTCTGCCCCTCCCCCATTTGCGCTCTGTCTCTCTCTGCCTTTCAAAAATGAACAAATGTTAAAAAAAATTTTTTTTAAAGAAAAGTAATAAATGTATTAAATATAGTGCTTGACAGCTTTCAAAGGATTTGAAAATTTTGGCCCCAGGCCCACTCTCTGGAGCAGATACCATCTCCACTCTATAAATAAGAACATAAGATATGTGAAGGGGTTCTAGCTGGTAACTGAGCTGTCCCTGTCCTCCTAGTCTTTTAACTCCAAACTCTTTCTACTCCAACGAGCCGTAATCCCACAAATTACATGCTTTCGCCTTGGGTTGTGTCCACACGGCCGCAGGTCAAAGCTTGAGAGGCGAGTCACCACGAGGAAAAGTACCAACATAATAAATGCTTCTATTTAGGTTTTATTTTCACAGGCTACTGAGTCTATTTAACGCTGTTTCATATTCGCTAGCTGTGTTTGTGCACAGAAGGGTGTTGGTTAATTTGGCTCCACTTGACTTGCAGAGTGGTAGATTTTACCACCCTTAGCTGTGGATAGCATAGTGGTTCAGAGTTCAGATTCTGAGGATACGGATCGGAATCCCCATTGCTATCTGGGGATGTTGGGCAAGTTGTAAAATGGGGATATAACAGCGCTGAACTCCGAAGGTTATTTGAGGATGAAGTGAAAAACAGTATCTGAAAAATGCTCAGAACGGTGCCTGGCGCACAGGACGCCCTTGATAGACGCTAGTGGTTAGTATTTGTATCGCAATCAACACTTTGATCTGATCGTTATTATTGATGGCCCAACCAAAATTTTACTTTGCACGAATATTAGCTTCAGAAGTACACCTTTCAATGGCAACACTGCATTTGGGATCTGTTTATTCCCATATGGTGAAAACCGTACATTCATTCATCTCCATGTATTTTTTTATACGGCCCAAAGCCTGTCTGAAAATATTCTCTCATTTACTCCTCCAACAACAAGAGGACTGGAATCCTTTTCACACTGGATAGATAAGGGATCGGAGACTCAGAAACTTAATTATTAAGCGTCGGAGTCAAAATGCAAGCAAGGTCTCCTGACTCCGGCAGTTAGTTCAGGAAGCTGCACTTTGTTGCTTTTTGGCTCCTAAATCACACAGCTGCTCTTTGTTTACAAAGCTCCCCCAACGCTCCAAGTTCCCTTGCTAGGTATGATGGCCCTTGTTTGATACTTCCCCGGCATCAGCGGCCTTCCTGTTATTAGAGAATTCACTTGCCCGCCTCTCAGTTTGGGCGGGACCAAGCCCACACCCAACTCCAGGTTGGATCTTGTCTAATAAAGATAGCTTGCCTTTGTCTCTTGGCCAGGTGATTGGATGAGGCACGGGCACGTGACCCCCGTTGTGGGCCAATGAGAGGTTATGAATCCCAGGTTTTCAGTGGCGACATTAGAAGAGGTTCCTTGTATTTCTGTGTTTAGTGCCGAAGGAGGGTTACAATTGCTTTAGTTATTTTGCTGTTATGAGGAGGGAGTGGGAAGCTACCAGGGAGTGGGAGTGGCCATGCATATAAGCAAAGGATGAAGTCAGCAGTAGTGAACGTAGAGCCAAGTAACGGAGAAAAATCCCAATCCTTGGTGACATCATCTAAGCTGCTAGAAAAAGCCTAAACTGAGGCCAGCATGCACTCTACATTTTTCAGTTACGAGAGTCAAAACTTTCCTTTTATCACAGAAGGCTTCAAGTTGGGTTTTCAGTCACTTGCAAACAAGAGTTCTTTCTGATAGAATAGACCTCCCAATACAATTGACACAGAACCCTCAAAGAAAAGGAAAGATTCAGGCTGGGCTAGTTCTATAATTTTGACATAGGATATATATTCTTCACATTGCTGGCTCCCACTTCTAAATTTCCTTTATAACTTATATAGCACCTATTCAAAAGTTAATAACCCATTTTATTTCCCATCAGGAAGGGGAAAAAAGTGGTGGGTATGAAGTGCCTCTATTATAAGAAAGGAAGGAAGGGGGGGAGAGAGAGAGAGAGGAAAGAAAGAAAGAAAGGAACAAAGAAACAAAGAAAAAGACCATAAAGAAAAAATAAAAAGAGAAAGAGAAAAAGAGAAATCATTGCTACATGACTTGGACTATTAGGACCTTCTAATTAAAAAAAATGGGAAAATTTAAGAAGACCACCTCTTAAGGCCAACCTCCCACGAGCACCTTCTTTTGTTATATTTGAGTCTCTGACATTTGCTACCAAATCTCTGACTTTTCCTTTCATCTCCCTTCCCTCCCTTCTATCCTATGACTCACCCCATCTTAATTCCTTTTCACTTTTCCGGATACCCGGGACATCTCCCTGGCCACATTGCATGGTCGTTCAGCTTCCATTTCACTGTAGCACTTCACCTCACCCCTGAAATCCTGCCCCGTCTCAGACTTCCTGCCCTCAGGGTACACAATGATTCAGAGTTCCACGCATCCATGACCATCCTTTTCAGGTGTGTTGAAAATGAATCCAAATGAATACCAACTGGTTGGCTTTCATGGATTCATCAAATCTCAGGATTAAAAGAAATTAGCTAGCTAGTCCAGTGGTTCTAACTGGTGTGTATTGATCAGCTATGTGAAGTATTACAAGCAATGGAGTGTAAATAGCACCAAGGGGCGCCTGGGTGGTTCAGTTGGTTAAGCAACTGACTTTGCCTCAGGTCGTGATCTCACAGTTTGTGAGTTCGAGCCTCAGGTCGGGCTCTGTGCTGACAGCTCAGAGCCAGAAGTCTGCTTTGGATTCTGTGTTTCCCTCTCGCTCCACCCCTTCCCTGGTCACACAATGTCTCTCTCTTTCTCCAAAATAAATAAACATTAAAAAAAATTTTTTTAAATAGTATCAACTAATTAAGTTCTTGAACTTAAGACAGTAAAACAAAGATTGATAGATAGCATTGTATTAAAATCAGAGGCTCTGTCAGAAAACATCTGTAAAGGCTGAAGTTCTCCGATCCAGACTATAGAAAGAACCGCTACAAACCAGTAAGAAAACGTGGCATTCAAACAGGTGCTTCAAAAAATGGGATATTCATATGACTAATAAGTAGATGCCATGTGCACAAACTCATGACTTCCTTGGAAGACGCCAGTGAAAACCACCAGAAACCAGAATGATAAACAATTGAAGCTCTTATAACAAGGCTCACGGAACTGTGAAGAGGCATAGCCATTTTGGAAAACTACTTAATGTCTACTAAGCAATTTCATATCTACCAAAGCTGAGCACATGCAACCTATGACTCAGCATTTCCGCCCCATGGGGGTATCAGGGAACTAATCAAATACCGCTGAACACAGACCCAGCTTCTGGGGAGTCGTATTCTCAAGTCTGTATGAGAGGGGGACCTGGGCGACTCAGTCTGTTAAACGTCCTGCTCTTGATTTTTGGCTCAGGTCGTGATCTCATGGCTCATGACATGGACCCCCGAGTAGGGTTCTGTGCTGACATTAGGGAGCCTGCCTGGGATTTTCTCTCTCCCTCTATCTCTCCTCCTTCCCTGTTCACGCTCTCTCTCCCTCTCCCTCTCAAAATAAATAAATAAAGTAAAAAATAATAGTAATAAAGTCTGTATGAGAGGTGGAAGAAAATTCCCCAAAAGCAAAACGACTCTTGAAGCTTCCTTAAGTTGCCCGTAAAATACGGTGTTCAGATATACTACATCGGCTATTTAGTGTGTGCTAAGCACTTTACAAAACACAGTTCATTTAATCCTCATAACTTTATGAGACGGGTTCTATCATCCCGGTTTTACAGATGGGCTCTGAGGGGTAAAAATAAACCAAGGTCACACAGCTAAATCAGGACAGGGTTTAAACCTGATCCCGGTAAGTTCCCACACTCTTACCCATTCTGCACCACCTTTCTAGCCAATTGCTTACATTAGGATAGGCAAGCCCTATAAAGGAAGGGAAAAGAAAACAGGTTTTGAAGTTTCCCCCAGCCCCAATTTCCCACACCCCTATTTCATCCATCAACCCAGATGCTAGCCTGCCTCAAGGAAGTGGTGGTTTTGATACTCTTCTCCAGTTTCCCATTCAGAACATTGGCCTAGACCAGGACTCCATGAACTACAGCCTATGGGCTAAATCCAGCCCGTCACCTGTTTCTTTAAATAAAGTTTTATTAAGAGGCAGCTGGGTGACTCAGTCGGGGTTAAGTGTCTGACTTCGGCTCAGATCATGATCTCACATTCATGAGATCGAGCCCCACATCAGACTTTGTGCTGACAGCTCAGAGCCTAGAGCCTGTTTCAGATTCTGTGTCTCCCTCTCTCTGCCCCTCCCCCACTCATGCTCTGTCTCTTTCTTTCTCAAAAAATTATGGGGCGCCTGGGTGGCGCAGTCGGTTAAGCGTCCGACTTCAGCCAGGTCACGATCTCGCGGTCCTGAGTTCGAGCCCCGCGTCGGGCTCTGTGCTGACGGCTCGGAGCCTGGAGCCTGTTTCCGATTCTGTGTCTCCCTCTCTCTCTGCCCCTCCCCCGTTCATGCTCTGTCTCTCTCTGTCCCAAAAATAAATAAACGTTGAAAAAAAAAATTTTTTTTTTTAAAAAATTAACATTAAAAACAAACAAAAAAATAAATAAATAAATAGTTTTCTTGAAACATAACCAGATCTGTTAGTTTATCAATATACTATGGCTGCTTTTGCACTACAATGGCAGAGTTGAATCATTGCAACACAGACCATATGACCCTCAGTGCCTACAGTATTTATTATCTGGCTCTTCACAGAAAAAGTTTACTGTCCCCTGGCCTAGCCTAATAAACTTTCCTTGCAGCCAAACCCCTATAAGGACGAGGATGAGGTTGCATTCACCATTCAACAAGCTTCCTGGTCACCCAGGTCCTATCCCAAAGGACAGACATCTGGATGCTCTGCGTTCAGAAGAATTCCGACGGGTCCCAAAGTTGCTTTCTGCTCCAAACCCATCCTCTTCCTCTGGTAGCTAATCCCGGAAGGACTTGTCTGGGAGCAAGGTAACCACAGTCATCTGTGTGAACTGCATTTATGTCTAATTACCCCACGGCGTAATATTGATTTTGCATATCCTTTACAACATCACATTAAGTTTGTTGCAAGCCTTATTTGATCCTAACACTAAACTCTGCTCATGCATATTCCATCTAGTGGCTCGTGGAATATGGCCAATTGCTCACAGTTTACACAAAATCAAAGGGAACACCGGTCAGAACTACTGAGCTATTAGCTCGTACCCCAAATTAATTCTTAATGTGTAGCCGATGAAAGGAAACTACTACAAAGCTAACAGACCAGAAATAATTTGAGATCTCCAAAATGAAATATCAAGAGAGACCCATTAGTAAGTTTATGAATTGTGTAGTGATTTAAAATTTCTAAAGCCAAAGCTATCTGCTTGAATTAATCAATTTCTGTCTTGACTAAAGCATTCAGTTAAATAGCACTGGGATTTCCTGAATACATCTGAACTTTGCAAATTTGAATTTTATGCCAGGGAAGGAGACAGATATATCTCCCTATCCTAGAAGTTCAATTCAAGGCGTAAACTTTTAATAGTAATAGCTACAGTTTTCTAAACTTTTAAATTGGACGAGGCTCTATTTTTACATGCGTTATCTCATTTAATGCTCCCAACAGCCATATAAATAGGTACTATTATTATCCCCATTTTACAATGGAGGAAAGTAATGTGCAGAGTGATGAAGTAGCCTGCAAAATTTCCCAGCATCATCTGGTTAGACCCACGTGTTTATTCTTTTATGTCCCGTCGTGCCTTATACACATCTCATAAAAAGTTATGGATACCCATCTTTTGCTGGGAGAAATCCCACTTAGGTTTTGTGAGAGATGAGGCTATTATTTATTCCAAAAGCACAGATTGCACGACTATGAACCACCAGGCACTGTTCCGTGTTTTGCAGGCATGATTTCACTTTGTTCACAACAGCCCCTGAAGGTCCATCGTTACCTTCATTTTGCAGATGAGTCACCTGGGCCTCAGAGAAGTTGAGTAACTTACCCACCATCACGGAGTTAGTAAATAACAGAGCAGGAGGGACTCAACATGGGTCTGGGCATTGGGAGGTGTGCAAGGTGCTTTGATGCGCCATCTTGATACGTCAAATGAATCAAGTTGGCGATGTTGGGCCATCGTGTATCTGAGAGGGTGTGTGCTGACGCTGGGGCAGGGCCAAACAGCTCCGCTTCCTACAAAGAGTCAGGAACTTAAAGTTCCCCAGAGGCAGAGAGAGGAGAACAACACTGGAGGCTGGTGTGGGGAAAAGGGCACTGACGGAAATCACCAAAGTGTAGCCAAGCGGGGACTTTAGAGGGAAGAAATCCTAAAGGAGACGTGAAAGTTGTTTACGGTGGTGTGTGTGCCCAAGTGTGTGCGTGTCTGTGCACTGCGATATCCCTCCCCTCAGCCCCTCCTCACCTCACCAGAATACTGTCAGTAAAGTCCACCTTGCTCACTGATGTGTTAGGAGGTTCTTCTGGGGTAACTTAGTGAGGTGCCAAGATCAGGACTATTGCAAGGTCAAAACAGAGACTGCTCCTGCGGACGCAAAAGCCCAAGCCCAAAGGGGCCCAGTGACATCCACCGTAAGTCATTTACAGGGAGATTATTTCTGCCTTCTTGCCAACCACACGGTTCAACTGAATTAAGTACTCTTTAGTGCCAAGTACTAAACAGGAAAAGAAAAAAAAGACTCATCACAGAGTGTTTGAGACCAAACTTCTCTATCACTTACTATGAAACAGGCACTTGACCCACGTTAAGTCATTTACCCTCACCGCAACCCCACGGAGTAGCTGCTATTATGATTGCCATTTTACAGAAGAGAAATTGAGACACAGAGGAGTCAAGTGATTGAGCCAAAACCACTCAACTGCTAGTAGGCAGCACAGCTGGGACTTGAACTCAGGCAGACCCATTTCCGAGCCCATGATCTGGACCCCTGCACGGAACCACCTTGGGCACACTGCCTGGAGTGTAGTGCACGGAGGAGAATGGCAGGAATCGCGGGGCCCTACCCCCCAGTCTCTAGTTGCTGAGCTGGCCAGAGTGTCCATACTCTATCTAGTATTCTTCCTCGAGGTACGTTTCATTGGCATTGTAGGTAAGGTCAATGGCGCTTGGCTGCTGCTGGGCCCCTATTTTGACGTGTTTGGATTCTTCATACAGGAAAGGCACTGGGGATGAGGTGAAGCCGACAAGCCAGATGTCTGGTCCCCAGGCTCGGCTCTGCTCTGCTCTGAGCACAGCTTTCTCTGCCTGATCACGTCCAAGGGGCAGGCTTGTCTGTCATCGGCTCACCTGCTGCTTCAAAAAGAGACTGTATTTGGCAACACAACAAAGCAAAGCTTGCCTCTGACCAGAACATGGGGACCAGGACAAAACTAGCCGCGAAGTATGAAACATTTTTAAAACCTGAAACACACTTAACTCTTTGAACCTTGGGCATTGCTGTGGCTTAAAACTTCTTTCACAAGGCGGGGTAAAAACATAACAAAATTAATCGAGGGATCCCTCCAGCAGCACGGCTAACACCTTCTTCTTGCGCCAACTAAGACCCAATCATCACAACCAGAGCTCCAAATAAATTTCTCACCTAGGATGTAGTCCGGTCCATCGCTCCTTTCCAGGAGACAGAAAAAAGGCTGAGAACTGAGGACCCGGTGCAGTTGGGAAATGGGAGGAGGGAAGAGGGTTCTCCTATTAGAGGAGCCATTAACTTTTAGAGTCATTTCCACAATAACATTGAGCCATTTACTTGGCAATTATACAGGGAATAAACATTGATAGGGTGCTCTGTGAGCACAGCTGCATGTCAACATCTGGCGTCACCTCTGGCATCCTAGAGGGCACATCTGCCAGCAGGTAGCTCTTCTGGAGAGCCCCACACCGGGCCCTCCGACTCTGGAGAGGACAAGCGGCTGCTTGTCGGGAAGCATCAGCCAGCGAGGTCGGGGAGGGGCGCGCTGCCCCCGCAGGAAAGTGTAGACTCTGTTCAGTCTTACGTGCAGAGTCAGGACCTGTGCTACTTTCCGCAAAATAAGTGACTAAACTGGCAGAAATAAACACCAGGAGCTCTTGAGCACCGATAATGTGCCAGGTGCCATCCCATGCACTCTGTGTGTGAGTCTTCGAAACAGGGAGGTGGGGGCGCGTACTTTTCTTGTTTTACAAGCGAGGTAGGGATGGATTAGACACTCGCGCCCACACATCTACCTAGTGGCAGAGCCGAGAACACAGTTTTATTCCGACCGCCGGATCCCATGCTCTTCACCATCACCTTGCACTGCCTCCCAAGTGGGTGGCAACAAAGTGCTGTGCCAACAGATTATTCAGGGTCCTGGCGAGCTCAGACCCTCGCAGCTGTATTTCTGAGCACCTACTCAGCGTAAGGCCTAGCCAGTGAACTGAGATGTGGGGAGGACACCCCCGGCCCGGTCTCAACAGGGGCAGACTGTAACTCTCCACCTTCATGAAAAGTACGCCCCCGTTCTCCCTCTCTCTCTTGTACCTCCTCGTATTTTCCCACTCACCACTCTTTCCTTCTCCCTTTGCCAAAGTCATGACAAGAGACAGCCAGGTGACTTACGAGGAGGGGCAAAACAACTGTTTTAATCCATCCGTCTAAGTCCTCCCCTTCTGAGTCATTTTCTAGGTCTCTAGCCATATGCAGGTAATAATGTACATGTTTTCCCAAAATGATGTTCAGCGAAAAGTCTGCCTCCCACCCAGGCCCCTACCTGCCCCGTGCCCATCCCCCAAGCTCAACCTACTAGGATTTTCTCGTGATTCCTTCCAAACTGTACGTATACATAGGACACTGCACACTTACGTTAGCCTCCCTCATTTCTTGCCATTTTTTTGAGTTCTTCCCTGTGACTACTCAGAGCATATTCGTTCCCTTTTTTAGCCACATAGTACTCCATTTTATGGTTCTACTGTGTTTATTTACCCTTTCACCTATTAATGGACATCCAGATCGTCTCCAGCCTTTTGGTATTCATAAGTTGGTGCTTTGACTCCTTGTGTCTACACTTCCACTGGTTAGAACTCAGTGAGGAGGGAGGCTGATGGGTTTCCCCAAATTCCAACACTCTCCACCATTGCGATCTATCAGAGCAAGGAAGTAAAACACACTCAGCGAAAGCCCCACTGTAAGAAGACCTTTCTCTGCCAGGAGAAACTGCCATGTCTATCTTTCCCCAAATATTCCATTTCTCTTTAGCCCAGAGAGAACGTGACATCTTGAATGAGGTGATCTATACAGGGGTTTGTTTTTTTTTTTTTTTCAATATATGAAATTTATTGTCAAATTGGTTTCCATACAGCACCCAGTGCTCATCCCAAAAGGTGCCCTCCTCAATACCCATCACCCACCCTCCCCTCCCTCCCACCCTCCATCAACCCTCAGTTTATTCTCAATTTTTAAGAGTCTCTTATGCTTTGGCTCTCTCCCACTCCAACCTCTTTTTTTTTTTCCTTCCCCTCCTCCATGGGTTTTTGTTAAGTTTCTCAGGATCCACATAAGAGTGAAACCATATGGTATCTGTCTTTCTCTGTATGGCTTATTTCACTTAGCATCACACTCTCCAGTTCCATCCACGTTGCTACAAAGGGCCATATTTCGTTCTTTCTCATTGCCACGTACTACTCCATTGTGTATATAAACCACAATTTCTTTATCCATTCATCAGTTGATGGACATTGAGGCTCTTTCCATAATTTGGCTATTGTTGAGAGTGCTGCTATAAACATTGGGGTACAAGCGCCCCTATGCATCAGTACTCCTGTATCCCTTGGGTAAATTCCTAGCAGTGCTATTGCTGGGTCATAGGGTAGGTCTATTTTTAATTTTCTGAGGAACCTCCACACTGCTTTCCAGAGTGGCTGCACCAATTTGCATTCTACAGGGGGTATTTTTTAAAATGATAATTTCTAGGGGTTCATTGAGGTAATATAAAATTCAACCGAGCCTAGCCTACCAACTCAAGAGAAGGCCAGGTATGGAGGCCTTTGCCTCTCTGACTGGGCCCATCAGGGGCTAAGCAATTGTCCTCTCCCCTAAGACATTCGCTTCCCCAGCCCTCCCCCATCCGAGTCAGACATGCATGCCTGCAGCTGTGAACATGCCATGTCAGTGCTAGATTTGTCACCAAGGAATGATATGTGTTTCTTCTCCTATTCCTTTAAGGTTTTTGCTAAAAACAGCTGTGGCAAGCAGCCACCCCTTGGAATGAGACTAGCACTAAAAAATGAGAACGAGGACAATCTGGGTGCTCTTTGATTTGTCCTACCATCCTTGCCGCGCCACATTCTCAAGCTGTCTTCCCGCGCCACCCCTGTTATTGATATTGTTGGTGTCCTCCCCACATTCTCTTGGGTGGTAACATTTCAGGGCGTGCTGTTCTGGTTTGCAGTGCCCCAGCATCTGCATCCTTTTACCTAAGGGCTTTCTCCAGCTACCAGAGTTCATCTTGCACATGCGCGAGGTAGGCTGGAAGGGCTCAGTAGTTAACCCCACCACCACGACTGCTGGGCGGCCTTCAACCAACAACTGACCAAAGCTGATATAAATAAGTAACCCAGCTCCCTTGCCACTCAGGCGGGATAAGTCTAAGGATTGCATTGTATCCTGTTTTCCAGTGTCCCCCAGCAGGGATTAGGCTCATTGTGGTAACTTGCTTGATAATATGACATTTACTGGCCTTCCCTTGCTTGTCTCACTTCCTCACTCCCTGTTCGTGCTTCCTTCATTTTCTACGTGAACTATGGGCACTGAAATCCTTGTTTCAAAGTCTTCTTGGTACCAGAAGTTCTTCTAAGAAGCAGTGTCTCTGGAAATTGCATCACAGATGGCAACAAGGACCAGCTGCTGGTGTCAGGTGAAGTCTGTTAGCATCACAAGAACTAAGACGGTGGGTAGTCTTAGAATTGGGTTGGGACACAGGGGAAGAAGAATGCAATAAGATTGGCAGTATACGGGAGGTCAACCGTAATTATTGAGACCTCTGGATGGCTCAGCTGGTTGAGCATCCAACTCTCGATCTCAGCTCAGGTCTCGATCTCAGGGTGGTGAGTTCAAGCCCTGTGTTGGGCTCCACATTGGGTATGAAGCCTTTTTTTTTTTAAAAGGGAGGGGTGGTGATTATAAGGACTGTGGGGTTGCTTGGTTGCTTAGAGGTTAAGTGCAGCAGGAACACTGAAAGAGAATGAGAGGCTAAAATCATCCAGCTATCAGCTCAAGTTACGGTGTAAAAGCCAGAAAGCCCTCATTAAAGCCCTTTAAAAGAGCTCTCCTGTAGCCAGACAGCAGATGTGCTTAAAACCAAGCACAGGATCTGACTGTGTGAACAGCAAACTTGCAAAGCATGTGGAATTCATAGCCCCGGCAAGTCTCCAACGCTCAAGTCAAGGTCCTGATAGGGCAGGGGTACTGGAATTGACCATGTGTTCCAGGTATGGATTTGCCTTTCCTGGCTGCAGTGCCTCAGCTAGTTCTACTGTCTGAGGGCTCACAGAATGTCTGATTTATTGTCATGGATCTGCAGGACATTGCCTTGCCAAAAGACTCATTTTATAGCAAAGAATGTATCATAAGAACCATGGGATCTACTGGTTCCACTTCATACCACATCACCCAGAAACTGTTCGCCTAATGTACGATTAGAATGACTTCGTAAAAATGCAGGTAAGATGTAACTTGGGAGATGACCCTTTGCGGAGCGAGGCGCTTTAAGATGTAGCGTATACTTTTAACCATTGGTCACCATATGGTGCTGTGTCTCCAATCCCTTGGGCTACATGGGTTTGGATACCAAGGAGTTGAAGTAGAAGTAGCTTCTCTCACCAGCATTCCCAGTGACCCACTTAGAGAATTTGTACTTCTCATTCTCCCAACTTCAGGATATGCTAGGTCCTGGTGCAAGGGGAAGAGAATGTTTCTACCCGGGACACAATAAAAGGCACACTAAACCAAAACTATAGCTGATAACTGGCCATTTGGGGTACCTAACTGCTAGTAAGCCAGCGTGCAAAGAACACAGTCAAAGCTGTCTAGCAAAGCTGTCAATCTCAATTATTATAAGGAACCTAGCGAAGGGAGGGAGAAGTATGTCCAGAACTCAGAGAGGGGAGGCACCCTGTGGTGCTTCCATGTGCAGTGATAACTGTGAATGGGCAACTGCAGTAACCACAGCTTGTCAAAGACACAATAATCCAAGGCTCAGATCCTTCAAGGATGGAGGTCTGGATTGCCTTAATGTACAAGCAACTTTGAGCAACAGAAGTGCCAGTGGGGATGAGGGGAATGAGAATTGGGTAGAAGGGCAGGAGTGGATGATGATGATTTGTGGCCACAGGAACACCTGTAGCAGTGAGGACCTCAGTTCCCTTAGCATGGGAATTTGTCCCACAGATTTTCTGTTTTTAGCCTTTTAGTTTACTTTAAAGGAAGTATGACTGACCATCATCTTGAAGAATCAGTGACAGAACAGAAAGAACTTGAACGATGACAGGGGTAGATCTGAATGGCACAAGGGGTGGACTGTAGCCGGCAAGCTTGTGTGCAAGCCTTAGCATTTAGATGCATCTCTTTACCTAAGAACATTTTCTGGCCACCAGGGTGCACTCTCCTCATGCATATGGCTGGAAAAGTCAGGAAATTAGTGCCCTGGGAGCAATTCTTACCCAGCAACCAAGGAAGTTGGTGTGTAAATGCCCCAGCTCCCTTTCCTTTTGGGAGGAATAACTGTAAGATGTGTGTTCCATGGGTTTTCTAGTGGGATTTGTCTTCAGTCACCCACACAGTAGTTTGAATGACAACAAACCCATTACTGGTTGCTTTCCCTTGCTCACTTCAATTCCCTTCTCTTGTAATAGTGCTCCCTTCACCTTGCAAGTAAACTACTTGCATGTGAATCCTTGTCTCAGGGTCTGCCTCTGGGGGACCCAAACTAGGACACTCTACTCCATACTCATCTAATACTCCTGAGAATGAATCTGAGGAACTGATTTCTTATTAAAATGTGAATGACTGATAGGGCCCAGGGAAGTGAGTTTAAAAGAAGAAATATCCTTAAGGCAGTGGTTCTGAAGCAACAGGCTGGACACACAGAAGCCCTTGACAGGTGTGCTGACAAATTATGATCTAAGGGTAAGATCTATTTTTGTAACAACCAATTTCACTTATTACACTGTCAGACAGGCTTGTAAGCTGAACATGTCCTTGGGTACAGAGTAACATGGGGCACAATTTGCAGCATGTGAGAATAAAGAAGCCCAGCATTATATGGAACCACCGGATGAACGTGTGTTCCTCTGAGAGGACACAACAGATTTCCAGGTCAGGCTGACTTTGCTCAAATAGCGACACGGGGTTGAAAAACAGCCATGTGACTAAAGGGATAACCACAGGTGATTGCATAGACACTGAGTCACTGCAGCAGTGACTATGTTGTAATTATGGTTGATTTGTTGAGGGTGGTTGAGTCTCTTCATCCCTTCAAGCTTCAAAGTGTGTCAAAACACACATACACACACACAAATCTTTCATTTTGGCTTTCAGATTACAGTCAGTGGGAGAAATCTGGGAGGAAGAGACAGCAGGGAAACCTTTTGGGAGACTGGAATCATGTGCCATCACTACCACCATCACCACTACCACTGCCATGGACGTTTGTAGAGTGGTTTCACTATATAAGTTGTTTTCAAACTGGGTTGTGGGGGAGCCTAAGGGCTCTGAGAACCCAGCAGGTTCTGCCGACAATGAAAAACTTGGTGCCAAATAATAAATATTTAAAAACAGTTATTAGTTGTGTATATTGATTTTGTTAGAAAAAATTCACCCACTAGAAGTACAATTTGAAAACCATAGATGTGCATGATCATTTTATTCTTATAACCACCCCCAGCTTGCAGGTGAGGACAGCGAGGGATTCAATGACTTGCCCAAAGTCATGGGCTACACATGACCTGAACTGTGGTGCAGAACCACACAATGTCCAGCACTCTTTCCTCTACATTCTACTATATTTGAACACTGATGATGAAACACGTGGTTTAGCAATTTCTTGGCCATGAAGTTATTTTGTTGAGAAGGGGCCAGAGAACAGTTTATAAAAGTTCTTAGAATTTGGGCTGTTCCAAGAAGCTTACTCAAATATCTCCAGTTCATTCTCTCCCTGAGCTATATCCAACACATGCTATTCCAGGAGGTGCTTTGATGGGACATGTTCTCACAGCCTGTCCTACGTGTGTGCCACACCCTCCAGACCCTTCGGGCAGCATTCAGAAATACCCCTTGTAGCAGTCAGCTCGGCTGCAGCACGGCTCCGGAATAAAGGCATGTGGCTTATGAAAAGAAGCATTAATTTTTCCTGCACACAGGTCTGCAGGTTGGCTAGGGCGACTCTGCTTCAGTTTGAGTTTGGGTCTGCTCCATGTGGCTCATCATTGGAGGCCAGAGAGAAGGGGCAGTGGCTATCCAAAGTGTGCTCTTCTCATGGTAGTTACACAAGGGAAGCCGAGCAGTGCACACGCTATTTAAAGCCTCTGCGAGAGTCACATCCATTCATCTTCCACTGGCTAAAACGTGTCAATGACCAAGCCCAAAGTCAGTGGGACAAGAAATATACTGTGTCCTAAGCTGCAAGGGAAGTGAAGGAAAAATTGCTGACTAATACTCCAATCTATCACATTAGCTAAAAATATGATTCCCATGAAGGGAGGCCAAGTACCTCTTCCCAAAACCCTCTAAATCCACAAACTGACACAGTCCTATTGATGAAGTCAGTCCCAGAAGCTGCCAAGAGGACTTTTCCTGAGAGCCCCAATGGGAATGTGAAGTGACAGTGTCCCCGGCTAGAGACCCCCAAGATGGAAATTACCTAGTTGCCTCTGGGATATTTAAAAAACCCACTACTTCACTCCCAGCGATCTGCCCTAAATCAAACTTCCAAGCTTCCCATCATAGAGGATGGGACCTTCAGGCAGAGAGAAGGGGCAGATGTGGGTGATTTATAAGCTTCAGCTTTAAAAAACCAATTTCTAGCCATAGAAGCATTGGCCACCATGCAGAGCAGTGCGGTAACTAGAAATAGACACTCTCGACTTCGACAACGTAAGTCTCTCCGTATGTTGGATACTGTTGGGTCCTCCACCGAACCCTTCAACATCCACTTACCCTTTTCCCTTCCAAACACACTCCTAATTTTGCTCAGGGGCCTCCCTTCCTCAAGGAACAATGACCCACCCAACACAAACTCCGGGGGATAGGCCAAATTGGTCAAGAGGTAATTCCATTCCCTTTGGCCGTGCTTGGCTCAGGGACAGATAAGTGACCTAGGGTCAGCTTATGAGACAGATTGTTCCTGTGGGAAAAGTTTGCTGGAAGGAGTGGGGATGGGCTTCTGGAAAAAGTTACTTCACTCTAAGAAGAAAGCCCCAAAAAGAAACTGACTCTCTCTCTCTCTCTGAACCCTGCTCTGTCTAGATATTCCTCCTACTGCCCTATTTCTCCCTGAAGATGAAAACAACAGGAAGATGGCAGAAAGAGAGTTGGAAAGGACAGGTGTCCTAAGGACATCACCAGACTACTGAACCTGCCTCCCCTGAAGGTTGCCTTAACTGCATCCTTACTTTTATTATTTTATTTATTTATTTTTTTTAGTTAAAAGCAAATTTTAACTTAAGCCTTTATTTAGCTATTTATTTTTATGTCCATACAAGTTCAAATAAATTAAAAAGGCATCCTTACTTCTAAATGAGGTAATAAAAAATCCAGGTGTGTGACTCACTGAACTCACTACTAAAGGCATCTTTCCCCATATCTACCATTTACTAGCAGTGCATTTGGGCAATCGCTTCATTTCTCTAACTCCTTTTTTTGCAACGGTCCCGATGCCATAGGATCTTTGTGAGGGTTCAATGATAAGGCTTATGAGGTATTTGCAAACTTTGGTGTCCAGTGTCTGGTAAGGGTGCAAATGACCCACAGGTATGTTTTTTTTTGGTACCATCAACCGAGAAAGCTCAGGCCTGGGCTAATCACTGCCATTTCTATAATTCCCTATGTTACTGTCCTCTGGCTGTTGCAACAAAACCTTCCCAATGGGAAGGAGCTGTGTCTTTTTAGGGTGGATGAGTATAAGGTCTCCCATCTTAACCACTAAAGCCTGCAAAGGGCAAAATCTGATGCTGAAAGGGAGATAGAACATACTTTTACTTTAAAAATGTTTTATAATTATGACCTGTTCCGGATTTGTAAATTAAAAAATATTTTTTGCGGAGCCTGGTGGCTCAGTCAGTTAAACGTCCAACTCTTGATTTGGGCTCAGACCATGATCTCATGGTTCTTGGGTTTGAGCCCTGCATTGGGCTCCACGCTGAGCGTGGAGACTGCTTAAGATAATCTCTCTCTCTCCTTTTGCCTCTCTTTGCCACTCGCACTCTGTCTCTCTAAAATTTATATATATATATATATATATATATATATATATATATATATAATAAAAAATATTTTGGGGGGCTCCTGCCTGGCTCAATTGGTAGACCATGCAAGTCTTGATCTTGGGGTTGTGGGTTCGAGCCCCACATTGAGTGTAGAGATTACTTAAAAATAAAAACTCGGGGCGCCTGGGTGGCATAGTCGGTTAAGCGTCCGACTTCAGCCAGGTCACGATCTCGCGGTCCGTGAGTTCGAGCCCCGCGTCAGGCTCTGGGCTGATGGCTCAGAGCCTGGAGCCTGTTTCTGATTCTGTGTCTCCCTCTCTCTCTGCCCCTCCCCCGTTCATGCTCTGTCTCTCTCTGTCCCAAAAATAAATAAACATTGAAAAAAAATAAAAAAATAAATAAAAAAAAAATAAAAACTCAACACAAATATTTATTCGTGTATAATTAACACACAGCGTTATATTTTACAGGTGTACAATATAATGATTCCACAATTCTGTACACTTCTCAGTGCTCATCATAGTAAGTGTACTCTTAATACCCTTTATTTATTTCACACATCCCCATATCCACTGTCCCTCTGGCAACCACCAATTTGTCCTATGTATTTAACAGTCTGGGTTTTTTGCCTGTTTTTAATATTTACTTGTTCATTTGTTTTCTTTCTTAACTTCCACATGAGTGAAATCATATGCTATTTGTCTTTTTCTGATTGATTTATTTCACTTAGCATTATATATCCCCTTAGGTCCATCCATGAAAAGATCACAAATCATCAGGTAAATGCAAATTAAAACCACCGTGAGATCTCACTTAACGCCTGTCAGAATGGCTAAAATAAAAACCACAAGAAACAACAAGTGTTGGTGAGGATGTGGAGAAAGGGGGACACTCATGCACTATTGGTGGGATTGCGAACTGGTGCAGCCACTGTGGAAAACAGTCTGGAGGTTCCTCAGAAACTTAAAAAAAGAATTAACATATGACTCAGAATTCCACTACTCGGTATTTACCCAAAGAAAACAAAAACACTAGTTCGAAAGAATATACGTGCCCCTGGGGCGCCTGGGTGGCGCAGTCGGTTAAGCGGCCGACTTCAGCCAGGTCACGATCTCGCGGTCCGTGAGTTCGAGCCCCGAGTCAGGCTCTGGGCTGATGGCTCGGAGCCTGGAGCCTGTTTCTGATTCTGTGTCTCCCTCTCTCTCTGCCCCTCCCCCGTTCATGCTCTGTCTCTCTCTGTCCCAAAAATAAATAAACGTTGAAAAAAAAAAAAAAAGAATATACCTGCCCCTATGTTCATTGCAGCATTATTTACAATAGCCAAGATGTGGAAACAACCCTTGTGTCCATCTGTAGACGAGGGGATAAAGAAGATGTGGGATATAAATCAGTGGAACATTACTCAGCCACGAGAAGAAGGAAATCATGCCGTTTTCATGTTCTGTTTTTGAAAATATGAGAAAATTCAGACAAACAATATGGGAAAAGAAAAGAAAATCCACACATGATCCCAACACCTGAAGAAAACCAGAGTTAAAACTGATATGTATTCTTCCAGCCCTTCCGCCCCCCCCCCGCCCCGCCTCCGGTGGTGGCTTCTTTGAAAAGAAGAAGAAAAGAGAAAAACGGGCACTCGCACACTGCTTCTGAGAGTGGATGGGTGAAGACAGCTTTGAAGAGGGCAACTTTGCAATCTTGGAAAACTAAAACATTAAAATTAAAAAAATGCTCAACAGTTCTGTTTCTGGGAACCCATTCTCCAGAAGCAACAACAGAAGGGCGGACCCTTAGAGCTTCTGGATGCCAGGTACTGTTCTACGCATCCTTATGCCATCTCAGTTCATCCTTACAAGCTACAAGGGAGGTATTATTATTGTCATTATTTTTAAATAACAGCTCTATTGAGATACAATTCATATGCCATACAATTTACCCACTTAAAATGTACTGTTCAGGGATGCCTGGGTGGCTCACTCGGTTAAGCGTCTGATTTAGGCCTAGGTCACAATCTCGCCATTCCCGAGTTTGAGTCCCGCCTCGGCTCTGTGCTGACCGCTCAGAGCCTGGAGCCTGTTTCAGATTCTGTGTCTCCCTCTCTCTCTCTCTGCCCCTCCCCCACTCATGCGCACGCACTCTCTCTTTCTCTCTCTGTCTCTCAAAAATAAACATAAAATAAAACGTACAGTTTAATACTTTTTAGCATATTCACAGAGTTGTGCAACCATTATTATAATTTTAGAACATTTTCATCACTCCAAAAAGAAACCCTGTACCTGTTAGGAGTCATTCTCCATTGCCTCAACCCCTCAGCCCCCTGGCAGCCATCAGACTACTTTCTGTCTCTGTACATCTATCTGCCTCTTCGGGACATTTCGTATCAGTGAAATATACAATGTGCTCTTTTGTAACTGGCCTCCTTCAGTTAGCATGCTTTCAAGACTCGCTCATGTTGCATTTCATGTCTTTTTAATGCCAAATAACATTCAATGCATAGATATATCACATCTTGTCTATCCATTCATCAGTTAGTAAGAATTTGGGTTGTTCCTACCTTTTGGCTGTTATGAATATTTGCATGCAACTTTTTGTGTGGCCATGTGTGTATCTGCATTACAGTAGAATTGTTTGGGTCCTACTGTGTAATTGTCTGCTTTACCTTCTCGGGAGCTGCCAAACTTTTTCCCAAAGTGGTTGCACCATTTTACATTCCCATCTGCAGTACACAAAGGTTCCAATTTCTTCCTATCTTCTCCAGTCAACACTCGCTATTATCTGTCTTTTTGATTATAGACATCCTAGCGGGAGTGAAATGGCACCTCTCTGTGGTTTGCATTTCCTTAGTGAACAGAGGGAGGCACTGTTATTACCTTTGGTTTATACATGAAGAAACAGAGGCACAGAGAGGTTCATTAACTTGCCCGTGGTTACACAGTACACGTGCAGACTCTCACGTCTACAACAGCATATGCAGAAGAAAGTTTGCTGCAGCCCTATTGGCGAAAAATATTAGAACAACCCGTGTGCCTATCTGCAAAGGATTATCCTGCAGAAGACCATTAAATAGCTATGAAAGATGAGGCAGGTCCATTTAGGCTAACATGGAATGGGCTGCAAGGCACACTGTTGGTGAAGAAGCCACTCACAGAATCACGTGCACAACATGAACTCAGGGCACAGGTGAGACACAGACGTAGACAGGAAGCCTGCACCCAAAGCCCCTCACAGTGTTCCCTGTGGGTAAGCTCCCGGGAGAGCAGGGATTTTTTCATTTTGTGCGCTGCTATATTGCCAACACCTAGAACTGGACGTACACACAGCAGCGGCCAAATAAATATTTACTGTCAAATGAGCAATTCCCCGGGAGAGAGACATGGGGGGCAGTATCTACAGAAGTGCTCATGTTTTACTCTGCAGACCCGTGTTCTCTACGCATGAATTCATGCGGTAGTCGTGTCATTTTTGATGTACACATATAAAATAACCTTGAATTCTTGGGGCCTTTTGCAAGGGAAAACAACAAGGCCCCCAGAGATTGGCATGAAATCGAAAGTGGCCTCAGTGGCTTTCCAGATGCCATGAGGCCCCTCCCAGGCCATAATGCCCTTCACTTGGAGTGGGTACCATTCCCTCCCAGCTGAGCTCCGTCTCTGGGGTTGATGACCTGGACAGGGGACAGGCCCATACTGGCCCTGCTGGGTACCCCCACCCTGATCGATAAGCCACTCTTGCAACTAACAGGAATCCAATGGCAAGATGACAATGGTGAATCTTGTTTTCATGCCTGAGAAGATCTTAAAAATCAATAAGCATTAGAAGGACACGGCCAAGTGTTTTTCTTTTTATTGTTTTTCAATATTTGTTTAATTTGTCATCCCGGCTGAGCCCCGTGAAGGGGGCCCAAGGATCAGGGGCTCCTGGTGAAACAGCACAGGCGTCCACCTTGTGTCATTCGCAGCCAACGCTGTGCTGGGTGGGCTAGGAGGCACTTAGGAAAGCTACCAGGGGCTGTGGCCTAACTGTGCCAGGAAACTTAGGGTCCGGGAATGACCTACAGATTACAGCAGTTGCAGGTGACAAAATTAACAGAGGCCAGGGCAAGAGAAATGTGAGTCGGATGGCCAGTAGGCTGCCCCTCGCAGATGGAGGTGATCTTAAGGATCTGCTAACCCTCTCCGCGTGCTGGGAAGAGGATAGCTCCACACCCTCTGACCAGGTCCCCGGTGTCATGCCAAAGTGGGGCAGGTTCTCGGTGGGGTGTGGCCTGGACGCCATCTTTGACTCCCCCTGCACACAACCGTTTGATCACCAAGTCCTGTCGACTTCGCTCCCGAATAGCTCTGTCCTGTCCATTTCCTCCATCTCCACGGTTACTCTATCAGTGCAAGTCACCTTCGCCACTCGTCTGGGCTTGCGCAACTGCCTCCTAGGTGGTCTCCCTGCCTCGAGTCCTGCTCTCCTCCAACTCTTTCTCTGCAGAGAACAGCCTGGCCCTGAGAGGTGGGGTGGCCTAGTGGGTTAGAAGCATATGCTCTGGAGCCAGGCTGCCTGGGTTCCCATCCTGGATCTTCCATATTTGTGACCTTCAGCAGCTACTTAGCTGCTCTGGGCCTCAGTTTGTCTTAATCTGTAAGATAGAAGTGCTGATTTCTAGGTGCCTGGAAGTCAGTGAGGATTAAGTGAACTAAGACGGGTGAAGTGCTTCCAACAATGGCTGCCAGACCCAACAGCTCAATACACAGTCGCGTCACCTCTCTGAAATGCACCCCCTGCTTACGCTAATGTCAGCTCAGAGTCCAAACTTATGCACACACACCTCATGACACCTTCCCTTCTCACCTCTTGGTAACTCCTTGACTCACATTCTACAGTCACGTTGAATGTCTTTTTTTGTTGTTCATCTAACAAAACCGGCCACCAAGCATTCACACATGCTGCCTCTTACATTCTCCCCAAAGTGCTTCCCTATCCTCCTGTCCATCAACCGTTCCATCTCTCCACTCTTAGATGCTATTTTCTTTGGGAAGCTTTTCTCACCCATCCAATTCCAATTAGGGGCCCTCTTTTGTGTTCCCCCAGCACCCTTACTCCCCATCAACACACTTGCTACTTTGTATTTTTAAATTTTTATTTTGAAAGTTTCCACACGAAAAAACCAAAAGCCAAGGAAAGAATCATGTATAACAGTACCATGAGCTTTCATACACTCACAACAACTGGTAACATTTTACCATATTTTCTCTCTCTTTGTTTGTGTCCTTATTTTATTTCCAAGTAAATTATGGACATCTTGAACTTTCACCCCTAAACAATTCAACTTGCACCTCCAAAAAAGGAAGAAAGCTGAGAAGTATTCTCCCACCTAAAATACAACGCCATAATCACACTTTTAGAAATGAATCATTCTCTGATGTCGCCAAATGCTTGGCCAGTACCCAAATTTCCCCAGCCCTCCCCCAATTGCCTTTTACAGTCTTTCTGCTACATTACATTTGAATTGTTCCTTCACTTGGGCTGTGAGCTCTGAGAGGAATGGAATGTGTCCCCTCTGCTTCCCTCTCCCCAGCTCTCAGCTCATGGCCCCGAGTACCTATTTGTTGAAAGAAAGAACAACTTCCATGCTCTACTTCCTCCTGCTAAAAAGCGTCTTCAGCCAGCTCCAATCCCAGCCCAGCTGCCCTCTTCACACACACACACACACACACACACACACACACACACCTTGGTAATGAATGGCAAGTGGGCCAACTCAGAAACCAGAGGAACATTCCAGATGCCAGGACTTTGGTCCAGCTCTTCGTCCTCCCTTGCCCAACTCCCTAGATCTTGACACCTCTGATGCTCCAGTGTGCCCCCATCCTGCCCCCATCAGAGCCCTCTCTCTAAAAGGCAACCCCTTTCAAGTCTCCCTCTCTACTTAAAGCCCTGCTGTGTCCCCACCTGGGTCCAGCTTCCCTGTCCAGCCTCAAGTAATAATCTGGCAGCTCCCACCTTCCTCCTTTGCCCTGGCATGACTCCTGCACCCCCTACCCTTGATGCCTGATAATTCAAAACCAAGTGCAGGTCTCCAGTCGCATCACGCTTTTCCAAGCCTCCCTTCCCTCAACCGGAAACATTCTCCTTCCAGTGCCTCACCTTCCTCTGACAACCCAAACAGAATCTCAGACCTCACTTTTTCCAGGGCCCATTCAACGACCCGTGCCTTCCTGGAAGAGTGCCCACAAAAAAACCTTAAGCGTAATAAGTGTTCGCTAAATGATTGCTGAGCGGATAAAAAAAAAAATATTGTTCCCTCTTTCTTTCCTGGTCTAAGTCAGCTGCAGCCCTGGCATATCCCCGTCCAGTCCCCAGGGCCCCAGACTCTCATATGACTTCACTCATATGAGGACTTTACGATACAAAATAGATGAACATAAGGGATGGGAAGCAAAAATAAAAACAGGGAGGGGAACAAAACAGAAGAGGCTCATAAATATGGAGAACAAACTGAGGGTTGCTGGATGGGGTGTGGGAGGGGGGATGGGCTAAAAGGGTAAGGGGCATTAAGGAATCTACTCCTGAAATCACTGTTGCACTATATGCTAACTAACCTGGATGTAAATTTAAAAAAAATAAATTAAAAAAAAATAAGATTTCAGAATGCAATTTTGCTTTGGTGCACAGAGAAAGATATTCCAGTGCTATGTCATTGCTCCACGGATCAAGTCATGCTGGGGAGGGGTGGAGGGTTCAAGCAGATCCCTTTGGTACAGGCAGCCCATCTCACACTGGGCCTGCTGCTGTCCCTGGCACCAGCCCCTGCATTCAAACTGGAACACAGGCAGGGATTTTACCTTTTTTTACCTTTGTAACATTCTGCTAAGAAGGAAATTCTTCCCAGCACAGAACAAAGTCCAGCAGTCGAAAGCTCTAAGAAGCCTGGTGGTGAAGGCCTAAGGAAGGGACAGTAAAGCAGGTCGAAGCGGATCTCCGCTTCCCACCCCCCGCTGGCTCGAGAGCCTACCCTGGGGGAGTTCCTGCACCATTCTCAGCTCCAGAGTCTCCTCCTTCAGCTAGATGGGGACACTATTATCTTTCCCATAGGGTTCTTCATGAAAATTAAATGAGATGTCGTAGGGGTAGCAGGATGGGAAGGCTATTTTAGTCTCACTTTGTGCTGAAGACACATTAGGTGACACATTCCAAGGGAGCTCTGGCCCGTCATGCAGGACTTACTAAAGAAACCAGTTTCCCCCTTATTGGACCATGCCCAGCCCGCCAAGGAGGGCTGGAGGAGAAAACTGTGGGAGCGCAGAGGAGGAATTTTGGAATCAGCAGTAGGTATGCTCCAAGTCCCAACCACCCACCTCCCACCTCCCAAGAGCGATCTCGAAAGCACCGTATCCCTGGAGCTTGAGCATTTCTGAGGTCCAGCGTCGGCATCATGCTTTGGAAGCCCCAAGTGAAGAGAGATGGGGTGGCCAGCTGGAGTGGGGGGGCCTGGCGGCTTTGGGTATTTCTGATAAGCCAGAGGTGTGCAACAGGTGACCTCATGGGGTGTGTAGATCCTCTCTGAGAGGGCCACCAGGAGGAGTGCGAGCTCCTCCAGGGACAAAAGCTGACAGCACCTGTTGTGGCTGGATTGTGTGCCCCAGACTCCCGGTACCTCAGAATATAAGTGTATTTGGAGACAAGGCTTTAAGAGAGGTGATTGAGTTAAAATGAGGCCTTTATCGTGGACCCTAATCCAATCTGGTTGGTGTCTTCATAAGAAGAAGAGATTTGGACACACACGGAGAGACGCCAGGGATGCATGTACACAAAGGGATGACCACGTGAAGAACAGGAAGAACACGGCCATGTCCAAACTGACGAGAGAGACCTCAGAAGAAACCAAGCCTGCTGACAGCTTGATCTCCAACTTCCTGTGCCCAGAACTTTCTGTTGTTTAAAACACCCAGTCTGTGGTGTCTGTTTTGGCTGCCCCACCAAACTAATAAGCATAGCTCAGGCACTAGGGGACAGGAGAAAGAGTCTTAGGGACCAGCAGTTTAGAAAATCTCGAAAACAAGGACGGAGGGTGTTCTCGAAAGTATCTACAAAATTGTGTCAAGAGGTAACGAATCAGGTGTTACCAAGGTGTTACCAAGGTGTTAATCAGGATTAACCAAGTAACATCTCCCTGCTCCTCCTCCCCCTCCTCTCCTCCCCTCCTGTCCCCGCCAGGGGTCAGAATCCTCAGCCAGACAGACAGAAGCATAGGTGGGAAGCAGAAAACCCACCTTGTACTCCCGCTCCCTGCTCCAGGCCCCAGCTGGAGGAGGAAGAGAGTCTCCACTTGGAACAGAGTTTGAAGGGCTGGGTTATTCCACACACCCGAACATAATCCGTTACCGAACTGAGTCAGTGTGGGAACTAGAAAGGTAGTCAGAAGAGGCATGGCCCTGCCATAATTTTCATCCTGGGGACAGCAGAGAAAAAATTGAGGGGCAGGAACAGGCCAAAATAAAGTTGGCTTCCTGACTGTACCCTGTGAGTCCTGTTTATTTAACATACATCCTCCTACATATATGGCAACTGAGCCCAGTCTCTGGCAAAGGAGAAGATGGCATTTGTTGAGCAATTATCACTCCAAATTCCTTCCCTGTCCCCATTGGGCAGTTCCACTGGGCAGTCAAGCAAGGCAAAAGCTAACCACAATAGACAAGCCATTTAAGATCTTCTGTATTCCTCAAGCCAATGACATAAGTACAGATTTTCTACAAAGCCAGGGACAAAATGCCACTCTCTATAACTCATGACCCAGAGGAGGACACTAACTCCAAACGAGCCACAGGGCTGGGCAGGCTTTAGATCCACATAACACTCCAGAGAGAACTGAGTTCAAATCCAGGCTCTGCCACTTGACAGCTGTGTGACCCTGGGAGAGTTACTTGACTTCTCTGTACTTCAACGGCCTCGTCAACAAAATGGAGGTAACAAAAGTACCCATCCGATAGTGTTACCATGTGGAATAAATGAGGACACAGAGGCAAAACACTTGGAACGCTGCCTGTCAGAGGGCAAAGGACTCGATACACATAGTTATCATTACACACGACTGCCTCTCAAAGTGAAACCTTGGAATAACCTTGATTTGGTGTAAAGAATATTATATAAGAAGCATGTGATGAAAAACACAGACTCTAGGACCAGAGTGCTGGGCTTGAATCAAGCAAGAACGGAAAACACATTGTATAAGTGCTTGCTATAACTGCTATCAATACGGTAAGATACATTTGGTAATATGTATGCAAATACAGTACATATAGTAAGAGCTTAATAATGGCAGCTATCATTAAGGGAACAGTCCTTTCAATAGGTCTACATGGACCCTAAAGTTTTTTGTCACCCCAAGACATCAGAGGCATTGAATAAGCATCAGACAGGCTGAGTGTTTCCCTAACTGGGAGACTGTTAACTTGACCTCAGTTGCTTTTGCTTGTGTGTTTGTTTACCAGCAGCCAGTGGCTCTCTAGCAAACAGGGCATCTTAAAAACAGAAACCCATCCCCCTCAGCCATTGCCCCCAGGCCCTGCTCCCCATCAGCAGCTTTCAGCCCATCTCTCCCCTTACCTGGTCTGGCTCCTTCCTCTAGGGCTGGTCCCACCTTGCAGGGGAGAGGTGAAGTACCACCACCTTCCAGCCTCCTGCAAAGGTGACATTTGGATGGGCCCCGCTCTCTCTGGGTCTAGCTCTCCACTCCATCCCCACTGAGCTGGGGCCTGAGGACTGACAGAGAAGCAGACGGAAAAGATGAAAAGCTGATACCTCCCGCAGGAAATAATTGTCTAGCTGATTCCAGAACTGAAAAAAAACCAAGTATAACATTGGAGAAAGGAGAGCAGAGTGCCATTCAAGGCCATTGTTACAGCCTCCTCTCTGTGTATCGGGGGAAACAAAGAGGCCCTGTGTGTGAGGACAATGCCGTGTGTTACCAGCCACTTCTGTGTTGCTCCTGGGGACGGAGGGTGAGAAACGAGGCCACAGTGCCCTCCCAGCCTGATGCGCTCTGGACTTCACTAATCATACCCACCAGGCTCATCAGAGCCGGGAGGGGAACTTTGGACTCCCAGCTTACGGCGTTCTCAAGTGGGAGGACAGGGGACACCCCCTCGGGAGTGAGCGACCAGGTACACGCTAGTCTTCCAGGCATCACAAATTGCCAAATGCCCCTCTCGTCTCCCTCCCCTCTTCTCTCGCTAGCTGTCAGAGACTCACCACAAGTTAGAGCCGAAGAGAATCAGACATCATCTCTCCAAACACATATGTCATCTACTCCCACTCCCGGCTTCGCTGAAGGGCACCTGGCCAGGGCCGCCCAGCTGGGGAGCAGAGAGCAGTGGCAAGGCCAGGTGACTCATCATGCGGCAGCCTCCACTGACTGCCCCTAATGGACCAGGCACTGTATCGTGAGCGAGCTCACAAGATGACCTCATTTGCCCCTGCGTTCAAATCCTTGGTCTGCCGCTAATTACCCATGGATTGTGAGTTTGATTTCTGACCCTTAGTTTTCTCACTTGTAAACTGGGATTATTCTTGGGTCCCTGTGAGGACTGAATGAGTTTACACACGCGAAGCTCTTAGAACAGTGCTTGGTCCGTACAAATCACTTGAGAAGCGTGAATGGGAAATTAGATGTCCATACCTGCAGCTTGCTTGGACTCATGATGAGGACACAGATAGCAGGAACTCCAGGATCTCAAGTACAAACCCAGTCTTGCCATCGACTGTGGCCTAACCTTACCCCATTAGGTTGCTGAGGGAAGCTGGGTACTAACGAATACTCCTGGGCAGGGGTGAGGCCGGTGACAACGTGTGCGGAGGGCCAAGTGTGACATAACAGGGAGCAGTGGGGACAGCGGGGATGCAGAGACAGCCCATGCCCATCTTCGGGGGGCAACTGGGGCTCAGCTCCAGCCAGTGCTGCAACGTGGCAAGGTGGGAGCAGCGTGGCGAGGCCAGTCAAGTTTTAGAGAAAAGCCAGAAATCTGGATTTTGAGGTCACGTTTCCCAATTTTGAAATACTGCATAAACTAAGACACTGTTAGTGCAAAGGGACCCCACATCACGCAGCTTGTGTTGCCTGATCCGGACACAGACAGCACGTCCACGCCAGTGTGCACCTGTCATTTTCAGGTCTTCTGTCCCCAGTTTGCCTGCAGTCTCCCAGCGAGCTGATCGAGGCACCTCACAACCAGTCTTTGACTCAGAGCAGGTGGCCTAAGACCAAAAAGGTTAAGCCACCCCTTAGCTCCTTCTCTCCATGGACACACACGCTCATCCCAGTCCATGAAATGGGGGCAAGGAAAAGGGAAACCAGGGAAATGAGGGGCTCTCCCTAAAGGGCCACAGGCCCCTCGGCCTAATCTGCCTCCTGCAGGCATTCCTCTAATGAAGAAGGCAGACCGGACTTGGTGGCAGGACCCAAGGGTAGACTGGGGTTTTAAACCTCCATGAACTGCATCAGTCACCTCAAATGACCATCAGTAGCCTCAATGACACATGCGCTTGCCATGCACATTTCAACTGGAAGCAAGCTTGCTCATCACACCACCTCACACCCACAGGACGGCTATAACCAGACAGACGGATAATAACCAGCGGCGGTGAGGATGTGGGGAAATTGGAACCCTCAGATGTCGTTGATGAGAACATAAATGGTGCAACCACTCTGGGAAACGGTCTGGCAGTTCCCCAAAAAGTTAAACCCAGAGTGACTCTGTGACCCAGGAATTTCACTCCTGGGTGTACACCCCAAGAGAAAGGAAAATAGGAACCTATGCAAAAGCTTGCTGAAGAGTGCCCGCAGCAGCAGTACTCATGAGAGCCAAAAGGCAGAAGTGAGCCAAATACCCATCACTCGGTGAATGGGTAAACAAAATGTGATCTCACCATACAATGGAAATTACTCAGCAATCAAAAGGAATGAAGTATTGATACATGCTACACAATATGGACGATCCTTGAAAACAGGCTAAGTGGAAGAAATTGATAAAAACAGTCACGTGTGATTCCGTTTTATATGAAATTCCAGAACAGGCAAATAGGAAAGGAGATTAGTGGTTCCCTGGGGCTGGGGTGTAGTGGGGAGAGAAGGCGGGATGCTAGATAAAGAGTGTGTTTTTTCTTCTAGGTGGTAAATATGTTCTTGCATTGTGTGATGGTTACACAACCGTGTGAATATACCCAAATCCTCTGAATTGTATGCTTTAGGTGGGTAAATTGCATATGTGATTTATATCTCAATAAGGTTATTAGCAAAGAAAGAAAGAAAGAAAGAAAGAAAGAAAGAAAGAAAGAAAAGAAAAGAGGGAGGGAAGGAAGGAGGGAGGGAAGGAAGAATGGAGGAAAGAAAGAAAGAAAGAAAGAAAGAAAGAAAGAAAGAAGAAAGAAAGAAAAGAAAACTTTCAGCCTAAGATCCTTACCCCTAATCACCTTCTATTAAAAAACACTGCATCCATAATGCTCTCTTCACATTAGCCCCACTGGAGGAGACAGGACACGTTCTACAATGATGATTTCTCTCAAAGGCTCAGGGCTCAAACGAGGGTGACCAACTAGCCTTGTTTGCCCAGGACTGTCCCAGTGTTAGCACTGTGAGTGTTGTGGCCCAGGAAATCCCTTGTTCTTGGGGAAACGGGTGGGTGATCACTACTGGCAACCCATTCTCATAGCACAGGAATGCTCTGCCCTTTACAGTTGCCAATGGCTAAAATGGAGTCTCCGAATGAATAATTCCTCCCTCCTTGGGGTATAAGTCATCCTTGAGTTACCCCTAATGGTCAAAAGGTATTTTAATTGCTGTTTGCATTTTACAGATGAGGAAACTGAGGTTCAGAGAGATGAAATAACTTGCCAGAAGCACACAGGAGCCAGGAATTGAACCTGAGTCTTTTTCCAAAGGTACCCCTTCCACTCATCATCTCGTCTCTCATCACACCACTGGGCTGATTGTCCAGGAACACCCTGAGATTGCTCTTGCCCTCTTGGAAAGGTAATCAGACATCCAGACAGAAGAAGCATGAGTTTTCAGCTATGAGAAGACAATGAGGCATGTACAGCTTGGGAGTTAACAGCACAGACTCTGGAGCCCAACTGCTCAAGTTTGAATCTGGGTTCTGCCACTACTTAGCTGTGTGACCTTGGACAAGTTACTTAACTTCTCTGTACCTTAGTTTCCTCATATGTAGAATGGGGAAAATACCAAGTAGTGGGACCAAATTATGGAAAGAAACTCTTGACATTCTATCCTGTTCTTTCCCATGAAAACATTTATGGTTTAGGAATTTCTGGAAGCTCTCCAGACCATAGACAAACCTTTAAATTTATCATGGTAGTGGCTGTCTGCGCAGCTCTACCAAAACGGGATGACAGGGTGCAGGGTTGTGAGCCCCGCCTTTTACTTACTGGAGCCCATGGGATCTCTTCATATCATACCTGCCCGCAAGGGGGCAAGGAGAGCGGGATGCCCTCCATGGGGCAACACCTATCAGTCAGCTCTGCTTTCTGAGGTAGGTGTGATCAACATCATTTAAGAGATGTGGAAACCGAGGCTCACAGAATTTCCAGAATTTGCTCAAGGTACAGTTAATAACATGCAGAGTTGGGATTCAGACTTAGATGGAATTCTAAAGCCACTATGCTTCATTGCCTCCATGTGTTAGTTATTATGTATAACTATGTAACAGATTACCAAACTTAGTGGTTTAAAACAACAAACATTTATAATCATACAGTTCTTGAAGACCAGAAATCCAGGAGTGGCTTAGCTGGGTAGTTCTGGTTCTGAATCTCTCATGAGGTTGTAGTCAAAATGTTGGCCAAGACTGCTGTCGTCTCAGAGCTCCACCGAGGCTACTGAAGCTGCTTCTAAACTCAGTAATGAAGTTGTTGGCAGGCTGTAGTTTCTTGCTGGCTACCGGCCAGAGGCTTCAGTTCTTGGCCACATGGACCTCTCCAGAGGACTGCTCCCAGCATGACAGCTTACTTTCCCCAGAGCAAGAGAGTCAAGAAAAAGTAGACAGAAGAGTACCCAAAAGCTAGTCTTCTATAAATAATCTTAGAAGTGACATCCCATCACTTCTGCCACCTGATATTGACCACACAGACCAATCCTGGTACAGTGTGGGAGGGGACTACACATGGGTGTGAATACCACCTGCAAGTGCATCCCCCAAAGCAGCCAGCCCACCCACAGGGGTCGGGGAAAATCAGTTTTCCCTGACCTGGTAAGTAGCCAAGCCAGACAAATGTCCACGAGGGAAAATCATCCCGCGCCTGCGCCCTCCAAACTCCACAGTCCTAGGGTCCCCAGGCAGAGCCATCCAGTGGTCGCATCCTATTGGCTCCTCCCCATCCCGCAGCGCCACCACCGCGGCAGCCGCCACCACCTGAGGGACTACAGCCCCCGGCATGCTCTGCGGCGGCCTCGGAGCCACGTGACGAGCTTCTCCGCGTGTCACCGTCAGGTGACTCGGGGAAGATGGCCGCGTTGACGGTGGAGAACTTCGCCGCGCTCCAGAGCCTGCTGAAGGTAAACTGGAGGGGTGGGGACAGCGCGAGGCGGGTCTTTGTCCCCGGGACTTGGGAAGGAGAGGGAAGACTAAAGGAACCCGGATTTGGAGCCGCGACCCTGCCACTACGTCTTTGGGTGACCCCGCAGTTGCGCCTTTCCGAGGTTTTTTGGAGGTGAGCACGAAATTAATGCCGCCCCGACTGGATGGTGGGGAGACAAATCAGATAACGGACGTGCAGGCGCTGTACAAATGCCCCCTACTAAGAGTCTCTGGGGCTGGCTTTCGGGATTGGTGTATTGAGGTGGTAAATGCTAGACCCTCACTACGAGTTCCCCATTTCAGCCCGCAGCCCTCCTTCGCTCTGTAGTTGGGAAATCTCTCTCCTCTGCGTCCGCACAGCCCCCTGAGCGAATCGTGCGTTCTGTTTTCCTGAATCGTGGGTTTTCTGTAGTTCCTTTGACCGACGTAAGGGCCAAAACACTCCCCGGAGGATTATTTGAAAGATGGGGAGGCTACTTAAAACCAAATGAAATGATGGATTGGAATTATTTGTTTAACTCTGACTTCGCCTGTGGAAGAAGGGGCGGCCTTATCTTCCCTTGTAGACACTTTTCTGCCTTTCTTACAGAATGTAAGATCCAATCGGGATTTTTTTTCTTTTTTTTTTTTGACTCCAGATGAAGAAGGCTGAGTTAATACTAAGCAGTTCATGGCACAGCATCGTCATTGATTGGTCCATGCAGTGGTCCCTCTTTTGTCTTAACAGTCTCTTCAGTGCTCATTTGTATTTTCCTTCCCTAAAAGCATCTGCTCTATGTTATTCACAAATGTATCCCCAACAAGTATCCTCAACTCCTGGCACACGGCATGTGTTCAATACATAGCTGTTATATGAATTAACGAATGAAGTAACAAAGCTAGGGTTGGAAACCTATGGCTCTCAGCTTCCACCTTGGACCTTTCAACCCTCATTGTGGCTGTTCTGACCACCCGTTACGTATTCATCTGTGTGGACTTTTTTTTCTTTAATAAACTTTAAAAAATTATCATTAATGTGTAACACACAGAAAAGTGCACATCTCAGGGATTAATCAGACCTATGTAACCATCACTTTGGTCAAAAACAAAACATTACCAGTACTGCACAAATCTCTCCGTTGTTCCATAATTCCTACCCTCACCAAGCCAGTGGTAGCCACTGTCCTTACTTTTAAAATCAACTTAATATTGCCCATGTTTGAGCTTCACATAAAAGGAATAATACAGCATTTGGTTTTTCTGTTCCTGGCTGTTTTTTTCTTGCCAATATGTAGCAATAGTTAATCCATTTTCATTCCTGTTATTCTATGTATTTTCTTTTTTAAAAAATCACTTTGAATTTTTATTTTGAGGTAATTATAGATTTACATGTAGTTGTAAAAGGCAGTACAGAAAGATCCCATTTACCCTTTACCCAGTTCCCCCATCAGTAACATCTTGCAAAACTATAGTATGATATCACAACCAAGATATTGACTTTGATACAGGCAAGATACAGAACATTGCCATCATCACAGGATCCTTCATGTTGCCCTTTTATAGCCATATCCACTTCCCCTCTGCCCTTGCCTTCTCCTTGCCCTCTGGCATTCTTCCTTTCTATAATTTTGTCATTTCGCACGTTACATAAATGGAATCATTTAATACATAACGTTTTGCAATTGGCTTTTTCACTTACCCCTTTTCTCTAGAGATTCATCCATGTTGTAGCAATAGTTATTTTCTTTTTATCGTTGAGGAGTATTCCATGATACGACGTTTAGATTGTTTTCGATTTTTTGGTACTACAAATAAAGCTGCTATAAACATTGGTGTACAGGTTTTTATATGAAAACAAGTCTTTATTTGTCTGAAATAGATGCCCAGGAATACAGTTGCTGGGCCATTTGGTAGCTGCATGGTTCGTTGGGGTTTTTTGTTTTTTTCATTCTTTAAGGAACTGCCAAACTATTCTCCAGAGGGGCTGTACCACTTTGCGTTCTCACCAGCAACAGATCAGGGATCCTGTTTCTCCCCATCCTGGCAGCATTCGTTGTCATCACTGTATGTTATTTGAGCCATTCTGATGGGTGTGTATTTGTATCTCATTGTGGGCTTTTTTTATGTTTCTTTATTTATTTTGAGAGGGAGAGCACACGTGTGTGCATACACAAGCGGGAGAGAGGGAGAAAGAATCCCAAGCAGGCTGCACACCTGCCGAGCCCATTGCGTGGCTCAGTCTCATGGTCATAAGATCATGACGTGAGCCAAAATCGAGAGTCAGTCGCTTAACCAACTGGACCACCCAGGCGCCATCTCGTTGTGGTTTTAATTTGCTTATTTTTTATGATTAGTGATATTGGACATCTTTTCACATGCTTATTTACCATCTGTATATCTTCTTCAGTGACATATCTCTTTATGTCTTTTGCCCATATCCTAATTGCATTGTTTGCTTTTTTACTTTTGAGTTTTGAGATTATGCATTTTAGATACTGGTTCTTTGTCAGATACGTGGTTTGCAAATATTTCCTCCTAGTCTGTAGCTATCTTTTCATCCTCTTCATAGGGGTGTATTAACTTGCTAGGTTTGCCATAACAAAGTACCACAGATTTCGCGGTTAAACAACAGGAGTTTATTGTCTCACAGTTCTGGAGGCCAGGTGTTGGCCAGATTGGTTACTTCTGAGGGCTGTGGGGACCAATTTGTTTCATGCCTAGTTCCTAGTTTCTGGCAACATTCCATATACCTTAGCTTGTAAATCTCTGCACTCATCTTCATAGAGTGTTCTCCCTTTTTGCATCCCTGTGTCTACATTTCCCTTTTTATTTATTTTTTTTTTAATTTTTTTTAACGTTTATTTATTTTTGAGACAGAGAGAGACAGAGCATGAACGGGGGAGGGGCAGAGAGAGAGGGAGACACAGAATGGGAAGCAGGCTCCAGGCTCTGAGCCATCAGCCCAGAGCCCGACGCGGGGCTCGAACTCATGGACTGTGAGATCGTGACCTGAGCTGAAGTCGGACGCTTAACCGACTGAGCCACCCAGGCGCCCCTACATTTCCCTTTTTAAAATAAGGACACGGGTCCTGTTGGATTAGGGTTTTCATCTTAACTAATGACTTCATCTTAACTAATTACATCTACAACAATTCTGTTTCTAAATGAGATCACATTTTGAGGTACTGGGATTTGGGACTTTGACATATGAATTTTAGGGAGACACCATTCAGCCCATAACAGGAGCTTTCACAGAGCAAAAGTTTTAATTTTGGTGAAGTACAATTTGTCAACAATTTTCCCTTTTACCAACTGTGCTTTTGGTGTCATGGCTAAGAACTCTTTGCCAAGCCATAGGTCTCCAAAGTTTCTCCTCTTTTTTCTAAAAGTTGTATAGTCTTGCGTTTTCCATTTAAGTACATAATCCACGTTGAGTTAATTTTGCATAACGTGTAAGACAGTTTGAGATTGATTTATTTATTTATTGCCTGTGAATGGCCAGTTGTTCTGGTACACTTGTTGAAAATGCTGCCCTTCCTATATTTACTTGCTTTTGCTATTTTGGCAACAATCAGTTGGGGGGCACCCTGGTTGGTTCAGTCCGTTGAGCATCCAATTCTTGATTTCAGCTCAGGTCATGATCTCACTGTTCAGGGGTTCGAGCTCTACGTTGGGTTCTGCACTGACAGTGCAGAGCCTATTGGGATTCTGTCTCCCTTTCTCTGTGTCCCTCCCCTGCTTTCTCTCTATCACTCTCAAAATAAAAATAAACTTAAAAAAAAAAAAAGAATCAGTTGGGTAAATTTGTGTAACTTATTTCAGAATTCTCTATTTTGTTTCATTTGTCTATTTGTTTATTCCTCTGATGATACCACATAGTCTTGATTACTGTGGCTATGTAATAAGTCTCAAAATCAGATTGGCTGATTTGTCCTACTTCATTCTTTATCAAAATTGTTTTAGCTATTGTAGTTTCTTTGCCTTCCTATATAAATATTAGAATGATTTTCTCTATATTTTTTAAAACCTGCTGAGATTTTCATAAGAATTGTGTTAAACCTGTATATCAGTTAGGGGAGAGTTGACATCTTTAGTGTGCTGAATCTTCCAATCTATAGTATAGCTCCCCACTTATTTAGATCTTTGATTTCTTTAATCTGTGTTGGGTAATTTTTAGCATACAAGTCCTGTACATGTTTTGCTAGATTTACACCAAGTATTTTCCTTTTTTTGAGCAGTTGCAAATGATGTGTATTTTTATTTCTATTTATTTATTTTTTTAAGTTTATTTATTTTGTTTTTAGTAATCTCAGCACTCAGTGTGGGGCTCGAACTCACAATCCCCAAGATCAAGAGTTGCATGCTCTTCCGACTGAGCCAGTCAGGTGCTCCTGATATTGTAGTTTTTTGGGGTTTTTTTGTTTTTCTTTTTGTTTTTTTTAATGTTTATTTTTGACAGAGAGAGAGAGAGACAGAGCATGAGCAGGGGAGGGGCAGAGAGAGAGGGAGACAGAATATGAAACGGGCCCCAGGCTCCGAGCTGTCACCACAGAGCCCGACGCGGGGCTCTAACTCACAGACCGCGAGATCATGACCTGAGCTGAAGTCGGAAGCCCAACCGACCGAGCCACCCAGGCGCCCCGCTGATATTGTAGTTTTAATTCAAGTGTTTACATGTTCATTGCTAGCATGTAGAAATACAGCTGATTTTTTTGTGCGTATCTCCTATTTGCAAACATGCTGAACTCACTGATTCTAGTAGGTTTTTTTGTACACTCCTTGGGACTTTCTGTGTAGACAGTCATGTTATCTGCAAATAGGGACAACTTTGTTTCTACGTTTCTGATCTTTTATTTCTTTTTCTTAACTTATTTCAGTGGCTAGAATTTTCAGCACTGTGTTGAAAATGAGTGGTAATAGCAGACATCCTTGGCTTGTTCCTGACTTTAGATTTTCACCATTAAGTATAATGCTATCTCTCGGTTTTTTGTAGATGCTGTATATCAAGTTATGGAAAGTCCTCTCTATTTCTAATTTTATGAGAGTTTTCATCAGGAATGGATGTTGAGGAGCACCTGGGTGGCTCAGTCAGTTAAGTGACTGACTCTTGGTTCTGGCTCAGGTCATGATCTTGCAGTTTGTGGGTTTGAGCCCCACATCGGGCTCTGCACTGAGCATGGAGTCTGCTTGGGATTCTCTCTCTCCCTCTCTCCCTGCCCCTCCCCTGCTTGTGCGCGCGCTCTCTCTCTCTCTCTCTCAAAACAAAATAAAACTTAAAAAAAAAAAAAAGAATGGGTGTTGAATTTTGTCAGCTGCCTTTTCTGCATTGATTAATATCATGTGATTTTCTTCTTGAGCTGGTTAATATGGTATCCTTTTTTGTTCCCTAGAAAAGATTGTGTAGAATTAGTTAATTCTTTTTAAACATTTGTTAGAGTTCTCCAGCAAGCAATGGCAGGGTGGCTCAGTCAGTTCAACGTCCGACTTCGGGTCAGGTTAAGATCTCAGGTTCATGGGTTCAGGCCCTGCATCGGGTTCTCTGCTGTCAGCACAGAGCCTGCTTTGGATTCTCAGTCTCCCTCTCTCTGCCCTGCCCCTGTGCTCGCGCTCTCTCTCTCTCTCTCTCTCAAAAATAAAATAAACATTAAAAAAATATGTAAAAAAAAAAAAAAAAAAAGGAATTCTCCAGCGAAACCATCTGGGCCTGGAGATTTCTTCTTGGGGAGTTTTAAATTATGAATTCAGTTTCCTTAATCATTATAGGGCTATCCAAATTATCTGTTTCATATTGGGGGAATTGTGGTAGTTTGTGTTTTTTGAGGAATTTATCCACTTTATCTAAGCTGCCAAATTTATATGTATAGAGTTGTTTGCAGTTATTCTCTTATTTTCCTTTTAAAATCTTTAGAATCTGTAGTGCTACGTCCTGCTTCATTCCTGAATGTAGTAATTTAGGTCTCTTCTCTGTTTAACTTTGTCAGGCTTGCTAAAAGTTTGCCAACTTTATTGATATTTTCAAAGACCTAGTTCTTTGTTTCATTGATTTCTCTCTTTTTTTTTTTTTTTTCTGTTTTCAATTTCATTGGTTTCTGCTCTTTGTTGTTTCCTTCCTTCTTCCTTTGGGGTTATTGTGCTTTTCTTTTTCTTTGTTCTTGAGGTGGGAATTTAGATTATTGATTTGAGAACTTTCCTCTTTTCTAATATATGCATTTAATGCTGTAAATTTTGCTCTCAACATTGTCGTGACTGTGTCCCCCAAATTTTGGTTTTGTTTCTCGTTTTTACGCATTTAGTATAATTTTTAAAATTTCCCTTGTGCTCCTTTCTGATCTGTAGATTAAGTTTCCAACTGTTTGGATATTTTCTTGACATCTTTTTGTTAGTGATATCTACTTTGATTCCATTGTGGTCACCAAGAACACACTCTATACGATTTCAGTTCTTTCACATTTGTCGAGGTCTGTTTTATGGCTCAGAATATGATGTACCTTGGTATATGTTCAGTGGGCACTTGAAAAGAATGTATATTCTGTTGCTGGGTAGTGTTCCATACATGTTGATTAGATTGATTGATGGTGTTGCTGAAAAGTTCTATGTCTTTGTTGAATATCTGTCTAGTTCTATCAGTTGTTGAAAGACAGTTGTTGAAGTCTCCAACTGCATTTGTGGATCTGTCTATCCCTCCTGTCCGTTCTATCTGTTGTTTCTTCTTGTGTTTTCTAGCTCTCTTCCTGGGTGCATACATATTTAGGATGTTTTCTTAGGAGATGGAAACCTTTTATCATTATATAATGTCCCTTTCTGTCTCTGGTAATTTTCTTTGCTGTGAAGTCTACTTTGTCTGATATTAATGTAGCCAGTCTTGATTTTATTTCATTAATATTTGCATGATATATCTTTTCCCATGCTTTTAATCTGTCTCTATCATATTTGAAGAGCATTTCTAATAGACAGCATTTAATTGAGTCATATTTGTAGCTCATATTTAATTTATCATTTACAGCTCATATAATTATCGAATGTTCGAATTTAAGTCTGCCATTTAATTTTTTGTGTTTCTTTATCTGCTCTTTTATGTTCTTTGGTTTCTTTTTACTATTTTCCTGCTTTCCTGTGGCTATTTGAACACATTTTTGGCATTCCCTCTTATCTATAACATTTTAAAATATATTTCTCTTTCTAATCTTTTTAGTGGTTCCTCTCGTTACATTTATATACATAAATCACAATCTATCAGTGTCCTCATGTTACCAGTTAGAGATGAAGTGTGGAGACCCTATCTTCCTTCAAGTCCCTTCCCTTGTTTATAATATAATTGCCTTTAAGTTATTTCCTCTGCATACATTTAGAGCCACATTGGACAGTGGTATAAGTTTTGCTTCATCCTTCAAACAGAATTTAGAAATTCAAGACAAGGAAAGTCTATTGTGTTTACCCTTATTTTTGTTTGTTGTGTTCTTTCTTCCTGATGTTCTCAGGTTCCTTTTATTGTTTCCTTTCTGTTAAGAGAACTTCTTTTGTCTTGTGACAAATTTTCTTAGTTTTCCTTTATCTGAGAATGTCTTGATTTCCTCTTCATTTTCTGAAGGATATTTTTTGCTGGTGTAGGATTCCAGGTTGATCGTTTTTCTTCCAATATCTGTAAATATTGTGAAAAATATTGTGCCACTGCCTTCCTGCTTCCATGGTTTCTGATTTGAATCTGCTATTATTCTCATTATCCCATATAGATAAGATATTGTTTCTCTCTCACTGGTTTCAAGATTTTTTTTCCTTGCCTTTAGTTTTGCTGGACATATGTCTTGGTATAGGTTTCTTTGGATTTATCCTCTTGAGAATTTGCTTCGGTTCTTGAATGTATACAGTTATGTCTGTAGCTAAACTTGGAAAGTTTTTTTTTTTTAATTTTTTTTTTATGTTTGTTTATTTTTGAGACAGAAACAGAGCATGAGTTGGGGTAGGAGCAGGGCAAGAGGGAGACGCAGAATCCGAAGCAGGCTCCAGGCTCTGAGCTGTCAGCACAAAGCCTGACGTGGGGCTCGAACCCACCAATCGTGAGATCATGACCTGAGCCAAAGTCGGACACTTAACCGACTGAGCCACCCAGGCACCCCTACTTGGAAAGTTTTAAGCCATTATTTCTTTAAGTACTTTTTCAGCCTTGCCCTCTTTTATCTTCCCCTTCTAAGACTCCAGTGACATAACGTTAGATTTTTTTGGTATAGTCCCATAGACCCCTGAGGCTCTGTTATTATTTTCGGTCTGTTTTCTGTGTGCAGATTGGGTAATGTCGAGTGTTCTGTCTTCCAGTTTACTGATTCTTTCCTCTGTCCCTTTCTGGTACTGAGCCCATTTACCAAACTTTTAATTTTGGTTTTTGTATTTTTTCAGTTCTAAAATTTCCATTTTGTTCTTATTTGTATCTTCCCTCTTTGCTGGGACTTTCTGGCTTTTTAATTTGTTTCAAGTGTGTTTGTAAGTACTTGTTGAAGCATTTTTATCATGGCTGCTTTGAAATCTTTGTCAGATAATTTTAACATCTCTTATCTTGATGTGGACAATCTAATGATTATCTTTTTGCATTGATCTTTCTGGCTCTTGGCATGATGAATGGTTTTCAGTTGAAAGCTGGGCATTCTTGTATTATACTCTAAGAGTCTGGATCTTATTTAAATCTTCTGTTTTAGCTGGCTTTCTCTGACACTGCTTGGGTAGGGGGAAAGGATTTCCGCCTCATCACTACCAGAAGGAGATAAAACTCCAGGTTCTGCACTTGGCTCCTACTGACACCCAAAAGTGGGGGTTCCTTGTGACCACGGGGCAGGGGTGGGAGTTCTGGCCCCATGTGGTGACTATTAATACCATGGGGTGGTGGGACTTGCTGTCATTCAGTGTGAATGAAGGTCCCAGCTCCCTACTTGGCCTTCTCTGACACTACCCCGGTGGGGGCATTGGGACACCGCATTGCAGCAGCAGAGGGTGGAAGTCTGCATTCCCCACTCAGCCTTTGCTGACATAGGCGGGAGTGGGGCTATCGTTTTTTCTCTGGTGTTCAGCTGCAGTAGAGCTGTTATCACTTAAAAGTTTTCTATCTTGCTGAACATTTTTGGCCAGAGAGAGCAAGTATTTGTTGGAGTTTTTGGTTTTGTTCTTGTGTACCTGTTGGCATCGTGGGTTGCCCTGTTCTTCAGCTCAAAGTCTGCGATTTACAAACAAAAAGAGAATCCAGTAAACTCACCACCATGTCATTTCTTGGTCATGAAGTCCACAGCAGGTCCCGATCCTTCCCTCTCCCCCTGCCTCCCCACCCCCGCTGTCAGAGTTATTTTGCGTTTGTTTTCTGTATGTGGTTTTAATTGTGCCTAATGGGTTTCGTTATGCTTCTAAGGAAAAATTAAGGAAAAGTACATCTGTTTCATCTTTCCAGAAATGGAAGTGTCCTAAGGACCTTTAAATTTTTTTTTTTCAACGTTTATTTATTTTTGGGACAGAGAGAGACAGAGCATGAACGGGGGAGGGGCAGAGAGAGAGGGAGACACAGAATCGGAAACAGGCTCCAGGCTCTGAGCCATCAGCCCAGAGCCCGACGCGGGGCTCTAACTCATGGACCGCGAGATCGTGACCTGGCTGAAGTCGGACGCTTAATCGACTGCGCCACCCAGGCGCCCCGGGACCTTTAAATCTTGAGTCTCAAAGGTATCACACCATGACTGGGACAGTATTATGCTCTAAAACATGTATGTTCAGAGTCTGAATTGGTTTCTTCCCCCACCTGTGATTTAATTCATAGGCCTCCTCAAAAGATGTTGTCAGACAGTTGTGCCAAGAGAGCTTTTCCAGTTCAGCCGTTGGCTCAAAAAAACTCTTGGATATGACATGTTCCAGCTTGTCTGTGACCCAGGAGGAAGCAGAGCAGGTAAGTATGGTCAGAAATGACCTTTGGCCACTGGCTTCTCAGCTCATTAGGCTCTTTCTTAACGTCCCAGTCATTGCCACATCTAAGGAAATATTTCCCCTGAAATGTCTGTTGACATTATAACACACTTAAAATAGATTTCTTTTTTTTTTTTTTTAATGCTAGTGAACTTAGGAAGGTCTTTGAACCTTCACTTCCTTATGATAAATGAGGCCTGGATGGGAGAATTATACCTAGAATCAGAGGTCCCGGCCATTTCCTTTTTAGACCTGTTCCCTAGACAGTGTGGACCAAAGCCAGCCTTTCTGTGATTTTCTTTCCCTGTAACCTGCCTCTGCTGTTAGATTGTCAGCCAGATAGCTTTGACAGACTTCTTCGGGATCACTGGGCAGAGGCTTCAAGGCCTGAGTATGAGTCAGGGGACATGCTCCTGGACCCCCACCTGACCTCAGCGGGTGGCCAAGAGGAAGAGAGAGTTCATGCAGTACTCACAGCCTTCTCTTTTTAGGGCAGATAGGTTTCTAAAACAGGAGTTCATCCAAACAGACCTATGTTGTTGCTGTTGTTGTTGTTGTTATTATTATTGTTGCTATTTTTAACCCAGAGCTCTGTTCATTGAAGTCAGTGATAGAACAGTAAAAGGCAGAAGCCAGGTTATAGAAGCGAGCTGGACTTAGTTTGGGTTCCCCAAAAGTAGACCCTGAGGCAAAGAGTTGGCTGCACGTAATTCCCTGGGGAAGTGAGTCTGGAAAGCACGGAGGAGGGAGGGAGTGGGGAAAACCCAGCAGGGAAGGAGAGCAAATCTGCGAAGGGTTGCATTGATGTCTGGTTACTGCTGTGGGTGACAGCGCTCAATCAGGGGATCCTGTAAGAAACCCTGGGGAACACAGCCCTGAATTGCCACCCTGGAGGGCATCGATCCACTAACTTGCACCCTCATCAGTGGAGGGCTAATGCCCCCCACCTCTCGGTTGTGCCTCTGCGGCTGCAGGTCCTCCCGCGGCATCCGAAAAAGCCCTAGTTCCCTCCGGATTCTTGCTTTCAGCTAAGCACTGTTAGGCTCCCAGACGACCGCAGGCCACATTGGGCTGCCCAATTGGTTGGAAGGACAGAGTGGAACACGGCAGCCTAGCGGGGCAGCGTCAGGCACCCCTGGGCAGTCAGCACAGCCACCTGATCCATTTGTTCTCTTTGCCCTCCTCGGTGACAGCCTAGGGACAAGGGCACCCTGGATTGAAAGGCCAGCCCCCTCGGGAGCCAGTATCTCGTAACGATTCAGTACGCCCAGCTTCAGGTTGGGGCAGGCAGTGTGCAGCCGGAAGCCGAGCTCAGGGAATTCATGCGGACCTCCTGGTCCCAAGGCAGTGACCCCAGGCAGTGACCTGAGACAGTGTCGCCTAGTAACACAGCTAACTTTTCACTTCTCTCGCGTTACCAGGGAACAGGCTGGAAAGTGAACTGAAGGTCAGATTCTGTGCACAAGGAAAGAGGGCTTATTAACCCTTTGTTCCCAAGCAGAAGTTTCTGGCATGTTGACAGGTTCCTAGGTCAGGCAGCTACACCTGTCTTCTAGATCAGCAGGTGGACGTAGGGGTGGGCCAAGGCCCATGGGCATCAGGACCCATGGGACCGTTCAGGTGACTGTGGCAGCGAGTCGCAGGCCCTCGGGGAGCACAAGCCCGCCCCCACCCACCCCGTCACCACACACTGTCCCGCAGCTGCTCCGGGCTCTGCACCGCCTCACCAGGCTGGCCGTGTTCCGTGACCTGTCCTCTGCCGAGGCGATCCTGGCTCTCTTTCCTGAAAATTTCCACCAAAACCTCAAAAACCTGCTGACGAAAATCATCCTGGAACACATGTAAGTGCTCGTTTCTTGAGAATTCCTTGTAATGCTTTTATAATCATATTTCGGGGCAATATTTATCTTCAGTGTCATTTTTAATGACTAAATGTATTCTTCATGTGGAGAAATTGTGTATAATTTAGTTAAGAAATTCCCTAGTGTTGGATGTTTAGGCTAATGGCAGCTTTCACTTCAGTGAAAATTTTACTGTGGAAGTTTTGCTCACATGCTTAATCATTTCCTTATTGGTTAAAGGCCAGAGTGAGGCTTTGCTTTATATTCTCAAGTTGGCCATTAGAAAGGTTGCACCAACTGTGTTCCACCAGCAGGACACAAGAGCCCCGTCCCCACGCCTTCATCAGCACGGAGGGAATTTGCTTCACGTTTTCCCCCAGTTTACAGATGGCAAACGCACCTCATTTCAGTTTATGTATCTTTGATACTAGTGATGTCAAATGTCTTTTTCGTGTGTTTTTTTAAATTATTTTTTAACGTTTTTTTTTATTTTTGAGAGACAGCGCAAGAGAGAGGGCGGGCAGGGGAGGGGCAGGGAGAGAGGGGGAGACACAGAATCCAAAGCAGGCTCCAGGCTCCGAGCTGTCAGCACAGAGCCCAACGTGGGGCTCAAACTCATGAACCGCGAGATCATGACCTGAGCCAAAGTTGGGCGCTCAACCGACTGAGCCACACACTGTCCCGCAGCTGCTCCGGGCTCTGCACCGCCTCACCAGGCTGGCCCTCTTTTTCATATGTTTAATCAGTCATTTTTGTTTCTTTTGTGAATTATCTAAATATTTTCTGGGAAAATCCTTTGGATACATACAATTTAAGCAGAACCAATTAGCTGCTGGTTAGCAGTAGGCTTGAACGGAATTGTAATAACAGATAATGCCTATTGCCAAAGGTTTTATTTTTTCAGAAACTTCCTCACACGTGACCATGTTTTATTTTGCCTGTGCTTGGCACCTCACTGTGGCGTTCTTTGCCGTAGCACTAGACAGGTCTGCTCGGGTGTGTCTGCAGAAGATGCATTACTTTGTGGAGCGGGTGCTCAGTACAGGAGAACAGATTGACCCTTCCTGTTTTGTCTCGGAGAACGATAGTGCAGGGCGAATGCCGTGCATAAGCCTTTTCTTTTTTTCTTTTTCCCTATGAAAACTTAACCAACTGAGCCACCCAGACGCCCTTCTAAGCTATGAAAACTAACAGCACTTATGGCCTTCACATCACTGAGTTGTGTAAAACAGACAGAAAACTGCTTCTTGGCGGCAAACATTTCTGTGGTCCTTTCCCGTCAGGAAGTGATTACAGGCTTAAAGACCCCGGAAGGGGTAGAAGTCCAGGTCCACGGGCCTCTCTCGTTATCGGTTCTCATCCCTCTTCCATTATTTTTTCCTCATCTTTCCCTTTAAACAGCTCCACTTGGCGAACTGAAGCCCAAGCAAATCAGAGTGAGTACCAAGAAACCCACCTTCCTCCCTACCCTTCCTTTCCGGCCCCGGCTCTACATCTGCCAGGCGGCCGGAGTTGGTAACCAGAACTCAGTGTGCATCAACCTCATCCCGGTGAACTGTGTGTTGTGCTTTTCTTTTTCGTAATCACTTTTTCATTTTTTTTTCTGATTGTGAACTTCATATAATAAAGGTATGTTGTTTATATAAAAAAAGGAAATATGCAAAGCAAAAAGTGAAGTACTTAAAACTATTATATTTCCATTAGGAAAAAAACAGTAATGGAAATTGAATTAGTTAGAAAGATTGAAATAAAAGAGATATGTCATAAATGGTTACTGTACTTACTAGCCAGTCACAGTGTTGACAAACTCTAGCATTAACTCATTTGGTCCTCCCCACCCCCACCCCCACCCCCACCGCCACCCCCACCCCCACCCCTGGGAGCTAGGCTAAGGTTATCCCCACTTTACAGATGAGGAAACAGGCTCAGAGGTTAGAGAAGTGGTGGAACCCAGCTTCAAGCCGACTCTCCCTCTCAAACCAGAGCTCTCTCCACTGTTGTCGAAGCGACACATTTCCTAAGACTCAGGCCCAACCTCATCTTCTCTGCCTTGTGTTGTCTCTCGTTCTATGCCGACATCTGGAGGGTCGTGTGTGCCGGCAGAAGCCTGGACGGGCGCCCACCGTGAATCGGTGCTAAGCACAGGCAGCACAGAGCGGTAGCGAAGAAGGCCTGTGACTTCCTGTGAGGTCTTGAACCCCGGCTTCTGCCTCGCTCAGAGACTTGCTCTGTGGCCCAGGAGCATGACACAGCCATCGGGGCTGGCTGTCACAGGGTAAGGGCTTGGGAAGGCGAGGGGCGTGAGCTCTGAGCCGGGCTGTCTCCTTCACAGTCTCTCTTCCGCGCCTAGTCGACCTGGATTGGAGAGTGGACATCAAAACCTCCTCTGACAGCATCAGCCGCATGGCCGTCCCCACCTGCCTGCTCCAGATGAAGGTATGTCTGCCGTGCTCGTGAGAAGGAGCGAAGGGGCCGTAGCGACTTGACACCCCGCATGCCATCGAAAATGCCAGTCCCCAAGCTCTGGGACCTGTAACCCCGTAGGAAAAAATTTAGCACCCAGAGGGAGTCTTTATTTGTCAAGTATACATAATACTACTGTATTAACATATTACAGACGTAATAAAACATAGACCAAAAGTAGACATTTTAAAGTGGTAAGACAGACACAAAGCACAAGTTTTAAAAACCGTTTGCTGATCCCTGAACTTTACCTAACACACTGACGGGAAAGTTTAGCTTCCACGGGGGCGCGTGCCATCAGACTTCAGACTGCCCTCTTGATAATTTTGGTGCCTCTCAGGCAACTGCCTGTCCGGTGGATTTGGCCGCTGCTGTTTGTAACGCGGCTGAGCGGGAGCTCCTGTTAGCAGTTAGACAACTGTCAGCCCTTCGTTTTCTTGTTCGCACACTCTTGCCTCCTCGGTGTTACCTTCACTTTACAGTTCTTTCGGGAATCTTTTTAAACCGCATGTCCATTTTAGGGTTTGTTTAGTGATGCTGTGTTCACTTAACCACACACCCAGAAAATCACACCTGTAAGAAAATGAAAAAGTCGGGGTGCCTCTAACAACTAAGTCTTTAGATATTAGTAGACTTTTCTTTTGTTCTTAAAGAAACAGATAACCCTAACTAGAAGCTGTAATATTTATTCTGCACCCCGGTGGAGTCCCATGTACCCTGGCTCCCTCTGCGTAGAGCAGCAGTGTGGGCCCCCCAGCGCCTTCTCACTTGACGGCCCAGAGTCGGGGGCCCGAGGGGTGAGTGAGCCTCGGCTTCTCCGATACTCTCCCTCAGCACCCCTTATGGACGGAAACTTTCCCGAGCCTCTGGGAATCCCATGTGCTAAACAACTCCAGGGCTAGGAAGCTGTGTAGCTCTGAGCCAAGGGCCTGTGCTCAGAGGTTCAGGAAAGCCGGGTAGGGCTCCCAGGTCCAGGGCTCACCTGCAGGGCGATGGGAAGAGGGGCGGCTCTGACTTTTGGGCCACGTGCTCTTTGCAGATCCAGGAAGATCCTAGTCTGTGTGGAGATAAGCCCTCCATCTCAGCTGTCACCGTGGAGCTGAGTAAGGAAACGCTGGACACTATGCTGGACGGGCTGGGCCGCATCCGAGACCAGCTTTCCGCCGTGGCCAACAAATGACCCCAGCCAGCCGTCGCCCCCACTGCCGGGTCCCAGCTGCCGGCCAGCGGCGGAGCGCCTCCCGGCCGTCCCTGTAGCAGCAGCTGCGGCCGACGGCAGGCCGGCCGGTTGGGTCGGGGAGGGGGCTGCCATCCAGAAGGCACCGCTGGATTGGGAGGAAGCGGCCGCGCCCCCATGCTGTTCTCCTCACTCATTATCTTCGCCTCTTTCCGAGGCAGAAGCCTCCGTCGCCGGAAGACTTAATCGCCGCCGGAGCCGTGTGAGGGGGCATCTGCCTCAGCAGCTGCGTGTGTGGCTGCTTGGAAAATCCGGGCCCACGTTGTGGAGCTCATCTAACGAGTTCCTTCCCAGCAGCAGGTGTGACTCACGCGTTGGCAGCCCTGGAACACAGGGCGGTGACCCGCAGTTCCGCCCCTCCGTCAGGGAAGCTGGCCGGGTCCCCAGAGCGGGGCCACCTCGGTATGCTCCGCCCCGGCCTACGCTCAGAGCCCTCCCGAGCCCCCTCAACCCTGCCGGCCCTCCTTCCAGCGTAGGGAGTCTGAGATGGCTGCTCGTCTCCTCCCTCGCACAGCCAGAGGGCCCTTCTTTGGTATCGTGCCGCCGTTCCAGGCTACAGACGTGGGAATGACTGGAAATAAATAACAGTTCTGAAAACTTCATGACTCTAGTCATGCTCCTCGAAGCTTCTGTCCTCAGCCCGAGTTGTTGCCTCAGGCCAGTGCTGCCTCATGTTCGTAAAGATGATCCCAACTTTGCAATTCCCAGCTAAGCCCATGGGCATGGCGTGACCTGAAACCAGGCTTGGGACCCTCCCGCGTTCCCGGTTTGTCTGTCATGCAGAGCAAAGGAAAGCGAGGTTGACAGTATCTGCCCGTTAAGAGCTAGCGTGGATGTGCCCCTTAGAGCTGAGCCATCCCTGGCACGTGCCTGTCACATCCCAGGGACCCCTGTGTGAGGCTGCCGCCTCGCCATCCACATCACCCCACAGCAGCAGCACCCGGCCTGCCCAGTGCCCGTTTTGACGGCTTCTGGGCAGTGCGTGAATGCGGGGTGGGGGCAGGTGGAACCCGGGGGAGAGACGATGGGCCCCGTCAGGCTGCCAGGGTCGGAAGCCAGCTCTGCCTCAGTGATGAGGTGTTTGACCTCCGGGTCTCAGACCACCTAAACGGGGATACTAAAGTACCCACTCTGCAGGGCTTTCGTGAAGAAAGGCTCGGCCACGTTGCGCTGATTATTAAAGGAAAGGGAGGTGGACGGCTGTCTGCTGCCATCGCTTCATCTGCTGTGGCAGGGCTGATGGACGGCACATGTCACCAGTGGGGAAATCCGCTCCGTGAAGTCCAGTCGCCTGCCGGGAAGCGGCCTCCTTAGGACCTGGGCCCAGATCTGTCTCGCTTTCTGTCTACCACACGGGACTCTGCAAGGGAGGTGGAGGTCTGTGACTTTGGCTCCATTCGGAAAGTGCTGGAACTGAAGGAGAGATGAGAAGACTCACTGCTGAGACACTAGGAATGTCAAGAAAAAAAAATCCCCAGCTCCTCTTTGCTGTTTCCTGGAAGCCGAGCAAACTTCTCTTAAAATGGCAGTTCTTGACTTCGTGGCGGCTGTATCCATTGATAATCTGTGAAAGCTGTGGATCCTTTCTGTAGGAAATGAATATTCCATGTTTTACAGTCAGTGACAGGGCTTCATGGACCCTGGAAGCCAGCCCACTGTTTCCAGATTGAGAGCCCCTGATCGTAGGTTGAATTCAGCCTTGTGAATTCAACCCCTCTGTTTCCCTCTTGGTCCCTGTGACTCACAGAGTTCTCCCAATCCCTGTTCTCTGGACCTCCCATGGGAAGCCATAACAAAATCACTTGAAGCAGCGTAGGTGTCTGGGCATTTGGATGTTCCTTTAGTCAAGTTGACCTGAACAGAACCATCTGGGTGCATTCCATATGGAGGGCATTCAATAAATAACCGGAAAATTCAGTGAATGTTTGCTACCCTTCACCTCATGTGCTCACTTAACGGGGTTTGTTTTCCACTGATAGGGAGGATAGATTGTTTGTGGATACCGTATTTCTAGTTGGTCTGATCCTATCTCAGAAAAACCTCCTAGCTTCTGTGGATCTCAAAGGAAGCTCCCTCCTTCCGTGCTTGTCTGATTTCCCAGTAGTACTTTGTGTAACGAGTAGCAGTCCATAAATTCCTTTCCTTAGAACATGGCGAGGTTTGGATGTCCAGACTCCATCCACAAAAGGGCAATGCTAGACCTATCACCCCGCCTGTGCCTCCAGCTGTCCAGCACTTTCCACCCACCAGGCCACAGTGGGCAGTGCGTGGCTCAGTCCTAACCAATGTGCTTGGCCCACAGACTGTGTCATGATTGTACATAACTCGAACTGGGCCAGCCTGAGGCTTTCTCTTTGGCTTTTTCTGCTGGAATCAGCAAAAACCATCTCCCGCCTCTGGGTGCTGGTAGTGAAGCCAGGAAGGTCCTTCTTCTGCCACACAGAGAAAGCCCATCTGCAAGGGGAGAGGCCAGCCCAGAGCGAAGCAGAACCCAGAGGTTGGGAAGAGGACCGGAGGAGCCGGTGTGCCTGATGCCACCCCCAGCCTCCTCCTGCTCTCTCCTGGTGTTAAAATGTACCCAGGATTTCCTTTTATCGGGAATGGTAAGATTGGAAACCATTGTCAAAAAGGACGAAGTTTATGCACGTGATCTCTAGAATCAGGAGGCGTGGCACATCACACAGGGCCACCTGGGGAAAGACCGGAGATGGTTAGGCAGGGACGCAAGGGGACAGCATGGCCCGATACTTTATTGGGGTTTTCACGGGGAGGAATGGGCAAGGCAGAATAGGTCCATCAAGTCAGCTCGGGATTGGCTAGTTTGAACAATTCCGGCGGGCTCTGGACTACAGAAGTGGTCCCTACTTGTGCGGTACCTGGGCCTGGGGTGACTCGGGCCAGGGAGACTATTGCTTGGTGTGGGAGAGTTTGGTACAAGACCTCGCGGTGTGGCTGTGGATTGGTTGATTTTTGTATCAAAGTCTTGTTCTCCGGGGAGGTAGGAATTAGCACAGGGAGGGAGAGTCTCCAGGATCAAGGCCCCAAATGCCAGAGCGTCAAGAATACGGAAGATAAAATGCAGTCACAGGGAGGTTATGCAGCAGTAACAAACACTCCCAAGGTTGCAGCGGCTTTTAAGTTAACAAGTTTATTTTTGCGACCCAGCCGATGAAGAGTGGGGGGGGAGAGGGAGTAAGTGTTCTCCTCACCACAGTCACTAAGGACAGTGGAAACTTTGTCCCCACACAATCACTGAGGTAGGATGAGGGGATATGGCAGATCGCGCACTCTTGAAGCTTCCTCCCAGAAGCGACAAGCCAATCCCATGAGGACAGAGGACTTCAGTCCTTCCATACACCGGTGAGGAAGGGAAATGGGGTGTTCGTGATCCGCTCTGAGAACTGTCCACCATCTGAAGCAAAAGATGCCATTTTTTGCCTACGCTGACTTGCACTTACAAACAAAAGAACAGTGAGCAAAATGTGTGGCACTTGACGCATCTCCCCAGACATCTTCCTGCCTCCTCACATTGCGCTCTGCAGTCGGCGGAACATCTGCTCCTTGGGTAGTTGTGCGTCCACCTAGGAGCCAGCTTGCGACGTCCAGGGCCAGGTTAGAACTCAAATCTGGGTCTTTCAACTCAAAGACCATAGTCTCTCCATCCCTGCTTCGATTCTGGGAAAACACGTGGATTCTCCACAGACAGCCGAACCTCCCCCTTAATGTGTCCGCTTGCCGCTCTCTGCCTCTCCAGCCCTGCCTTACGACTTCCACCCGGGGCCTCTTTGCCTCCATCTCTGGTGATTTTTAAGTCCAGAGACATTGACATGAGGACCAGACATTTGGGTCTTTCCCACACGAGTCAGTTCTCTAAACACACCGAGTGGCCATCTTGTCTACTAGTTACTTGTCACGCTCTGTGGCCTGGTATTTATGAATTTCCAGGAAGTGAGTCCAGTGTGGTGTAAAAGGCCCTTCATTATTTCGCTCAGTAAGCTGAGATGTTATCAGAAGTGAGAGAGTTTTTATTACTTTTGAAAAACGCTTTCATCTGGAAACCATTGACTACTTGGCATTTTGAAGGCTTTCCAGTGGTTGAACATGAACAAGAACTATTTTGAACCCGTAACCGCTGACTTCCAAATGCTAGTAACCACTACACTTCCCCTGACCTGCATGATGCCGCCTTTTGTCCAACTTCCTGTTTTCTCTAGTGCTCGCATTTCTGCGGCTTAATTGTCCTTTTCACAACTACTTTAAGAAAGGGAAAAGAAAGGTTTCTTAATAGTATTCCCTGGCTTGTGCCAAAGGACCCTAATCTCCCAGGAGAGAAAACCATTCTTAATTTGAGGAAATGTCAAGAGCTCTTAAAGGCAAATCTGAGAATCAGAGTTTCTATTAACCCTGGGCTCTTGTCTGACACGCTTTCATGCCTCTTCTGTAAGTGGAGATGAGCTACTCCTCAGGTAACACACCTCACAGATTCACAGTAAACCATGAAGTGGTCCCGTTGACTGATGAATGGGACCTTCGTGGCTATTGGCATCAGTGTTGCGCTAGCCATATGACCTTAGACATATGCCACACAATGAAATACGATGCTGTCCCAACAAGTGGATGATAAATGAACTGAGTGATGCCCTGGGATATCAGAGGGCACTGGGATCATTGTTATAAACACTGGATCCGGGGAGGGCCTCTGCTTAGGATTTCAGGAACTCTGAGACAGCTCCTGCTCAGGCATTCCTTTGGCTCCTTCAACTTCTGGGAGGGGGAGTCACTGTAGTAGGAAGTGGATTTGAGACTGCGTCAACAAAAACTCAGTTTCCATGGGTGAAAGAATTTAGTTTCTCTCTTGCATGTGAAAGTCTGGGCTGGGAGAGGCTTGAAGAGATGGGACAGTTCCACTCCGTAGACCTGGGTCCCCCCCATCTTGTGGCTTCGCCAGTCAGAAGGTGTTGGCCCTCGCCCTGGGTGTGAAGCCTGCTCACCACTACACTCCATGCTTGCATCCCAGCCCACAGGAACCGGGAAGGAGGGAGCGGAGGGCGTACCCCAAAAGTCGCTACATATTTCCACTCAGATTTCATTGGTCATAATCACATGCTCTATACTTAGCTTCAGGGTAGGTTGAGAAATCCTTTTTCTGGCTGGGCAGTCACGTGTCTAGCCAAAACTGGGGGTGGATGTGGCGGGAAGGAGTGGGGGGTGCTCGTTACTACAGTAAGAAGGAGAGAGAGGACAGTGAGAGACAACCGAAGGCCCGGGTGTTTACCTGCTCAGCTGCTCAGTGTAGCCTAATTTACCATTGCTTTCCCGGCAGCAGGTTTCATGGAGGGAGAGAAGAGAACAAAAGGCTCTGTGGGCGTTTATGGTCATGGTGCTCATGGTGGTCATGGTGGTCATGGGGGGTGCTTCTTGAGGATGACGACCATGTCTCCTTGCCTCGGTCTCCATAGTAGCTAGCACAGCGCCTACCCAGCACACAGTAGACGGCCCAATAAATGCTTCCTCATGTCCCACCTTCTTCCACAAACCTACACAGGATTTGACCTGTATTAGTAAGTGATGGTTGAATTATATCGAATCGATTAGAACGCCAGCCGATGGAATCAACACCGACTTGACTTGCTCCTCCTAAATCTACCTCAGTCGTGCTGCCTTTTACCCCAGATCAGTTCATTCAAACACCTGCAGAGGGACCTTGGGTGGCGGGCCCCTAATTCCCCAACGAGGAGCATTCTCCCATCTTGCACCGTGTTTGCAGTCCTGGCCGGCTTCGGGTCTGTGGGTGCGGGGATGCCGGCCCCGGGCGGTCTCCCAAGCACACCGGTTTTGGAGGAAGGGATAGGAGCCGTGGGGGTGGGGCGAGGGCGAAATCCGCTGTCGAGGTGATAGCGAGGAGCAGACGCTGGCACTTGGAGCTCCTGCCACTGTGTTCAAGGACCAGCATTTCTAAGGGGCAGCAGAGGGAAGGTGGGGAGTTCTCTCCCACTGCTGGAGGGACAAGCAGGGAGCAGCCAGCCCCGGGCCCCAGCACACACTCCCAGGTCTCGCTCTGTCCTCTGTCTGGAATGTCTCCCCTTCACCTTGGTTTAACTCGTATTCACCATAAGGATTCAGGAGCAGCACCTAACAGAGGCCTAGGAAGTCAGCTTACCCTGCCTGTGTTTCCCCATCATTCCTCTTACCAGATCGCATTGTAATTAAGACAGTTGTAATTGTATCCCCCCCCCCCAACACACACACACATTGTTCACGGTATCCCCTTCCCCTGAGTGCACAGCTCATAGGCAGCCCCTGTTGTCACTGAGAGCTTCCTGCCACGCGCCGAAGTGGGGTTCTGTCCCCTGGGTTACTCCTATAGAAGAGGTCACTCGTCCCTTGTCATGCCCACCCTGGTGACTCAAGACTCCTCTGCCCCCAAACGCCTCCACGGGAGGCAAGCTTCCACCTGCTGGTCACCTGGGCGTGGCTGGAGCTTGCCCACGATGCCCAGCAGATGGTGCAGTTTCTCTCCTTATCGTCCCTCCCAGGCCTGACATCTCGAACAAAGACCAGGCAAGAGTGGGCAAGGTGGGGGGAGCCTGCAGGCCTCTCCAGAACCCCGGCAAGGGGAGACACTTCCTGCCAAGGAAGCCCCCAGGCCCCTTCCCCTACAGAACTGTCCCTCTCAGGCCTAGGGCGACAAAGGATAGAAGGAACGTGGGGCAGGACAGACCCACCAGGGGACCCATTCAAGCCGCCAGGTTCAGAAGCACCCACTGTCTCTTCCTGGCTTCTACCACAGGCTGGTGGACGCCAGGATCCCCCACCCTCCACCGCCCCATGGGGACCTGGTAGGTACAATGCTACCCTTTTGTCGGAGGCAAGCCCACAGGTTCAGTGCTCAGCCCACGGGGCCGTGTGCCGTGTGACTTTCTAGCTGTACTCCTTGGGCAGGTGGCTGAGCGAGGACTCAGATTCAGGTGAACCTGAAACCAAGTCTCAGTTTCTTGTCTCTAAGAAAGAGAGGTTAAGCGTGATTTCTCCCGACAACACAGCTTGGAGGGGATTAATTATACATGAAGGTGTCTGGGAAGCGGATGTGGCACCACCAATGTTGGGTAAACTTCAAACACGCAGCTTCCTCCGCTGGACCCGACCCTGCCGCGTGTGCGGGGGAGCTGGGGGGGGGGGCTGCTGCAGGGGGGAGGCTCCTCCGTTCTCCGCTGGGAGTGAGTGGGTCGGCTGTGAGGGCTGGGAGTGGCCAGGGGCCCTGTCATCTCTCATCCCGATTGTTCCAAAAGGCCCCTACCTGCTTTCCCGCCTCCAGAGCTGGCACCCTGTCTCCTGACCTCCCATCTTCCCCCTCCTTGCGGCAGGTGCTTTCTAAACACAAATGCAATGCCATCCCCTTGCCTAAAACTCGTAAATGGCTTTTCTCACGCTCTCAGACTAAACGCCGAACTCAGGAAAATGTCATTCAGCCTTCTTTATATTCTGCCCCCTGTGTTGGTCTCTTGAAACAAGATTAAATAAAGGGGTTTAAAAATTTTTTAATGTTTATTTTGCAAGAGAGAGAGACAGAGAGACAGAGACAGCGTGAGTGGGGGAGGGGCAGAGAGAGAGGGACACACAGAATCCGAAAGAGGTTCCAGGCTCGAACTCACCAACCCCAAGATCATGACCCGAGCCAAAGTCAGCCACTCAACCGACTGAGCCACCAGGCGCTCTAAGGAAAGGAGTTTAAATCCGAATGAACAGCATGAGGTCCAGGGTCTGGAGGGAGTGGGTCCTGGGTGACAGCAGGACACATCTGAGCACCGAGAATGGAAGAGGGGGCAGGGTGGGGAAGGAAGGAGTGAGGGGGCTGGTAGCCAGCGCTGCCCCGTTCTTCATCCACCTTTTCTAGAGGACACAGGCTGGAGGGCGCTCACCATTTTGTCCCCAGCATCCGGGGCACTGCCTGCCACTGTAGATGTTCGGTCAGTGTTTGTCGGGGGGACGCAGGCATGAACGGGTGAGCGAGTGAAGAGCCCGACAGAGTCCAGGGTTGACTGGCCACCTCTGGGGTGCACCAGCCGCTGCCCTTAGCCCGTAAGAAGATACACCACCTTCTCCCCCACGGCTGCCAGGCCAGCCCCCTGTCCCTGTCTAACCTCGGAGGCTGGAAGGGGGCAGTGCTACAGGATAGCGAGGTCAAGGAGAAGAGAGCTTTTCCAGGGGGATGTAACGGTGGCACCGAGGGTAGACATCCCAGAAGGTGTTACGCCCACGGCCTCTCTGAATGCTCTGTCCTAAACCTTGCAGGAAGGTCGCCTGACAGCCAAGGGTCATCCTGCATTTGCCCCCTGAGCCCCTTGGTCAGCCGGCATCCTGGGCATGGCTGCCTGGCCTTCTCCCTCCCAGGACGGCCTTCTCACCGGTGCCCGTGGTGTGCATCCCGTGTTTGGGAGACACGACACTGCTGCAGCCCCTGCCTTGCCCCTCCTGTGACCCCATTTTCCACGTCACCTGCCTCCCCCTTCTCCATATGCCGGTTTCACTTCAGCCTTCTCCAAAAAGAACTCCTCCCTCTGGCTGGACAGAGTCCACAGCCTTTGAAGAGGCAGAAAGCTCCTTGCTTGTTGAGCAGGGACAGGACGTTTCCCACCGTCCCCACAGTCAGCGCCCCCCACGGGTCGCCCCCCCCATCCTAGTCTGTCACCTGGAATACCAGCTCAGCCCCGAACTGGGCTCCCTTGCCCGAGGCCTGTCCTCCCCTAATCCAGCCTTCACTGTGGTCTTGTCTTACCCTCCAAAGCCGATCCCCCTCTTCCTAGGCTTCTCCATCTCAGTAAATAACAGCTCTAAGCAGAACTGTGGGAGACACCACTGCCTCCTCCATCCCCGCGATGCTGCCCACGCGCATCCTTGCCCCCATCCCATCCACTGGCATCCCCTTGGTTCCGTCTCTCACGGACCCCTTTCTCTCCATCCCTGCACCAACTTCGTTCATGGCCAGCCGCTTCCCAGTAGACTCTACCCATGATGACATCCGTCAGCCTTTGCCTCTTGGTCTCCTGTCCAACCCCCCATCAGCTCTGAGCCCCCCAATCTCTTCCTGCTGCAGGGGCTTTGCACTCACTGCTCCCCCACCCTGCCTGAAATGTTTTTCCCCTAGTGTTCATGAGACTGGCTCCTTCTCATCTTCTAGGGCTCAGCGAGAAAGTCACTTCCGTAGAGAGACTCTCCTGGGCTACTTTCTCTAAAGAGGATTCTACCTCTTATTCTCGATCCCAGAATCCTGCTTATTTCCTTCCTGCTCCCCAATAGAAAGTCTTATTAATTTAATGCATGTATGTGTATGTTTGTTTATTTAACTTGCCGTTGTCTGTCTCCCCACTAGAATGTACCATGAGGGCGAGAAGCTTGTCTGTCTTGTTCAACCTGATACCCCCAGGGCCCACGACAGGCCCGCACAGAGTATGCGCTCAATTAATATCTGTGAAGCAAACGTAATAAACAAATGGCAGATCCGCCGTGTCACTGTCCTGCTTTAGTCTGCCATTGGTTCCCCCACTGTCCTCAGCAGACATTCCGAACTCCCCAGGGCCCCCATTACACTTTCTTCACCACCTTGCTTGAGCTGACTTTCTGACTTCCTTACCAACCAATGGGGAGTCAATCAAGTGGAAAGGGCTAAGCCAGAATGGGTTTCATGGTGCCAACAAGAGCATTGGCCAAGGAGGTTAAAAAAAAAAAAAAAAAAGGTGGAGGCAAGGGACATTGGACAAACGATCTTCGTGATCCTGGGGACTGCTTTAATTCTGTGATGTCTATTTTTTTTTTTTTTTAAACCCTAACAAGGATTAAACTCTGGACCAAGCAGCCAAGGGAGCAAGCACCGATCAGAGCGGGCAGCCCTTGCTGCTGTGTGGCTGGGAAGGGAGAAACCGAGGTCGGACTCCGCAGGGCTGACTCAGGCCGGGCTGCATCAGAATTCGCAAGAGAGCAAGTCCTCGAAACGAGCAGATCTGAAGGCAGGGAACAAGCCCCATCTAGCTCCCGCCCCAGAGCTTAGCACCATGCTTGGCACATGGTTTGTCCTCAGTAAAAGCACGTGTTCTGGGGACCAGAAAACCTCTTCCCACTCATGTTACAATCAAGGTGCGGCCAGACCACAAGAAAGCCCCCAGAGGTCGTGGTCCCTCTGAAGGAGAAGCCTCTCTAGACGGCAGGGGAGGGGGCGACCTGCCTACGACCACCCCCTCCCCACCGCCCCAGTTGAAGATGTCCCGGTGGCCCAGCTTCTCTTCTGCTCAACGTTCATGCGCCAGATCAAACCCATCTCTGCTGGCTCCTTGCAAAGCTGCTCTGTGCTGAGGCTTCTCCACGCGCCCAGCCCACGCCAGGCAGCTGCCGGGGTCGGGGTCAGGGTCAGGGTCGGGGTCGGGTCGGGGAAGGCGTTTCCAAGCGCAGGTCAGCCCCTCTAGGAAGCACTGCCTACAGGCCCGGGTGTGCGGCTCTGGGGACGGCTTCCGGCCTCAGCCCTGCCCACACTGGGAAGTGGGGACGGAGTGAGGGTATCGGGGTGCCTTTCCACCAACCACAGTCCCGAGGAGCGGGAGCTTCTCCGCGGCAAACTCCGAAACCGATTTGTTTCTGATCAACCCGCTGCGATCCATCCGCCACGAGGGGGAGTATCTCCACTTTCACGCTGGGCACCAGGAATTGTCGCAGCCGGCCTCTGGCAGGGTGTGCCCTGGTGGCAGAATGGGGGACCCATGTCACAGGGCGCTCTCCTCCAAGCGGGATGTATGTGATTCCAGGCCGCTGAGGGCAGGGCTGGAGCCGGGAGGAAGGTTCGTTTCATTTTATTTTATCTTTCAACTGGTAATACATCACATGATCGAAAATATCAAAAGGAACAAAAGTGTACACGATGAAAACCCTCCCACACCCAGTCCCCAGGTCTCTTCCCCAGGGGCACGGATGGCGTCAGTTTCTTGCTTATCCTTCTAGAGATAGATTTTGCCCGTACAAACATCCTGCCCCTTCATCCGGGGCTCAGCAATCCTCAGCTCAGCTCCCTCCCAAGGCCAAGGCCAGCTCACAGCCTGTTTTTGTTCAACCTGAGAGGGAATTAGAGTTTTTACATTTAAAAAAAAATGTTTCTTTTTTATTTTAGGGGGGGGGAGTAACTGTGTGTGCACACGAGCTGGGGAGGGACAGGGTGAGAAAGGGAGAGAGAGAGAATCCCAAGCAGGCTCCTGGCTGTCAGCGCGGAACTGGATGCAGGGCTCAATTCCGTGAAATGCGAGACCATGAACTGAGTGGAAATCAAGAGTTAGAGGCTTAACCAACTGAGCCTCCCGGGTGCCCCTGGCTTTTACATTTCTTTATTTAAAAAAAAATTTTTTTTTTTTAACGTTTATTTATTTTTGAGACAGAGAGAGACAGAGCATGAACGGGGGAGGGGCAGAGAGAGAGGGAGACATAGAATCGGAAACAGGCTCCAGGCTCCGAGCCATCAGCCCAGAGCCTGACGCGGGGCTCGAACTCACGGACCGCGAGATCATGACCTGAGCCGAAGTCGGCCGCTTAACCGACTGAGCCACCCAGGCGCCCCTGGCTTTTACATTTTTAAAGGATTATAAGAAAACCAAACAAAACCAAACAAAAAACAAGGAAGAATATGAGACCGAGGTGGCCTGTGGTTTGCAAAGCCTAAAATATTTACTGTCTAGTCCTTTACAGAAAGTTTGTTCAAAATGTAATCAACAGGTGCATAGCCTGCATACCCTGCTTTTATTCACTCGATGATCTATCCTGACGACCTCTTTCTATCAGTATGAAGCAGAACCGCTACAGTTATGTCTCAGGGCACGTGGAATTCTGTGGTCTGGAAGGACAGCTGGGTTGGTACCAGCCTTTTGCTGTTACAGACTGTGTAGCAACAGACGCCCCCTGCTCGGGGCTGCTATCACCACCCGCGGACTGGGTGGCTTACAACCGTGGAGATTTGTTTCCCACAGTTCCGCGGGCTGGGCGTCCAAGATCAAGATGCCTGCCGATTCGGTGTCTGGTGAGGGTCTGCTTCCCGATTCACAGATGACCGGCTCCTCGAGGTGTCCTCCTGCGGTGGAAGGGGCGCGAGGGGGCCCTCTGGGGTCTCTGGTATGAGGGCCCTGCTCCCGTTCATGGGGGCTCCACTTTCATGAGCTGAGCACCCCCAGAGACCCCACCTCCTCATGCCCTCGCCTTGGGCATTCATTCTCAACATAGGAATTTGGGGGAAACAAACATTCAGTCTGTAGCCTTATCCACCCTCCTCTTACTCTCCCTCCTTTTCCTCCTTCCTTCCTCATTTTTCCTCCTGGCTATATTGCTGGCATCTCGAATACTGCTGAGTGAGTATCTGGGAGGGGAGAGTTCAGTCTGGAGACAGTTGCCCGAGGAGAACCAAGTCTCCGGTGGTCTTGGTGGCAGGCATGCAGCCCCTTCCCCTTCCTTCCTCGCCCTCCCCGCCAGCACAGTGACCCCTGCCTCCATAGCACCTTCCCGTGGTCTTGGGTGGCCCCCCTGCCGCTCCCCCTGCAGGAAGCAGGTCTTTGAGGAGGGTGATCCCCAGGTCCTTCGCACTTCCTGCCTCCAGGTACCTGTCCCCTCTGGACTTCGCTGCAGGTGAACAGACTCTTCAAGGCTTCTCGATGCTCCACCCAGACCAGGAGCTGAAGCCACATGGATAACCCCTCTGCAGGGCTGGGGCTGCCAGGACCCAGAGGCTACAATAGCACAGAACTCTGGGTGCCCTTGACCCCATACCCTTTTGTCCCATCCACACAAAGCTTCTCACTTCCAAGCTTTGCTCTGATGAGAGAAGGTACTGGCCAGCAAGGCCAGCCACCAGCTGCCCAAACCTGCCGTCTGCCGAGACCCAGGATGGAGGAGGTCGCTCGTGTTGGGGAAGGCCCCTGGACTGAAGTCCCAAACCTCAAAGTCTAACTGACTCGTCCTTTCCCTCGCCCGCCACATGCAGGGCCCAGCAAGGTCTCCGGGTCCACCCGCCCGCTTCCTCAGTTCCGCTGTCCCATCCGTTGTAAATCGGGATGGGAGCATCTCTCATTAGGACTCCTCATGAGTTCCCCTAACGGGCCTCCCCGCTTCCGCTGCTGCCCCCTGAAGCCCATGCCTTTCCTGGTAGCCAAGTGATCCCTTTAAACCCATCAGGGGCCATCACTCTTGCACTTAAACCAGCCGCGGGGCTTGTCCCAGCAACGACTCGGCCCAGCCTCCAGCCTGTCCCCTTCTCTGGGGCCCTTGTCCTTCCCTCCCTCTGCTCCAACCAGGCCAGCCTCCATGCCACCCTGAACCACGTCGAACTCCTCCGCATAAGGCCCTTTGCACCAGCTCATCCCTCTCTGGAATGCTCTCCCACAGACCCGCACGAGCTGCTCACAGAGCTCAGCCCCACACAGCCCGCTCACAGAAGCTTCTCTGACAGCCCAGCCCAACTTCCTCATCCTGTGGCCGCTCACTGAAGATATCAGGCTTGTGCTGTCTGTCTCCTCCCCGTGGAGGGCGTGCTCTGGGACGGTATGGACCTTGTGTGTCAAGTTCACGGTGGTGTCCCCACCTTCTAGAACTTGCACTCCCTTCTCTGTAGAGCTCCGCCAAACGCTCTATCTTGGTCACATCCCTAGAGCCTTTCAACAAACACCTTCGTTAGGCAGGAGGTCCGGCAGCCCCTTAGTTTTGGTTTCTGAAACTTACCTAAAATTCACAAATTAGAGCGCAGATCCAGTCTCAGAGGACGGAGAATCCTCCAGCTGATCGGCCCCTCTCTCCTTTGATGTGGAGCCCTTTGATTTCCTCCACCTGCCTGCCTCACTCCTTCCGCCCGCCCGTGCAGCCCTCCCCGAGCCCCAGCCCCGTCTGCTTGCTGCTCCCCCATCAAAGGAAGGCAGGATCCGCTGGGAAACCCTGAGCTTGTCGGAAATGAACAAAAGGAACTAGGGAAGCGAGACAAAGGCAGAGAACGTGGAGGGAGGGGTGACAGCACTACCGGATGCCCAGCCACGGAAGAAGTCAGCCAAGACTGTGCCAGGCATCCCTGAGGGTGCCCAGCCCTGGCCTGGTGGATGCTCCCATCCCTGGCCTGGGGGATGGATGCTCCCAGCCCTGGCCTGGTGGCTCACAGCATCAGGGACACACGCTCACGCAAGCTTGCCCATGTGACCAGCCCTCTCAACCGAGCTAGAGGGTCCGGGGGGAAAGTCCCGCAACGAAAGTGACATTCGAACACCAGCTTTGCCTTGGAATTGTTGAAGAGTCAGGGACGGAGGGGTCTGAGCAGGTCACAAGTCTCTTTATTTCCTTGTCTCTTTGTCTCGTCCTTGACCTCCATCCCTGGATGATTTGAGAAGGAAGAATAATAGCTCATATTTTTGAGCATCTAACTGTCAGCCAGACGCTATTCTGAACCCTTTAAATGCTTAGGATGTTGAATTCACACAACCGCGTGAAGAAAGAACTCCTATTGTTCTCATTTGTGGCAGATGAGAAAACTGAGATCCAGGGAAATTCAGTAACTTGCCCAAGTCACACAGCTAGTAAAAATGAGAACTGGAGTTTGCCCTAGGCTGTCTCATTCCAGACACTGCACGCCCCCCCTCCCCCTACCCCATGGCTCTCAAGCAAGGTACTCAACATGAAGCCTTGTTAAACGTGACAACCCCATTTACGAATTCATTATTAATCAACCTCTTCTCTCCTGGATTCCAGCATCTCTCCATGTCTCCAGGACAGGACTTCTACCCCAGAGATACCAAGGGACCCAGATGGGAGTCCTGCCTTCTGGGAGCCCAGTGCTCAGCACTTAGCCTGGCATGACAGCTACACAGGTATGCAGTTGAGGTTCACTCTGGAGGGCTGTTGAGAATGAGTGAAGAATGGTAAGATGGTAGGAGAAGCTGGGGCTGCAAGTTCTAGGTTACTGATCATTCTGTTAATAATACAAAATAGCTAATGCTTATTGCATGCTACTCACTCGGCAGGCATCCTTTGGGGACATTTTGGATAGTAATTGAAATGCTCATGCTGTTCAATCTTACACATGGCCCCCACTGAGCCTCATCTCCTGATATTCTTACCCTGGTTTAGCCTCCTTCCCACGTCGGATCAGGGCTGACTGTGTGACCAGGAAATCATACGATGGAAGGGACGATATGGGAAGGAATTGCAGCTTCCTCTTTGGTGTCCTGGATCACTATGTGGAAAGCAGCTCCAGGAGGGCGCCATCTTGGAAACGGATCCTCTGGCCCCACGCAAGTCTCCACATTTTGCATTGTGAGCCAACATCTGACTGCACCCTCAGGAGAGATCTTGAGCCGGAAATCCCCAGGGGAACGCCCCTGAATTCCTGACTCATGGAAACTGTGAGAGATGATACGGTGGTTGCTTCATACCACTAAGTTTTGGGGTAATTTGTTGTGCAGTAATAGATAACTAATATTCATTTAATCGTCACAAGAACTCTATGAAGTAGATACTTTAAAAAAATTTTTTTTTAATGTCTATTTATTATTGAGAGACCGAGAGACACAGAGCATGAGCAGGGAACAGGCAGAGAGAGGGGGAGACACAGAATCCGAGGCAGGCTCCAGGCTCCGAGCTGTCAGCACAGAGCCCAACGCGGGGCTCGAACTCACGGACCGCGAGATCATGACCTGAGCCGAAGTCGGTCGCTCAACCAACTGAGCCACCCAGGCGCCCCTGAAGTAGATACTTTAATTGCCCAAAGTGATAGAGCCAGAAGGAGGTGGAGGCAGGATTTTTCCCAGGCACGCCCTTCTCCCCCCAAAACTTGCCTTCTGGATGGTCACCTGATGCTACTTCTGTTGTGGGGGATTAACTGGGGGATGTTGAGCAGACCATAGGGCCAGGCTCCCCAAACTGGCCAATCTGCAGTGTCACCTTATTAAAAATAAAGGCTCCTAAGACCGTTCCCTAAATCCTGGCTCACTTGGTCTAGAACGGGACCTTCATCCAATTTAACACCCGAATATTTCAGGACTCACAAATATTCCCACAACTCTTTAGCGTACAGCTATGGCTCTCCCATTCGGCTAGTTAGGGGACACTAGCTTACACAGCAGTGACCAGAAATTTCAGTGGCTTAACCCACAGAGTTCCATTTCTCCCTCCCATCTCAATCTGACACCGGTTGGGTGGTCCTCTTCCAACTTGAGCTATGTCACCTGGAACACGTGGCTTCCGAAATCACTGCTGCAAGACAAGAGAAAAAGGAGCAATCATGTGACATGTTTAGAAGGGTCAAGCCTGGAAGGAACTTATATCGTGCCCCCCCACCCCCCACATTTGCTGGCTGGAACTGTAAGGGAGACTGGGAAATGGGAAGAGCAAGCGAGTGTCTGCTGAACCGCATAAACCCCCCGGAACGTCCATTGTTCAGCCTTTAATTATGTACTCTTTTGCATGTTGATATGTTCTTCTTCGTTCCTCGGTTAGATTCCTCGGAGGTCAAGAGCAACCTTTAATTTCTACCCTATAGGGTGGAGCACTTGGACGTTACTAAATATCTTCTTGTGCAGAAACTGGTGATACAATAGCTCTAAGGAAGTGAAGAGTGGCGCTGTGACAGAAGGTGTGATAGGTCTGGGTGCAAATTCTGTCGCCAACGCTGCCTTGGCACATTTTCTAAGCCTCGATTACGTCGCCTGTAAAACAGGAATGACGGCTGCCTTACAGAGTGACTGGGGGACCAAATGAAGTAATTTAGAACATAAATTACCTGCCACACTTCATGCAACATTGTGAGATTCAAAAGCTGGGGGTTCTTGTCCTCTAGTCCACTAGGGGCCTTAAGGAGGATGAGCTTCCTGGGGTCTGTGAGCCCCTCGAAATCATATGCAAACATGTATGTGCATAAATACATAGGGACCTTCCCTAACTCACCTTCTCTTTGCTTACAAAAAGCACACTCGATAGCTCTCCGTGTAGTGTTGTTTAAACATTACAGATCGTAAAAGCTAATCTGTGTTAATTGCTTCCTACAAGGCAGGCTCCGCTCTGAGTGCTTTGTGTGCATAACTTGTTTACCCCTCACATGGACCCTGTGCGGTGGCCACTGTCGTCACCGTCCCGTATGTCCCTGCAGGTGAGGGAACTGATTCCCTGAGAAGCGGAGCTGTCAAAGGTCTCACAGCTGCTAAGCAGACGAGTTGGTTTCCACTCAAACCCAGGCAGCTGGACTCCAGGGCGTCAGTGGTTCTGAACGTGTGGTACCGGGGCAGCAGCACCTGGGAACGTGTTGGAAACGCCACTTCTTGGGCCGCCCTCAGACCTACAGAATCAGAACTCTCCAGGTGGTTCTGAGCCGCTTTGAAGTTTGCGACCCCTGGGCTGTGCTCTTACGCAGCTTCCCTCTTCTGCAGTTAGTTCTGGTGCTCAGAGGAGGGCCTGCCGTTTACTAAAGGAACGAATGAACGCCGTCACCCACTCACCTCCTGTTCACTGTCTTCCAGCATCTGGTGTCAGAAGCACCAGGAGGAAACCATGCACCGCAAGTGGAAATGCCCTCCTTGTCCTGTTGGGGCCTCTGCACTCTGAGTTCTCCTCCAACTGGACAACCCAGCCATCGGATCCGCTCACTGGCCAAAATTGGGCCCGTGCTCCACGCTCCCTGCGTGTCAAGGAGGAGGGAGGGCAGAGAGTGGCTGGCTGTATCCTGAGAAGCTATTTTGTTCCCGGCCAAAAGCCATGCATCTCGAACGACCGTGCGGCGAACAGATTGCAGCCCAGGACTCTCCCGGCCTCCACCCCAGCTGTTCCTGCCTTGGCAAGTGGCCCCTTCTCTGTGCTCCCTGTGCTATCCAGATGGAAGCAGACTCCGCGGGAAAGGCAGCTCCAGGCAGGCAGCTCCCGGGCCAGCTGTGTATTTGGTTAACAAGAGAGCCGGGCAGGCACAGCGCACAGCGCATCCGGAGGGCTCACGAAGGCGGCGCGTGGGCAGCCGCAAAATGCCAGCGTGCCTGAGTCCCAGTCCAGCCGGGGGAGTTTCTCACGTTGCTTCTGATGTGTGTTAAGTGACGCCAGGGGCGCCTGGCTGGCTCAGTCGGTTGAGCGTCCGACTTCGGCTCAGGTCATGATCTCGCAGTTCACGAGTTCAAGCCCGGCATCAGGCTCTGTGCTGACGGCTTGGAGCCTGGAGCCTGCTTCGGATTCTGTGTCTCCCTCTCTCTCTGCCCCTCCCCTGCTCGCACTCTCTCTCCAACATAAATAAACATTAAAAAAAAAAAAAAAAGATGCCACAATGACAACCACTGTGGCTGAGCGGTTCCTATGGGGTCAGGTGTCCTGCATTACAACAACCGTTTGGTGGGGACACTATTATTATCCCTGTTTCACACGTGAGGAAAATGAGATTCGGAGTGAAGTAACAGACCCAAGCTCTCAAAGTGGGTACGTGGGTACGTAGTAAAGACAGGACTCGGATCCGGATGTGTGGATGTCTAACCACTGCACTAGATTGAGGAAACCACCATGGCCCACTTGAACTTGGGCTTGAGCTGGCCAACAGAGGCTCGTTTCGCTACGACCCGCTTCTCCAGTCTTCTCGGAGCATCTCTTAAAGGTCACTAACGTTCACAACCATTTACTGAGCAGGTCCTGTTTTCCTTTAGAATCGTGACATCTTGTCTCCCATAAATATACAGATCATGAGAGCAAGGATTTCTTTTCTTTTTTCTTTTTTTTTTTTATTCGTACTGGATTTCCAGCAGCTAGAACTGTACCTGATACACAGTAGGTGCACAATAAATATTTGTTAAATGAATGAACGGCCCTGACCTCCAGATTTTGACCTGTTGAAGCCACAGGGAAGATGTAGTTTTCTATTTGCATTATTTGAAAAAAATCCATTACCACAGGGGTAGGGCTGGATCTAATAATGATAAATGCTTTTGAATTGGGGGTGATCAATGAACTACGAGACAAAGTTAAGTGTGTGGTGTGCCTGTCGATTCTCCTGAGCTCATTCTAACTGCACTGAGACTGGACAGGCAGCAGATTTTAGACACGGGACGCATCACTTGGATCAATGGTCCCAGAACATTCCTCCTCTGGCTTTTGTAGTCCTTGGAGGTATGTTGCTCTTTGATGTTCTGGTCTTGGAGAGTGACTTCCAGGAGGTGGGAAGGCGTTGTGACCAAACAGGCTCTTAGTAGTGGTATCACTTTGAGACAGGCCATATTTACTAAGTCCCAGTCCCCTCCTCTGTAAAATTGGGAGTAATAACAGAACTCACCTCACATAGCTATTTTTATCATGACCACCACCTTCGTCAATCATCCCATCCACGCTTTGGGTCTCTAGGGAGCTCCCCCTGTCCAACCCTGGCCTGTCAGGCCGCTGGTTTCACCAGGGATGGACAGAGAGGGCATGAGCTTTTCCAAAGACAATGGAAGCAGAGGTCACAGCAATGCAGCCGTGAGACGAACAATGCAGCAACCTCTAGAAGCTAGAAAAGGCCAGGAAGAGACTGTCCTCTGGAGCCATGAGCAGAAATGCGGTCCTCTCAACACCTTGACTTTAGCCTGGTTAAGACCACTTCAGTAAGACTAAGACTCTGATCTCCAGATCTGTGAGATAAGCCACTAAGCCCATCAGCCTCTGCTTTCACTGTATCCCTTTCTGAAATCAGGACTTCAGCTTCTATTTTATTCCATAGAAATCAAAACCCACTTTGCTATATTCATTAGTTCTAGCCTGGAGAAAATACGATGTTCCAATAATGCACTCTAAGGCCTGTCCCTCGGGTGTTTCTGGCCCTGTGCTAGTCTGTGTAAACATGTTCATGCTCCAATCCATCCACCACTCTTCCCTTGTTCCCCTCCAGGCTGCGCAGAATTACATTTTCAAGAACCTCCTTGCAAATGTCTTCCAGCTAATTTTGGCCAGTGGGCAGCACCGACAGGTGGGGAAAAGGGGAAAAGCCACAGTTCCCTTTCTCACTCTGCCCCAGGGGGCATCTCCAGCTGTGGCTGCAACTCCTCTTGGGTCCAGTTCTTGATGGAGAGTCCTTCCTTCTGTGGTTCCAGGTCCCACTGGGCATCGTCCACCATGACTTTGTCTCCTGCCAGTTGGTTCCTGATATCGGGCCCCTCCCTTGTTCGTTTCTAGCCTGGGAGTGAACTGACTTCCTAGTAGTTGCTAATCTCTGGGTTGTTTGGCTTCTCAGCTCTACCATCACCCATATAACCAGTTCCCTGTGCTAACTGCCCTTTGTTTGAAATCCCCAGAGTGGCTAATTTCCCGACTTCCCTATTTCTACAAAGGCACCGAAGACAGTCCTAGGTTCTCTGGTTTCCAATCGGTCTACAGGCTCTGAGGGTGTGGATTCTGTCTTCTGGGACTATGACCCCGTGCTGGGCTAAGCCACCTCCATGTGGTTTCGGTCATGGTTTAAAAGAAGGGAAAGCAAGTATGGCAGCCATGTCTTGTTCTCCATTTTTCATTCTCCCCTACATAGTAGTAGAATCCCAGACCTTTAGCTGCGTTCTTCACATGGCTGCCCAGAGGAAGACGACCCTCCCCAAACTCTTTCACAGCTGGGTATGTCCCTACAATTAAGCTCTGCTCAAGAGAATGTGAACAGAAGTGGTGTGTCCTCTGGGTCATACCCTCCTTTCCTCCTCTTCCTGCCCCCCGTGGGCCGGGAAGTGGATATGGTGGCAAATTGCCTTCAGCCACGTGGATGAGGGCAACACACAGGGATGGCAGAGCCACGAGACAGAAAACATCTAGTCCCTGAAATCGTGGAGTCTTCGTTAACAGCCCCGGATGCCTTATGTTTGGACTGTCACACAGGGAGAAATAAACATCCATCTTGTTTGAGCAAGTGGTATTTTGGTCTCAGTCAAGCAGTCAAGCCTCCACCCTCATCACCACCGCAAAATCAAGAGGGTTGGCATTTGCACGTAGCCAGCCATGCACGTTTACGCTCTTGTGGCGCTCCCCGTCCTGGACTACGCCTGGCGGGCTATGCAGTGTCCTGTCCGTCTCCTCCCTTCAACTGTGGTCCCACGGGAACAGGAGTTTTCTTGCTCCATGACGTCACATAACCTCCTGGCACTGACAGCACACTGCAGGCCTCTACTGTGTGTTTGTGGAAGGAATGATTGAATGCGAGCCCCAAGATATGCTTGCCATTTGTTTCTGCATCCAGAGCATTCAAGATCCCTTGACCCATTGCTTTGGGCTCTCATACGTCCATTAGTCACACTAGACTCACAGAATCCTAATGCCACGAGAGATACTTATTTGGCATTCTTACTTTACCCAGTTGGTAGTTAAATTCCGAAAGGCCACATGGCAAGCTAGGTGTTGAGGTAGGATTTGAACTGGGGTCCACCGACTTGTTCTACTGCTCTGGACCCATTGCCTACATGTGGCCTTTCCAGTGGAATCTCTTCTGTTCTCCCCCTGCTTCCAGCTCTGGGAGCTCCCTGCGCCTTCTTGCACCTCCCTCTGACGGTTTGGGCTTGAAGTATCAGGGAGCAGAGCATGCTGGGAACTCTCCTGCACCTCCCTCTGACGGTTTGGGCTTGAAGTATCAGGGAGCACAGCATGCTGGGAACTCTCCTGCACCTCCCTCTGACGGTTTGGGCTTGAAGTATCAGGGAGCAGAGCATGCTGGGAACTCTCCTGCACCTCCCTCTGATGGTTTGGGCTTGAAGTATCAGGGAGCAGAGCATGCTGGGAACTCAGCAGATTAATATGCTTTACTTAGGTCCCATGGGACAGTTTCTGGGCTAGGCTCCTGTACCGTAGCACCCCCAGCCTAGGAGCTGGGTATTTAGCTCTGGTGCCTGTGAGGTGGGGGTTAGGTTTAGGGTGACGCTCCCTCTCTTCCCTTCCTGAATTCTGGCCTGTATTGTATCGGTACAAAGAACTGAGTGCAGGGGGCTCAAAAATCAGCTTTGAGAGTGTGCAGCCCGGACCTGAGGCCAAAACGAGACTTTCTACCACTTCGACCTGCTATCCCTCGGCAAAATATTCCATCTGGTCCAAGCTGAAGGAGCTGGCGCAGGGGAGCAAACGCTGGCTCAGGCTTCTAGAACTGACCCTTGCACAGTCTGCTTTCCACCTGAAGATGGGGAAGGCAGGGCATGCTCCCTGTACCTGCTCCACATGGTTCCCTGGTGGCCGGGTCTCCTGAACTCACCCATGAGGTAAGACAGTCCTCCTCCGGTGGGGAAGAACCAGTGAAGGGGGTGGGGAGAGAGCAGATTCGTCTTTCAATGGGCCACTAGGGGGTGCAGGGATCCAGGAGGCACAAATGATCAGGGAGACACCAGGTCAGTCTCTGGAAGACCGAAGCCTTGGGAATGCATGGGTGGGAAGTGAACTTGGACCGAGACCATCAGGTTCAAATCCTACCTCCCACCATCGCTTGTGAGCTGTGTCCAATATTTAATCTTTCTGCCTCACGGGATTCTCATCTGTGACATGAAGATGATGAGAGAGCCTATCTCAGGTAGTTGCAGAGCAGATTAAATGAGATCACGCCTTCGGAGCACTCAGCCCAGGGCCTGGAACATCGCAAGTGCTGGCTACGTGTTCCTTTCCTGCTGCACCGGGATGGCTGAGGAGGGGAGAGTCAGAGACTTGGGTTAGGAGTAGAGTCCACTGTACCAGTGTTAGCAGGGGCCACAGTGCGGTCGTGAGCCGCGGGCTGCAAACCAAGAACGTCCCCCCGAGCCCCTCCTTCTACCCTGTCCCTGGAGCTGCGTGAGAGCAGACAACCCTGGTCCTGGGGACCTTTCTCTCGGGGCGGCGGGGTTGGGGAGGAGATGCACAGAACTCACCTGGCACAGGTCCGCCAGCGACCTGCCAACAGCCGTCCCCTCCCTCCTTGCTCAGACAGATGATCCTGTCAGGAGGGGCAGCGGCCTGCTTCATCACCCTAATTGCCGTGTGGTTTGCGTTCATCAAGGGAACAGCAGGGATTCCAAATTAAATTCCAACATGCAATTTATTCAAGATGTAAGGCCCATTGAGAGACTCTGCAGAAGGCCCCGCCCTCCCTTTTGGAGGCAGAAGTTTCCTGCTGCCCGTGCTGCCACAGCCCATGCATGTCTCCTGGGCCCCAGGCTCCCTGGAATGAGGATTCTCCCCGGCGGCCAGCTGCCTTCCCATTTTACAGACGGGGTTGCTGAGGCACAGAGGAGGGTCTCGCACGTGGAAATCGCCCTGGGCACGCGGAGGCCAGCACCCGCATGGGGCTCGTCTGTCTTTGGGAATTGTTGTGCATGACAAAGTGTCTCTCTGGCACACCCTCTGGCTCATTGACAAATGAGCCAATCCTGAGCCCTGGCGAGGGCCGGGGGGAATCTCATTTGGAAAATCGAATCATCCCATCAGCATCCGTTTGCCTGCAAGAGGCTCCTGAGCAGAGCGCAGCCGGAAGCCCACTCTCGCGGGCTTCATACGGATGGGCCCACCCCTTCCAGGCAGAGTCGGCTGCCAGGGTTTCCCCCACGGCTGCCTATCACCTGTCTCCCCTGAAACGTTTCATGAGTCACACAGACACCAGAGCGGACATGACAAAGTCGACGGGAAAGCACAGAGGTGAGGAAGCCACCGAAATGAGTAGGTACCAGCCAGCGACTGCTCAGCCCCGTGCACGGCTGCACACTGGCTCCGTCCTTGTTCAGTTCTGGGCTGACCGGCAGCGGCCGGGCGCCCAGGCCGGAGAGCCCCCCTCCAGGGCAGCACATGGTCGTGGCCATCAACAGTTCGTGGCCAGAGACTGATCCCTCCCAAGTAAGCTGTGCACTCAGGCGGGAATGAGAGCAAGATGCCAAAACAGACTCTGGGGCTCACGGTTCCCTAGCGTGCAGGGTGTGCTGCAGGGACACCAAAGTGACATGCGCTGAAACCTGGCCCACGTGCGTTCTGGAAGGAAGACTTGCCACAAAGCCAGCCTTGCCTGGCAAAGCTGGGTTTCTCCCGGTTCTTGGATTCAGCCCCCGGACTAACACAGACTTCCTACCATTTAGCAGAACAGTGCCTTCGGGGAATGGATTGATTCTGAAAGCAGTAATGCAGCGAGCGATCCCTGGGGAAGGAGCATCTAGTTCTGATTGAGAGCCTGGAGGCAGAAAGTGGACATTTCAGTCCAGGCCTGATGCCATTATTTGAAGGAGGCGGGCAGGGACTGTCATGCACCAGTTTCCCCAAGACAGAATGGGGAATGGGAAGGAGACATCACTGCCATAAAGTGACTGGAAGTTTAAAACTTAATGGTTGCAGCCTGGCCTTCGAACTCAAACCTGAAATTGAGGACTTACTAGGTCTAGGGGTTTAGAACAAGCTCTTTATGTCTCTGGCCCTCAGTTTCTCAATCTGGAAAGTGGGCGGAATAATACTATCCATCTCTCGGTCTTCATTTAGAGCAAAGATCCTCACGTCTTTCCCTGAAGGGCCAGACGGCAAATATCGTAAGGCTCTGGGGCCAGATGAACTCTGTTGCAGCTACTCCACTCTGCCGTACAAACAGCAAATGAATGGGCGTAGCTGTGTCCCAATAAAACTTTATTTACACAACAAATGGTGGGCCAGACATGGCCTGTGGGTTACAGCATGCCAACCCCTGACTCAGAGGACAATATGAGCCAATGCAAACGACAGCAAAAGTGCCTGGCACAAAACTGCTGACCCATAAATGTTACTATCATCATGACCATGCTCATGATCATGCTCATCGGCACTATTGCTCTGCATTTGGTCATTTGGATCATCAGGTGCTGCCTAATAAAAACCTCTCCTCTCCCTGCCTTTACCAACTTGTTAAATCAGTTTCCGAAAGGGCACTTAAGCGGATTGATTCAGACTCCCGGGTGCAAATGCATTCAGGACTTTGCCCTGAAGTTGCCTGCTTAATGCGGTTTCCCTAATCTCCAGCATTTAAAAGCAAGGGCAACTTGGATGCCCACTGAAGTCCCACTGATAAGACTTCCCATTTAAAGTTACTATTGCCCTTCACGAGGGATTTCATTCGCAAGATGGCATGGTTTTCCACTGCTGCTTGAGGAAGTACAGACGATTACAGCCGTTTTGTAGACAAGAAACTGAGCTTTGGTTAGGTTGACTTGTGGCAAGTCATGCTGAGGGGTGGGAGCTGGGCTGAAATTTGACCTGGTCGGGTCCGTGGACTCTAAACCCAGTGCTCCTTCCCTGCCATTGCAGCTGCAAATAATACATTTGCTGGTTTAAAGAGAAAAGGAATTCACGGAGTACGTGGCTTAGAGAGTTTTGGGGAGGAACCGAAATCAGGGTTGGGGCTGTGGAGGGGAACAACACCCCAACGATAATGCCGGTGCTTTGTTGCAGAGGCTTCTGGCCCAGGAAACACAGCCTGAGCCAGCGACACTGAGCACTTTTAAGATGTTCGCTCCGGCTGCGGCCTGAAGCCCAACATGCTTCAGTGACCCTCAGAACCGATTCTGTCTGCATGATGCCTCCTTCTCACATTATTCTTTCTTTCTTTTTTTAAATGTTCATTTATTTATTTCCAGAGAAAAAGAGATAGAGAGTGCTAGTGGGGGAGAGGCAGAGAGAGAGGGAGAGAAAGATTCCAGCGCACAGCCTGACTGATGTGGGGCTCAATCCCATGAGGTCATGAGATCATGACCTGAGCTGAAATCAAGAGTTGGACGCTTAACCAACTGAGCCACCCAGGTGCCCCCACATTATTCTCTTTCAAATTTAAGTCTTCAAGCGAAGGTCCTAGTAGCTGAGACTCGGTCACGTGCCTGGGCCCTCGTTCTCAAGGAGCTTGGGAAAATGAGTCACTTCTCCCCTGGGGAAGCAGGGGGCTCGTAGGAAGGGAATTCCCCAAACCCAGGAAGGATGTGCAAAAGATGTGGGCCAACCCTACCTGTGGGTACATACCCCAAAGAAATGAAAGCAGTGACTCAAAGATACGCCTGTACTCCCCTGAACACAGCATTAGCCACCAGAGCCAAAAGGTGGAAACAACTCAAATGCCCGTCGACAGATGAATGATAAACTAACTGTGGTAGATCCATAGAATAGTATCCTAATGAGCCTTAAAATGTTGGAAATCCAGGGGCACCCGGGGCGCTGAATCGGTTGAGCGTCCGACTTCAGCTCAGGTCATGATCTCGTGGTGTGTGAGTTCGAGCCCCACGTCGGGCTCCCAGCTGTCAGCACGGAGCCTGCTTTGGATCCTCTGTCCTCCTCTCTCTCTGCCCCTCCCCCACTTGTGCTTCCCAATAAATAAATCAGTTTTTTTTTTTAACATTTATTTATTTTTGAGACAGAGAGAGACAGAGCATGAACGGGGGAGGGGCAGAGAGAGAGGGAGACACAGAATCGGAAGCAGGCTCCAGGCTCTGCGCCATCAGCCCAGAGCCCGACGCGGGGCTCGAACTCACGGACCGCGAGATCGTGACCTGAGCCGAAGTCGGACGCTCAACCGACTGAGCCACCCAGGCGCCCCAATAAATCAGTATTTTTTAGAAAGTCGGAAATCCTGCCACGTGCTGCCACACGGGTAAACCTTCACTTCAGGACATTATATTGACTGAAATAAACTAGACACAGCAAGATAAATACTGTACAATTCCACATATATGAGGTCCCTAAAATAGTCAAATTCATAGAGAAGAAGGTAAAACGGGGAACGGGTCCTTACAGTTTAATGAATACAGAGTTTCAGTTTGAGGTAACGGAGATTTTCTGGAGACGGACGGTGGTGACGGCCTCACAACAATGTGAACACAATGCCACCGAAGTGTGCGTTTAGAAACGGTTACAGTGGTAAATTACGTAATGTATATTTTACCACCCACACAAGAAGAGGTGCTGGGCTTGGCAAATGTCCCTTGTAAGAACTTAGGCTTTCATTTTCCAGAAGGGAAAACAGAGGCCCAGAAAGTGACAAGACTAATTAGTGGCAAAGCTGGCAATTGTCTGAATCTCCGGCACTTGCTCTTTCCAGAAAGAAACTGCTGGTAGAAATTTGGATGCCGGCTCCTCAGCCCCGCTCCCTCCAGGATCTAACAAGTAGGACACGGGCCAGGCAAGCGATTAAACAAGTGGAGTGGGTTGGATGGGAGACACTAATGAGAAGTGGGGACCGCGTGATCGGGGCCGCCACTCCTCGGCTCTGGCGGGTTCGACATGTGGGAAGAGAGCCCAGTGCTATCATAGCTTATGGTTCTTTCAAAGAAGCCACACTTCCAGATATTTGTGTGCAAGTGCCTGAACCTTAATCACGGGCAACAGATTCAAACAAACAAACAAACAAACAAACAAAAAATAGCCTATAGGCCGATTAAAATATATGTATGGGTTGAATACTGCTCTCGGACTTGTGGTTTGCAAACTCAGGGTTGAGCGCAGAGGCAAGGACCCCAGATAAAAGCAGGATAGAAGTTTTGACAGTAAGTGCAAGCTGCCTGGTAGTTTTTCAAAGTGTAGGCTCCCCCGTAAAGGGGGGATACAGTAAAACATGGCTATTAACTAAAACGCAAACGAGAGCCCCCTGTTACATTCTATTTTGGAAACGTAAACCTTCAGACCTTCGGGGGGTGGACTGGGACCGCAGGTTAAGCTCTGAGGGCTCGTAGCCACCCTCCTTGTTCCAAGGAGCATGAGGAGGCCTGTCATCAAAACTCAGTAAGACAGAGGGTGGGAGAGATGACCGGAAGGAGAGAGAAGGAGGGAGAGAGACGGACAAGGAGGAGGAGAGAGGAAAGGTGGGAGAGAGTAGGTGTTCATTCTCTGTTCAAGGCTGACTCTTCCTTCTGGAACCTCTGAATTCTTGTTCCCACTTTGAGGAATCTGCCCCCTGGCTGACATGGCCCAATTGATATTTTTACCTGACTGACTCTTACCTAGTAAGTTTGCTTCAGTGAGAAGGTGTTAGTGAGCAGGAGAGAGGAAAACCATGGCGGGGAGGGGCCAGAAGCCCCTTTCCAACTTGTTTGTGTGTTTTTGTTTTGTTTCTAACTCATCTGACTTCACAGCCAAACCTGTGGTCAATCTATCAGCCATTGCCCTGAGGGGAGAAGGCATTGCACCTTCCTCCCATCTGCAGGAAGCTGCTCACCCAGTACTCACAACTGTCCCGTTTTGAGTCTCCTTGGTACCCACGGCGGGCAGGAGGAAGTTCTGTTCAGGGTCAAAACAGATCATTAGTAACAGTAACTCCAAAGCAAAGCCTTTTCTATTTCCCAACACAAATTGTCCAAACAGCTTACCAGAAATTATACCAAAATACGATGGAATTACAACCCAGTGTTCAAAACTACAGACTCCAATGATTGGATATACCTAGAAAAATTAAGGGGCAAAAGTGAAATTCCCTTCCCTCATATATTACAAAGAACTTAAGGTCCAGCACTCATTGGACCAATTTGCTACATAATAAGAAATTTCACCGGGGGGACGGAGGATCTGTTCTGGAACTCGATGCATGGCCTGACATCCTGGTCCCCCCAGTGGGCTGAGTGCTTGTTGATTTCATTCTGACCTAAGGCTGGGAATGTTTCCCGGAATCCCCTTCCCTGAACGGGTTCCAGGGCAAATGTGGGGACGATAGGAGATCATGTGAGGTGTGAAAGGCAGAAGTACAGAGGAATCATCATTCTTGGGGGCTTGGGGTGACCAGACACACGGCTTTACAGTCCTTCTGTGAGCTCACTCGTTGCAGGACCATTTTGGAGTTAATGTGAGGCTTCTTGGCCTGCCTTGCAAGATCTGGTTTCTGCACCTGTCCTTGGATGACGCTGGGGTCGTTAGTAAATGTCTGAGGTCCTTCCAGGCCACCGTTCGGCCAGCTCTTCCCACATCAGTGAAACCACTAATTTCCATATTCAATCCCTTATTCCTATAATGCTTGTGGTGGCTCTGACTGATCCCAGCTGATAGGCATTGGGCAAACACAAACATCATCTTCATGAACGAGCCACTTATTAGATTTAAGCCGAGTCAGCAAGTGGGGTCAAAACACTCACATTCAGTCATTTCCTGGCAACTGATTCCAACTGGAGGGATGAGTTATTTAAGTAGTTTATTTTCCACTTAGAAGGAAGCCATCTCCTTCTTTTCGTTCTATAATATCTCTATAACTCCCTTCCCTGTTTGAGCTCGATGTCAATTCCTCATCTCTGAACTGAGGATGCCCTCATTTTCAAACAGGAAATGGTGGTCCTAGGAAGTTTCCAGGCACATCTGCGTGCCTTTTAGCTGATTCACAGACTGATACACTGGAACACACTCCAAGCTGAAGGTCTGGTTCAAGTTCCTTGGCAAAGGAGTCACACATCATGCAGGGGTCACTGAAAGAGCAGGCCCCCTGTGGCCATGCGTTCACATACTATCTCAATCCCTAGGTCCTGTTCTGCACAGTCCTCTGCACGGTCCCGTGCATTATTTCTCATTTCAAGGTTTTTCTTAAATGGGCTCGCCTCTTGGCCCTGGGGTCACATTCGCATTGGCCCAAATTACATTTCTATACCACAATTCTCAAACACACTCCCCGATTCTCCTTCCCAGGTTCCCAAGTACTGCTTTGGCCTAGGAATCTCTCAACTGGGTGGTAACTAGATTTTGGTCGGGAGAGAACTCTGGTATTTTTCTTCCAAGGATCTCAAAACGCCACAGCTGACGTTCCCAAGACGGCAAGACTAAGAATGTAAGTGGATGAGGTCACACTGACGAGGAACAATATGCCACGTATCTGGAGGTGGGTGTTTCAGGTAGTGGGAACCGTAAGAGCAAAGGGCTTGAGCTGGGAGTGTGGCTGGTGGGCTCAAGAGCCAGCAAGGGGGCCGAGGCAGCTGGAACAGAGTGAGAGAGCAGAGAATAGTGGAAAATGAGGTTACATAGGTAATGGCCGCCGAAGGTGCCCGCAAAGCACAGTTTTTATTTTTATTCCAAGTGACTTGAAAGTTATTCAAGCATTTTGATGGAGCCTGCTTCGGATTCTGTGCCTCCCTCTCTCTCTGCCCCTGCCCTGCTCATGCTCTGTTTCTCTCTGTCTCAAAAATAAATAAAAACATTAACAAATTAAAAAAAAAAAAAAGAAAGTTATTCAAGCATTTTGAGGGGCACCTGGGTGGCCTGGTCGGTTAAGCGTCCAACTTCAGGCTCAGGTCATGATCTCGCGGTTCGTGGGTCCGAGCCCCGCGTCGGGCTCTGTACTGACAGCTCGGAGCCTGGAGCCTGCTTCGGATTCTGCGTCTCTCTCTGTCCCTCCTCCACTCATGCTGGCTCTCTCTCAAAATAAACAAACAAACATTAAAAAAAGTTATTCAAGCACTTTGACCCTTAGGCTGAAGGGAGGCAGTCTAAGAAGTCAGATGACAAAAGATACGTGGGGTTGAGAAACTGTCCTAACAGGGGAGCCACATTTGGATCTAACGGAAATTCTCACTAATCCTGGACACTGAATCTGATTAGATTCAGAATCTGGTTGGGTTTCTTCTTTGGGGAAGGGGTGAGTGTATTTTATGGGAAGAAGGAAGTGTACAGACATACCTTTGGTGACCTTTGGCACCAAATTCCACTTCCGGTTCTCCCAGGACACATAGTCAATCTACCTTCCCAGCCTCCTCACGGGTAGGTGTGGTCGTGTGACTGACCAGCAAACTCTGGGCAATGGGGTGTGAGCTGGGGGGGTGTGATTACTTCCACGCCTGGCCCATAAATGCTGCTCACGTGCGCTCCATTTTAGTGAAAAGTCCATAGGATTTCTTCATGTGCCTTTTCCTCTGCTGGCTCGCTGGGATGATTTATCGGGATGAACTTGAAAGCCCAGTAACTGCCTGGTACTGGAATTTAGCATGAATCACCCTTGCGCAGCCCACAGACCCAAACCCAGCCCAAGTGAAGCATCAGTCATGACAAAATAAACAAGCTTCCCCCGATATTGTATCCCAGTCTCCCACGGCCATCCCTTCAAGCCCCCACTGTGACGGGAATCCAGCCCCTCGGCTCCGGCAACACCAGCTGTCCCAGAATGTCCAAGCTGTGGTTCTCCAGATGTGATGCATCCTCGCTCTTAGGGAGGCACATAAAAGGATTAATTTGGAAAGCCCAGTTAACAGCACGTGTAGTGGAGTCCGAGTCTTTGTGGCGCGTAACAAGGGTGGAAAATGGGGATGTTATCTCTGACCCATCAACTTAAAAATCCTGTGCAAGTTGCGGAGTCTTGGGTAGGGTAATTGCACCATTTCTGTACTTCCAGTGGTCTGGGGACAGTTCTGGAGCCCATGAGACCGCTCAGGCTTCTTTAGGGAAGAATCCTTCCTACATGGCTGTATCTGTGTGACCCACTCCAGAAGAACATCTCATAGAAAGCACACCTAACCCAAGCCCAATATACCTGTAGCTTGATGCTGACCTTGCCTCCTACGTTTAGAGAAAGGCTGCTGTGTTCTGAAATTTTCACTGTAAACCCACCTCTGCTCCTATGTTGCCTGAAGCTTGTAGTTACAGGCATTTTCTTACGTGTACTAGAAACTGTGTCAGCCAGTTGTGGGTCCCATTCCTTGGTGAGGTTCACAGTAGACATATTGGTATTTTGTTTACTACCAGCCCCTTCTGTATGGGAATCATCCCTTTCCTGTTTCACATAATTCTGGCAGGGCTATAAACCAAGAGACTGATTTCCACCCACGTTAGTGGCCATACGACCAACCAAGGATAACCAATCATAACTCCACTTACGGGAATTTCTATAGGCTCTAGGAGAAAACAGTATCTCTTCTTCTGAGATTTTGAACTTGGATCATCTAGGACCCTAATTTTCACGTAAAGCCATGATGCCTGCCAATTCTGGGCAAAGCAGGGTTCAGAAGTTGAGAGGGAGAAACTGATTCTTAATTACAGCTGTTGAGTTACCAGATCCAGCCCTGCCTGAAACCAACAGTTCCACACCCTTGGACTTAGTTACATTAACTAACGTATCTTCTAAAATGTAACACAATTAAGCTTGCTCTGAATTGGATTTCTATCACTTGGGGGTTACTGGAGGTGACCCCGTGATCTTACCCAAGTCAGCATATTTTCTCATTGACGTTCTTCCTAAGGTCTCACGGGATGCACTTACCACACCTCCACTGAAGTCATCTGAAGCCCCTTCTATTTTATAGTTTTCCCTTTGAATCTACTGCCCTGCCTCAGGGCGGCAAGCTAAGTAGCGAATACGGACAATACTTCTTGTTCTCGTGGACTTTTCTCTAAAAGACAGACGGTTGTGTCAGCTGATCATGTTAGAGAATCCCTAGAGAGAGTCGTTTTTTGACCAGGACCCCTGCCTTCACCCCGACCTCATTGGGAAAGCCTCTACTCACCTTAATCCCGTATTTTCTTATTCACTGGAAAAGAGCCTACAGGGTCAATTAACACTAATTTCACAGGTCCTTGAATTGTCTGCCTCATAAGTTCTCCTCTTTTTACATTTTTTAAAGATTGGTTCCATTTGGGGGATTCTAACATTCCAGGCCATGAACATACTGTTTCTTTTCTACAGTGCTTTGGACCCATGAGCCCAGCGTGGGAATGTTCTTTTATATCAGGGGTTGGGAAACTCCAGCCCGTGGACCAAAGCCAGCCAGCCACCTATTTTCATAAATCGTTTTCCCAGAACACAGCCATGTCCATTTGCTTATTTGTTGCCTATGGCTGCTCTTGTCATTCCTACAAAGACCATATGGATGCAGAGCCAGAAATATTTAGTGATCTGGCCCTACACACACAAGCTTCCTGATCTTTGCTCTAGATTTTAGTGCTTCTCGATCATTTCTTCATCCTGGCACCCATAAGCAATGGTGCTCGGAGAGATGAAGGAGTTAGTAACTTGGCAAATCTTTGGAGCATACTGCTTGGGAAGGTCTACTCTAGATCACGTGGGGCAGGACATGGCCTGGCGTATATTTGGGATATCACTGTCTGATAGCCTAGTCTTCTTTTTGAGACACCTGGGGGGCCAATATGTGATCTGAAGCTTGGTTCTGTACATTCTGTGTTTAGAAATCCATGTGGATTTCAATCATGGCCAAGGCCAGGGTTACTCCTGTTCCTGGGTGGTGGTGATCTCCTGGACATCCTGACTTCTCATGGAAACTGTCCCTGCAGAATCAATCAATGCAGGGTTCCACAATGAGACTTAGATAAGCACAAAGATGGGGCGCCTGGGTGGCTCAGTCAGGTAAGCGTCTTGACTTCAGCAGTTCGTGGGTTTGAGCCCTGCGTTGGGCTCTGTGCTGACAGCTCAGAGCCTGAAGCCTGCTTTGGGTTCTGTGTCTCCCTCTCTCTCTGTCCCTCCTCCACTTGCACTCTGTCTCCCTCTCTCTCTCTCTCAAAGATAAATAAATGTTAAGAAAAAAATTTTTTAAAAGAGCACAAAGATGTTACCATCACTGGTAGGGCCAGTCTGAGCCATTTGGGGTTCAAAACTAACAACCAGCCTACCTGTGCAAGAACTGTGGTGTGCCCTTGAATATGCGGTCAGCCTCTGTTACAGCTGTCCCAGTCACTTGCCCTTTTCCCTCAAACAGCACCACAGTAATGGCAATTAATGCCCATCTTCTGATGGGCCGATGAGACTAACTGGTGTCCATGACTTCACTTCTGCACCTTAGCCACACGGGCTATGGAATCCATAAACCACATCACATTTTGAGGTCCCATCACTATACTCTTCCTTTTTTCTCATTTTATTATATTTTATTTCTCATTTTATTATATTTATTTCTCATTTATCATTTTTCTCATTTATTATTATAAATTCACTGCAGAAGCCAAAAGAAGTGACCGTGCACTTGTTATATAGCCATGGAGGAGAAACGTGGATTAAGAACCATTCACACCAATAGAAAGAATGAAACTGCAAGTTTATTTAAAAGTATAAAAATTAAGAAACAAAAACAAAAACCCAAACCAAAACGTAACCAAAACACAAAAAGCAACCACACACAAACTTTCCAGTTTGCATCAACTCTGAACATCACACACTATTTATCAACCACTTTGTTGCATGTTTGAAAAAGATGTCAGTTTCAGAGTAGGGGCTGAATCAGGGGGTAAGCTATCAATTACAGTGCCGCTAATTTTAATGCTAAAATAAAAAGAATTCGCTGCTCTCATCTGAGAAAAAAGCACAGAGACGGTTTCCTGGTTGGTGTAGATTTAGGCAATGTATAAAAAAATATTCTGGATGGAAATGAGTTAAAAAATATTGCTGGCCACTTATTTGCCATTTTGAGTAGGGGGAAAAACAGGAAAAACCCCTGTAGCTTTGGTGCCCTATTTATATATTTTTTAAAAAGATTCATTAAAAAAATCAAATCTATAATAAAAATGTCCCTGTGTTTATTTAAAAAAACAACAACATTAATAGGTTTTCTTATCTACTAAGACCATTTGTTTTTCCTAAGATGCCTGGAAGCAGAAAAGCGAGTGAGATTAATTCACTGCACAATTAATTAAAATTAGAATCCTTTCTTCTAAACAACTTCCAAAATACCAGAAAGGAGCGTGGGCCCATCAAAGGGAGAAGAAATAAAGCCATTCTGACTCACAGGAGATGAAATGTTCAGCCAGAGTTCCTACCACACTCTGGATACCATCGTTAAGTTCTTTCTTTATCAGAGTACTTGGAAAATAACTCAAGTGTTATTTAAAAAAATGAAAGACAGAAACGACTAGCCTCCTTTTCTTTAACTTAGAAAGAAAGAAATCACCAAGTCGCTAGCTTTCCTGTAACATATTTTGGATATGGTTAAAAAAAAAACAACCCAAAAAAGTCCACAGAACAGGATCACTAAATGCTACTTCGTCCCCCACTCCTGCAGGCTCCATTTAAATTAGCATCAAAGAGGTTACCGAAAATTTCTTCCGCTGCGGGAAGAAGTCCTGAATGGGTGAGCGCTGCCTGGAGTGGTTCCGCCTGGTTCCAGTTTTGTGCCCCATCAGGGTGGTTTCTTGCCAAATAACGCCTACATTTCTACCCACTGTATCTCCAGGGAGTGGGCCCTGCAGCTAGCTGGGCACAGAGAAAGAGAAACACTAGCAGAAACACAGAGACTCTGAACTGAGGGAGAAAGACACCCCTCCTTCTGCAACCTTCAAGAACTTGATAAATAATAACTCAAAGTGCAACAATGCACGAACGCCAGGCACACAGGTCAGTCTGCAGTGACCCGGTGTCAGGGCTCAGCGGGACAAAGGTGTGATCTCCTTTTTGTATCTTTCTTTGGACCTCACTAAAGGAAAAACAAAAGCAAACAAAGAGACAGCTTTCCTATACACATATAAATAATCCCTTAACTAGAAGGGAAAAAACAAACACACTGTTTCAAATGCATTTCTAAGAGATTAAAAAACAACAAAAAAAGTCCGAATGGCAAATCTTGACTCCAAATTATCTACCGTCCACGTCTTTTAGAGGAGAAACTATGGCAAGTCAGAAGAAGCCTGACCCTGACTCTAACCCTAGCCCTAATCCTAAGTCAGGACGCTGGTATCTGGGCCTTGGGAAGGGGAGTGTGTGCAACACAGGGACCCAGGAGCTCTGGTGGGAGGTCCTGAACATTCTCACGTGTGTCATCAACCACAGTGTCCTCAAGTCCAAACGCACAGGTAAGATGACTTCTGGGTGTTAAGGTGACGTCGGAAGCTAGTGTTGAAAGTTGCATGGATGGGCACAGATGGGCGTGGTTTACAGGGACGGAGGACCAGATCAGATTTTTGGCCAATTCAAGTTGGGGTCCTCAGCCCTTGGCTCCGGGAAGGTCACAGCCAGGAAGGGGACGGTCCAGAAGCCAGAGAAGGGCTGTGGCCCTCAGCAGGCCCAGGCTCTCGGCAGCTTGCATTTGAAGAGCTGGGAACTCGGACGAACTCACGGCAGAGGCCCCCTGCCCGTTCCGGGATGAGGCTGATGACAGACGTTGCAGAGAAAAACCCTCAACACGAGGATTCTTGGGGAAGGTTTTAAAGCCTGAATCTATCAAGTAAATGGTTCAGAGTCACTCGGAGAACCAAAAGGCCACTGGTGATTGCGGAAGGGTGTAACTCATGGCTGTTTCCTCTGGCCGCGGCCTCGGCCGAACCTAGGGCGGCGCGCAGGAGAGTGTGAGGCAGGCTTTGGTGCTCACCTGGATTCTTCCCAGGGCAGCCATCCACGACGGCCTCCTGGAGGATCATCCGACCCAAACCTCCCACGGAGCCATATGGTAGCAGCCACGGGGAACTCGGGCTGGTGTCTCCCACCCTTCTGGACATCCAACACGGCACAGGAGCGCTGCGTTCCCCAGGACTCCTCAAATGCCGCTTTATCCGGCCGCCTGCAAACTTACGTTGCCTTGTCCGCAACATTCCAACAATGACACAATGACGTGGCAAGTGAGCTCACGCTCCTGGGCCCCGCAGGACGAGTGACCTCCCAGAAAAGATGGCACAACACATCGTGTCGCCCGAGAGGCCGGAAAAACACCAGGTCTCCTTCTAAAGAACATCCCTGAAATCTGGGGTGGGGTGGGGGGAGGGGGTAGGAAGGGGACGGAGAGACCGCTGACACCCGAAATCCCTCCTCGAGGCACCCTGAGGAGCTCCCCATGAGCTGAGTTGTTAGGATGGTACCAAGTCAGAGCAGATTAACCCACATGGACTTTGGAAGCGCCAGATTTATACTTCTGCGGTGCCCTGGCTGGGCGCGGAGTCCCTGGGCCCCGCGGCGCTCTCCGGGGGGCCGGGCTGCCCCGGGCCGTGGCCGCTGTCTGCCGCGCTCAGGAGGCTGCTGGCCGCCTGGGAGCTGGCGCTGTTGGCACTCCCGGAGCGCGAGCGGTAAGGGGGCAGGTCCGCTTGGTTCAGAGACTCAGTGTCGGAGGAGTAGGGCGGCGGAGGAAGGTCGTACCACGCGGGTCTGCAAAGAAGAAGGCAGGATGGGGTGGGAGAGGCAGGGGACAGGGGAGGGAGGACGACGTGTCAGGAGCCAAGGCAAGGCGGTCGCCCCACCTTCCCTCCCCCCCCCCCCCCCCGGTCTGTGGGATGCTGATGTGTCCCCCAGGTGGGGCGGCTCTCCGGGCTCTGGGAGGACCCCTGGTCTGCGACAAGACCAAGGGAACGGACAAAGGTCAGTGTGCTCTGGCTGGCTCGTGCTGCATGGGCAGGTGTCCAAGCCACATCCTCTGGGTGGCCCCGGGTCGAGGATGCCAAGCATCCCCTTGCCTTGTCCTGGGCGGCCTGGCGGGAACACTTGGCTCCACCAGCGAGGGGCCCTGCGGTCCAGGACTGAACCTCTGACGGTCCACAGAATTTGGGGTTCTTACTGAAAGTCAAGAACTGGCGATGTGGACTTGGGCGAGAGGGTATCTTCTCAATGGCTCGGTGCTCTGCAGAAGGGGTAATAATGACACCTAGCTTGCAGGGTGGTAACTTAAGGGAAGAGTCTATTTTGCAGTGCTCACTGGGAGTCAGACACCGTGCCCCCCTGCCTTACCTTCATTACCTTATTTAGTGCTCACAAGAGCATTAAGGGCAGGCCATTGTACTGGGGAGGAAACTGAGGCAAGGGGGCATTAAGTGACTTGCAGAGGACCACAAATAACTAGTAAGCAGCAGTTCTGGGATTGAAACCCAGGTGTTCCGACTCCAGATTCTGCAATTTAAACTTTACTCTGCGTTGGAGGGTCCTCTTTATAGAGGTTATGAGGTTATGAGTGGTGAGTGAGGTCCTGGGCTCGGACGCTTATTTGCAACGACGTCCTTAAGCACAGCCCGCTCAAGTGACGGTTATCTTTTATGAGAAGGAGAAACAAAGTTTAAAATCTACGAGAGCTGCCACTGGAGCGGGGAGAGGAGCCCAGTCAGCCCGGGGAACAAGAGCTTGAAAAGGCCTCTCGCCGCACCGGGTAAGTCCTGGGCTCAGAGGAAGAGAGCACTCTTCTTTCTTTGACTCTGAGAGCCAAAGTGAACTTCCCAAATGGGTTCTTGGGGACACCCTGGAGATCACCCAAGAAGGGAGGGGAGGGTGGGGAGGCCTACCACCTGCTTCCATACAGAATTCTGCTTTTTGACTTTCTCTGTTGGGCTTTCTAGTCCAACTCCATTTGAAATGAGGGTCCTGTTGTTTTAAAAAGCCTGAGAGTGCTCTATTCTACTCCTTTCATTTTATAAATGAAGGCAAGCAAGGAACTCATTCATTCATTCATTCATCCGTTCGTTCATTGGTTCAACAGTACGAACCACCTCTAATATGGCCACTGGCGCTGTTCTGGAGTAGCGGGTGAGGCCCCATGGTCTGAACATGTATCGGTGTGGCTGAGTTGGCCAGGATCCTAGGTCTATGTCCTCGGACAAGTAACTTAACATCCCAGAGCCTCCGTGTGCTCGTCTGTAAAACTAAGGCAAATAATGAACCTCCCCCAGTGGCTTGCAGAGAGGAGTAAATGAGATGATACTGTCTTGCCAGGACCCGGTAAAGGCCAGACACTGCTGTCGCGTCTGCTGCTGAGCGCGGGCTCGTGGCAGGCACCCGGAACCCAGGTGTGTGCGCCTGTCCCGCGTTCCCCATGCTGACCTCCCTCCCCCAGGCTCTGCCACCCAGCACGCACCTTTGGTCCAGCAGGGCCTCTGAGTAGGAGGGCGGGGAGCCCACTTCCGACGCGTTCTGCTCGGCCTGGCTGGCCACGTACTGGATGCCGTTGTTGACGTTGTAGGTGACGTTGCAGTGGTGGGGGTGGTCCAGGACCACCAGGCGGGAGAGCAGCACGGGATGCTGCAGCCGGTGCACCGGAAGCGTCATGAGGTTGTTCCTCTTCCGCTGGTGGTGCAGGACCAGGGCCAGCAGGGCCACCACCAGCACGAAGATGACAGAGCTGCCGATGATGGCGTAGGTGATGCTGGGGTAGTACACGAGCTGGTTCTCTGAGGTCACAAACACCTGCCCACTGCCTGGTTCTGCGAAACCCCAGAGGGGAGAAAAGAGGAGGGAGGTTACCAACCTGGCTCACCTTCTGCTTCGGAGTCAGTCCCAGGAAGCGCACGCAAACGTTCAGAGAAACACGATTCGCAACAGCCGGAACGTGGAAACCACCCCATCGTGTCCAGTGACTGGTGAACGGATAAACAAAATGCGGGATGCCCACACGACGGGATACTGTTTGGCCATAAAAAGGACTGATGCTATGTGACACCACGGGTGAACCTCGAAACCATTATGCCAGACGAAAGAAGCCAGACGCACACATGCTGTATCATTCCATTTATAGGTAATGTCCAGGAATGGCAAATTTATAGAGACAGAAAACAGATGAATGGTTGCCCGGGGCTGGAAATCCCCTGGGAATTCGAAGTATCACGTCTACGAGGAACAGGGGTCAGTTTGGCTGGGGTTCCCTCTGTCTGCAGAGTGCTTATTTTACACCAGGCCCTATCTGGAGCTTTCAAGATAGACAGCCAGCACGGCACAGGCCGACATCATGCACCCTGGAGCCAGACTAGGTTCAAGTCCCAGCCTCTGTGCCCTTTGGAACTCATTCGTTCGTTCATTCAACAAATGAATGAACTCACTATGTGCCCCTTGGAAAGTGGCCAACCTCTCTGTGCTGTAATTTTCTCATCTGTAAAATGGGGATAGTAAGAGTGACCAATCCCCTGGGCAATCGGGAGCATGGAATGTGTGAATAATGATCGAGCACTCAGAACAGCTGACACATTGTGCTATGGGGGTGCGTGTTCGAGACATACAGACACATGCTTTATTCCATCTACTTGCCTCACAGCAAGTCCATGAATTAGATGCTGTAACCGCCTTCTTTTTCAGATGAGGAAAGGGAAGCTCAGAGGGGTTGGGTCCCCTAATGAGGTCACAGGGTTAGGAAAAAACAGCGGTGTGTGATCTGAGCCCAGTGATCTGACATCAGAGCCCTGCCCCTAAAGCTCCGTCCCGCGGCCCCCTAACCAGACTCGCTAGGCAATCTGCAAGCACTTCTTCAGAGTCTGCAAGCAACGGTCTGGTACGTGTCCTACCCCCGGCAAGTGGCCCACCCCGCCTTTCCAAGTGTATAACAAGCCATGCTTCACACACTCAGGTGAGGGGCTTTCCGGTCAGCAGAACACATGTGGCAACAAGACAAGGTCCAGGCTGGCCCTAGGAAACCAGAGTGGTGTCTCAAGCTGGGGACTCCTCGTCTCTGCAGAAGAACCACGACTACCACTGTTGTGGCCCAGCTGGAAGAATAGTCTAAATACAGCCCAAGTGAGCAAATCTGGTGACCACCCCCTGTGCGCGTCCAACCTCTGAAGCAGTGAGGTTTTGGTGGGTCCACAGGCGCCAAAACGTAGACGTAAAGTAGCAGCGGGAGCAGCAACCCTAGTGGCCCGGGCCCTGTGTCCTGGAGCTGGGCCAAGCGTTCCCAATCCCTTGTCACTAGATGTACGCCCGTCCTGTTCATCACAGCATCCCCAGTGTGCGGGATGGTGCCGGGCATGGAGCAGGCACTCAATAAATGCCTTCAGCTCAGCGGAAAAAAAAACGTGTATTCACACACCCTGGTAAGGCAGGTGCTATCAGTATTTTATGATTCCTATTTTCCAGACGGCAGAGTGGCTCAGAGGTGACTTAACTTGTCTAAGTCCACGTACGATGCAAGTAGAAGAGTCCAGGCCTAGAACCCAGATACTTCTCCATCAAAAAACCACACGCTGGGTGGGAGGGCTCAGTCGGTTAAGCGTCCGACTTCGGCTCAGGTCATGACCTTGCAGTTTGTGGGTTCGAGCCCCGCGTCGGGCTCTGTGCTGACGGCTCGGAGCCTGGAGCCTGCTTCGGATTCTGTGTCTCCCTCTCTCTCTCAAAAATGAACATTAAAAAAACAAAAAACAAAAAACGAAAGCAACCATGTGCTGGGGAACACACTACCTTCTCTCCTTTCCTGATATAAATGTCTCGATTCCCCCAAACAATCCTAATCTGAGACACACGAAGATTTTCCTCCTCAAGCTCCAGGCTTTATGTTCATTTCTTTCTGGCCACACTCAAACATGAACGAAAAGCTACGATGTTCCTGTAGGTCGCTGTTTCAGTGATTAACTATACAGAAAGATGTGAGTAACATGCTAGACAACACTCAGACGTGTGCTGCAGACAGTTGAGGGAAGGAGGCAGTTTGGGATTTTTCTCGAGTCTATTAGCTGTGACCATCTGGGGTGCTGCTGGAGTACTGTCTGCTCTCAGTTTAGATAACTAAAAGCCGGGTGGGGGCTTCTATGTGTGTATGTTTCAGAATTCAGGCTTGAAAGAAAATATCTTCTTCATTCTGTCATGTCAAGCACAGAGCTGAGGGGTTGAATCCTGGGGCCATCACTTCTAACATTTTTTTTTCTAATGTTTATTTATTTTTGAGAGTGACAGAGAGACAGAACCTGAGCAGGGGAGGGGCAGAGACAGAGAGGGAGACACAGAATCCGAAGCAGGCTCCAGGCTCTGAGATGTCAGCACAGAGCCCGACGTGGGGCTTGAACTCACGAACTGCGAGACGATGACCTGAGCCGAAGTTGGACGCTTAACCGACTGAGCCACCCAGGTGCCCCTCTGGGGACATCACTTCTGGCTGTTGCTGAAGCAACTGACTGCACTTTCATGAGCCCCAGCTGCCTCCATGTTTAAAATGGCGGCAGTCGCAGTGGTGGGAAAAAGAGTAGCCGAATCCTTGGATTACTGGGAAGGTAAAATACAATATATAGGTAAAGTGCCTGGCAAGTGTTTGCCCTCAGTTAATGCCAGTTCTTCTTGCTTTTTTATTGTGTAAAATATGCATGTAACTTATAAAATTTGCCATTCTCACCCTTTTCAAGGGCATCGTTCGCTGGCACTAAGTACATTCACATAGCTGTGCAACTCTCACCACCATCCACCCCCAGAACTTGTCATCATCCCCAAGTGGATAATGCTAACTCTGAGTGTTCACATTCTTTCCATTCTCCTCACCAACTTCTCTGGACCAGAGGCAGAGGCTGGAGAAGCCTCGCTCTGGCAGGGGTGTGTGTGTGTGGGGGGGGGGGGGGCAGTAAGAATGGAAGAGAGGGTAAGAATCGAATGAGCTCCTTTTTAGGGCGATATGTCTCCTAAAACACGAAAGCAGGTGGATTTTCCTCAGGAAAGCAAACGGGTCGAGAGATTTTAAAACACTACCTTGCGTGTAACCACTTGAAGTTTTAAGAACACAAGAGGGAGCGCTTTAAAATGAATGGGAAACGACTGCAGATCTTAGCAGGCTCATTTGTGTCTCCGAAAGCAGGCTCTCTCCAGATCTGCCCACTGTGGCAGGCGAGAAGCAGCAATCACGTTCACTCGAGAAATTATGATGTTACATAACTCAGTGGTGCCCGGTCTCGTTTCTGCTCGGTGTGTAAAATGTCATCTTGTATTAATTCATTAACTAGATTCACTTTTCTTAAGAGCTTAATGAGCCCGCTGGCCAAATTACTAATATCAGAGTTGCCTGGGACCTGAGTTCTAAGTGCATAATCCATGGATAATGAAGTTTCCATTTATTCTGGCTGTCCCTCAAGCCAATGCCCTCTGCTCCGCTGTCAGCTGGAATTCCTGTCCTGCATCCGCTGTTTCCACTACATTAATTGCAGGCAATCTGGTTACTACCCGGAGACCACGGTGCTCTCAAAACCACCAGCAGCTCCCGTCATGCCTGGGGTAGAGCAGGCTGTGTTGTCCCCAGCGCCAGGGGGTGTCTCCGCCGCAGAGTCATCTCAGATTTGTACGGTTATCACCATAGTCTTCCGGCAGAGGGCACTCAGGTGTCCGGAGGAGGAGGGCCCCTTTCTAATTCACGGAGAGGCGCTGTCTGGCCTGAGGGAGGCATGAAAGCAGCCGGCGCTCCTGACTGGGTGTCTCTTTGCTTCTAAACTGTTCCTTCCTCCAGACGCAAATCAGATTTCCCAGGAGACGCAATTTCTCGCCTAGCACACTGGCCAGCGCAAAGTCTGATTTCACATTTTGCTGGCCAGGTCTGGGGAAAACAGGTGTAATTATCCATGCACGGTTGATGGGAGGGTGAACTGGTGCAGCCCAGGTGGAGACAGGGCTCGCAATACACAGCAAAATAAAAACGTACATATTCTTTGGTGCAACCATTCCGCTCTCTAGGGTCTATCTGACAGATACACTCACACAGATGAGAAATGACTTTTTAATGTGAGTGTTCACAGATGCATCATTTGTAATAGCACACACATCGGAAATGATCTAAATGTCTATCAATTGTGGCCGGGCTAAATGAACCATTAGCTGTGATATCCATACAATACGACACCTCTCGAAAAGATCAGGGCAGCTCTACATACACTGATATGGAACCATCTGAAAGATATCTTGATACGTGAAAAGAGGCAAAGTTCAATAAAGAATGCATGGAGGGGCTCCTGGGTGGCTCAGTCGGTTAAGGGGCCGACTTCAGCTCAGGTCACGATCTCGCAGTTCGTGGGTTCGAGCCCCTCGTCGGACTCTGTGCCGACAGCTCAGAGCCTGGAGCCTGCTTCGGATTCTGCGTCTCCCTCTCTTTCTGCCCCTCCCCTGCTCACACTCTGTCTCTAAAATAAATACACATTTTAAAAAATGCATGGGACATTTTTTTTTTTTAAATTTTCATTCTTGAGAGAGAGAAAGAGAGAGAGACAGAGACAGAGAGTGAGCGGAGAAGGGGCCGAGAGAGAAGGGAGACACAGAATCCGAAGCAGGCTCCAGGCTCTGAGCTGTCAGTACAGAGCCTGATGTGGGGCTCGAACTCACGGACCGTGAGATCATGACCTGAGCCGAAGTCGGATGTTCAACCGACTGAGCCACCCAGGAGCAAGACTGTGTGGAACGTTTCTAGGACACATAGAATTGGTAACACTGGGAGCTCCCAGCATGGAGGGCAGAGGTGAGAGAGATTTGTTCACCCCTTTTTTTCTCTTAGTATTGTATTATCCGTTCTAAAACCATGCCTACCGTCAACCAACTTTGTCACTGCCTACGCTGACTGTACGTCTTGGTTTCCCTTCCTTCTCTCCCTGTAACGTACGGACCCCTCGGGGTTCATGCCTCACCATTGTTCCCTCACTTAAGACCCCTGACTGGCTCACCACGCCCTGAGAATGGCATCCAAGCCTGACCCCCGGAGTCCAGAGTCCCTGTTGGAATGTTCACTGCCCTGTTCAAGCCGACTCCTTATCACTCCCCTGAAAAATCAACTCCTGTGTGCCTTTTATAAAAAAAAATTATTTTTAAAGTATACTTTCCTCCAGATTATATATTTTAAAAAGTCAGGTTGATCGAAGTATATATAATTTACACACACTCAGATGCACCCTTTCAAAACGTGCAGTTAGAGTTGAACAAAGTGAAACAGCTGCATAACCACGACCACAAACAAGATACAGAACCTTTCCATCCCTCCAGTTCTCTGTGCTCCTCTGTTGTCAATTCACCGCCCCTGGAAAACACTCATCTGTGTTCTGTCCAAAGACATTCACTTTTTCCAGAAAGTCATGTAACTGGAATTATACAGTACATAGCCCGCTGTATCTGGCTCCCTTCACTTGGCATGATGCTTCTGAGATTCATCCATATTCCTGGGTATTAGTACTTCCCTCTTTGAAAATGCGGAGTTGGGGTGCCTGGGTGGCTCAGTCAGTTAAATGTCCGACTTCAGCTCAGGTCACGATCTCGCCGTTCCTGAGATCGAGCCCCGCGTCGGGCTCTGTGCTGACAGCTCAGACCCTGGAGCCTGTTTCAGATTTTGTCTGAGATTTTCTCTCAAAAATAAATACACATTGGGGCGCCTGGGTGGCGCAGTCGGTTGAGCGTCCGACTTCAGCCAGGTCACGATCTCGCGGTGCGTGAGTTCGAGCCCCGCGTCGGGCTCTGGGCTGACGGCTCAGAGCCTGGAGCCTGTTTCCGATTCTGTGTCTCCCTCTCTCTCTGCCCCTCCCCCGTTCATGCTCTGTCTCTCTCTGTCCCAAAAATAAATAAAAACGTTGAAAAAAAAATAAAAAAAAATAAAAAAAAAATAAATACACATTAAAAAATTTTTTTAAATGCAAGTAGCATTCTGTTGTACGCAGGGATCACAATTTGTGTTGAGAGCGGCAACTGGGTGGTTTCCGGTTTCTGGAATGCAGGTCTTTGTGCTGACAAATATTTTCGTATTTCTTGGGTTTATACCTGAGGGGTAAGGCTGCTGGGTCCTACGGGGAGTGTAGGCTTCTTAGAAGAAACTCTCACACTGTTTCCTCGGGGCGGCTGCAGCATTTTCCCTTCCCCCAGCCACTCTGCATCCTCACCAGGACTTAATGTGGCTAGTCTTGAATTGTAGCCATTCCGATAGGCGTGTAGTTATAGCTCACGGAGGTTTTAGGTTGCATTTCCCAGGGACTAATGACGCCGCTGAGCCTCTGTTCCCGTGCTGATTCACCACATGCAGATCTTCTTTGCTGAAGTGTCTATTTACATCTCTTGCCCATTTTAAAATTTGGTCGTTTGGCTACTTGGTGAGGAGTAAGAATCCTTTGTCCGTTTTGGGACACAATCCCTTTTCCAGAAATGTGTTTTGCAAATATTTTCTCCCCCATCTGTGGCTTGTCTCTTCCTTTACAGTGCCTTTTTGAAGAGAAAGTGTTTAAAATTTGTCTTATGAAGTCTACTGTATTAATTATTTCTCTTATGTTTCCTGCTTTTTGTGTGCTCTCCAAGAAATCTTTGCCTGGAAGAAATTTTACAGCTTTAGCTCCCACATTTACATCTCTGATCCACTGCAACTTAATTTTTGTTTATGGTTCAATGTTCTTTTCCCCCCCTCCCTCTGGATATTCAGTTGTTCCAGAACCATTTGTTGAAAGCCTACCCTTTCCGACTGAATTACATTGGCACCTTTGTTGCAAGTCAATTGACCATACAAGCCTAGGTCTCCTTCTAGATTCTCTATTCTGTTTGACTGAACCATATACCAATCTTTATGCCACTAAGTATTTTGATAACTGGAGCTTTATAGTAAGTCTCAAAATCAGGTAGGGTGCGTCCCTTTTGCTTTTTTTTTTTTTTCTTCTAAACTGAGCTTTATTTCTGATTATAAAAATCCATTAAAATTAAAAGCAAAATAGAAATGTTCACACACACACCCCACCCCCGAAACCTACTAGGACAAAACAGTTGAAGAGTTTGGTGTAAACCAGGGCTTGGCAAACTTTTTCTGTCAAGGGCTGGACAGTAGTATTTCATGCTTTGTGGGTCATATAGTTTCAGTCACCACTACTCTACTGGTGTAGCACAAAAGCGGCTGAGGATACACTGGTGAATGAGGACGGTTGTGTCCCAATCACATTTTATTTACATAAACAGGCAGCAGCTCGGACTTCACTCACTGGCTGTTAGTTTCTTTTTCTTTCTTTCCTTTTTTTTTTTTTTTAATGTTTATTTATTTCTGAGACAGGGAGAGACAGTGCATGAGTGGGGCAGGGGCAGAGAGAGAGGGAGGCACAGAATCTGTAGCAGGCTCCAGGCACAGGGCCCGACGCGGGGCTCGAACCCACGGACCGCGAGATCATGACCTGAGCCGAAGTCGGTCACTCAACCCACTGAGCCACCCAGGCGCCCCTGGCTGTTAGTTTCTTGACCCACAGTGTAAATCCTTCAGAACTTCTCTGTGGATGCCCACACACACTTTCGTTCCTGCTGTCCAGATATTTCTGCATGTGGGCATCTCTCCTCACCCACCCACACCTTTGTTAAAGAGTAGCTGTGAAGTATCCCACTATATACACGCGTCACAACTTACTTAACACTCTGCTGATGAGATGTACATTTAGGCTGCCTTTTTTTTTTTTTTCTATTACCAAAGATGCAACAACAACATTCAGGTAGACGGAGCAGACCGTGAGAGCTGCGAGGGTGGGCCCAGGCTTGCTTCTGTCCCCCATGCTACAGTTGGTGCCCAACACAGTGTTGAGTAAGTTAGAGACCCTATAAGGGTCTCTGTAGATATAATTAAGGTAAAGCTCCCAAGATGAGATCATCCCGAATTAGAAGGGCTCTCAATCCCATGATGAGTGTCCTTATAAGCAGAGAAAAGGAGACGACACAAAACAAGACGAGGGAGAAGGCCATGGAAAGATGGAGGCAGAGACTGAAGTCACTGTTGCCCCAGCCGAGGACAGACTGGAATTGCAGCAGCCACCAGAAGCCAGGAGAGAGGCGTGGACAGACTCCCCTCAGAGCCTCCACAAAGAGCCAACACTGCCAATCCTTTAACCCCAGGCCCCTGGCCTCCAGAACAGCGAGAGAACGCATTTCTGTTGTTTTAAGCCATCCAGTCTGTGGGGGTCTGTTACGGTGAACACAGGAAACAAATATGCCATCCTATGAAGCAGGCCATTTTACAGATGAGGAAATGGGAACACAGGGATGTCAAGGAACGTGCCCACTGGTCCAAAGCTTCAGTTATCATTCACGACTACCATTACAGCTTCCCAGCAGAGAAACCGGGAAGAGCCCAGGCGTCTGGGTCCGGAACCCCTGCTCTTCACCCATGACTCCTTTTCATTTTTCACACGCTCTCAAGAGGCAGTCCTGGTGGCCCAGGGACAGGCTCTCTCCTGGGAGTCCTCCTCAAGGCCACGCAATCTTGTAAAGAAGTAGGTACTCCCCGAGTACTTTTTCCTATCTGGAAACTAACGTTGGAACACGATCATTCACCATCTCATTTACAGAGAGACTCAAACACTGAATAAGAAGACGAGGGGAACCCTGAAGCTGAGTGAAGCCTGGGCTTGCCAATCTTCAAGAGGGGAAAACTGAAGCCCAGAGGGGTTAAGTAACGTACTGAGGGTCACACAGCAAACAGCTGGCACAACTAGCACTTGCACTCAGGAGCCTGAGGCCCAAATCCATCACATTTCGCCTGCCCGTTTGCCACCCCACCACAGTGCTCCAGCAGTGGGGTTGTCTTCCTTCTCCAAGAGCTCCCATGTAGACTGCAACCTACACTCTGGTCAACATATTCTGGAGAGTCTTCCAGAGTAAGTGAGATGGCGAGAGACAGTCCGTGAAAACGGGGACCTTGGTCAAACAGGTGTGAGGAAAAGTGGATCGAACAAATCCAACTAGTCTCTTGGCAGCTGTTCAGAGCGCAGGCTCTGGAACCCAAGTGTTTAGATTCAATTCTCAGCTCTGTCACTTCTTTTTTTTTTAAATTTTTTTTTTTTTCAACGTTTATTTATTTTGGGGACAGAGAGAGACAGAGCATGAACGGGGGAGGGGCAGAGAGAGAGGGAGACACAGGATCGGAAGCAGGCTCCAGGCTCTGAGCCATCAGCCCAGAGCCCGACGCGGGGCTCGAACTCACGGACCGCGAGATCGTGACCTGGCTGAAGTCGGACGCTTAACCGACTGCGCCACCCAGGCGCCCCTCAGCTCTGTCACTTCTGAGCTGTGCGACCTAGGTCAAGTTACTTCTCCTCTCTGCACCTCAAAACCCTCATCTGTGAAACAGGGTCATAGCAGAATCCACCTCGTAGGGTTGACTAGGGACACAAAGAGAAAATACATTTAAAAAGTTTAAAACAGTATCTGGCACACAGTAAGTACTCAGCAAACCCTAGTTATTATTGGTCGTTATAGTACAGGACTTCTCAGAGGCTTTCTTATTAGGCAAACGTTCACCGCGATGCTCCACAAGAGGCTGTGACCACTTCTTCAGCCTCGGTGCTACCTGGGATGGACAGAACACTCATTGTATTCCAAAACAGCACATTCCCAACATTCTGGAAGTTGTCTCTTCACAAATCAGATAGGGGCATCCCTGGCCCTGTTGCCGGGCGGGGGTAAGTTCTGTGGCTGCAGCTGCCAACTTAACAGGTGAAAGCTGAGAAGCAAACGCCTACGCCCCCCCCCTGCCCCCGGTCCCTCTTCCTGCAGCAGTGGCCGCCACCTCCAGGCCGCAGCTGGTTGGGGCCCAGCAGCACAATCACCGACTGACGCCGGCCGAGCACCAGGAGCCTCGACTGTGCAGCTGCTGCTGAGCGTGAAATGCGAGCTTCAGCTCGCTGGTGCTACGCCTGCCCGTGAGGCCTTATCACCCAGGGAACTGCTGAGTGTGCGCCCTTGGAGCTTCCGAATGCAGACAACTTTCTGAATAATTTAGGGGAAATGGCTGCTAACGGAAGCATTACAAGAGGGGCTCCCAAGAAGGAGCTTTATTGACCATGAACGAGTTCACCACTTCCGGAGATTTCCGAAGATCCTAACAACTTGGGCCCCCACACCCCAGGGGGAAGGGAGACCTGTTTTGCATACACTGGGGGGCTGATGCTCCCATCCCAGCGTCCCAGCCGGCAGGACAAGGACTCCTCAAAGGGGAGCACAAGACACAGCTGATCCTCACAAGCACAGAGCAGCCCCTGGCAGGTCCTCGTCCTGGTCCTAGTCTCACACCTTCCACCACGGCCACCCCTGTCCCAGCCACAGGCATCCCTGCCCCACCCCCACTTACCCTCTAGCCTTTTCCCCCTTAGCTGCACAGCGGTCCTTCTGGAAGCTAAATGCCTTTGTTCATGTGAATCCTCTGCTCAATACCTTCCAGCAGCTTCCCACATACTCAGTACAAAGTCCGAATCTTCCCCATGGCCTCCACTCTTGCCCCTTCCCAGCTTCTATGCTACAGACTCGGTGGCCTCCTTTCTGTGGTTTCAGAACACACCAAGCACGCACCTGCCCCAGGGCCTTTGCCCTTGCTATGCCCTCTGCTCTGTATGCCGCTCCCTGGGCATCTGCATCTCTCACACCGTATCCCACCCAAGTCTCTGCTCCTAGGTCAGTGTCAGTGGGAGGACTTTCCGAGCCACCACTAAGCCTCTCCATCCAGCCCCTCCCCTGGCCTTATCTGTCTTCACAGCACTTGTCACCACGTGTCACCGTCCGCTATATTGTGTATGGAATTATCTCTTTCCTACTCAAATGTAACTGTGGGTGGGCAGAGCTATATTCTGCTTAGTCACTGCTGTATCCCCAGTGCCCTAGATGGTGCTCCGTGAAAATATGTTGCTGGAAGTGGGCAGAGGGTCTCTAACTCTGGGGCTCTGTAGGTGTCCGTCTCAGGGCGTTGTCCTGCCAGCAACACCTGCGACCTTTCACGTGAGACTAAGCGCCTCACATGCCAAGTGCTCCATGACTGTGAGCTCGGTTAACCTCACAGGTGAGAAAAGTTAGTCTCAGAGAAGTCAGGTCATCAGCCCCGGGTCACACAGCCAGAAAGCGATAGAGCTGGGACTTGAGCCCTCGTCTGCCTGGCCACCATCCAGAGACTCACGAGGTATGAGGACAGGTCCCACTCAGGTCTCTTGAGCTGATCTGCTCAGGGAATGTGGAACCACGCCTGCAGCTGAAATAGTCGTATTGTTATTTGACGGGCAGCTGGCAGAGCTCAGGATGGTAGAGAACTGTGCAGGTGTTGAGTACAAAAGCACTGTCCCGTTCTTCTAGAACCTTCCCTTCCACAAATTAGATGGGGGCCACTTAACCCTCTCCCGGAGTCATCTACAGACCCGCCGCCTCTCAGGGCTGGGAGTGTGGAGACAGAGCATGTGGGTTTCTCTCCGAAGTGGCCGAGACGGAGCCCAGACCCAGTCAGGCCAGGCCCAGCCCGTGCAGACCTGCAGACCTGAGCGGGCTCTGCTCCCCTGCTCACAACCCTGCCTGAACTTCCGACGTCCCAAGGGCAAAGTCCCGGCTCCGCACTGGGAGAGTGGGTTCCCCCCTCCTCTCACTGCTTGCATCCCTACCTGCCCTCCTAGGTGCTGGCCGGCCCAGCCTCGAACAGGGTGCTCACTTCTTCAGACACACCCACAGCTTTCCTGCCTGTGCCTACTGCCTGTCCAAGTGGGTCCCACAGCCTCCCGGTTTAAAAAGGGAAACTGGGGCGGTGGGCGCAGGGGTGGGGGCGCCCGGGTGGCTCGGTCGGTTAAGCGTCCGACTCCGGCTCAGGTCCTGATCTCACAGTTCGTGAGTTCGAGCCCCCCTTCGGACTCCGTGCTGACAGAGCAGAGCCTGGAGCCTGCTTCGGATTCTGTGTCTCCCTCTCTTTCTGCCCCTCCCTTGCTCTTGCTGTGTCTCTGTCTCTCAAAAATGAATAAATGGTAAAAAAAAAAATAAATAAATAAATAAAATAAAAAATAAAAAGGGAGGCTGGAAGAGTTTAATGACGGGACAGCAGAAGGCTCTCCCAGCCTCAGGCCTGGGTGGCTCCTAGGACCTAGGAGAGCTGACAGGAAGCTGGGGGGACAGATAGGCTGAATTTTTCTCTTTCCACCCCCTCTACCTTCTGCTAGTGCTTCCCACTGGCCACAGCCACCAGAAGCCAGAGGGTAGGAAGGCCCTGCTGATGCAGCCTGGGGAAGGGGGACCGTGTGTGCGGCGAGGAGAAGCGGGGGGATGGGCCGCAGGGGGTGCGGCAAGAGCACCCAGAGCAGGGACCCCAGCTTCTCTCCTGCAACCTCACCCCCTTTCCCCATCGCAGCCTAGCAAATTCTACCTTATTCCTGGCCTTCGCTCAAATGCCACCGCTTTCATGAAGAAAGCTGTCCCCTCTGTTGGGATGACCTGGGTCCTTCCCTCTGCCGGGCCCGCTCATGGCATCTCGCCGTATGCCGCGTGTGACATCAGGCTGGCGGCGAGGTGGCTGAGGCGGTACGGGAACGGCCCGCGGCCCCTCTGGCTCAGTGGGAGCCCTGGACACCTGTGCTCACGACCCCACTCGGGCAAGCGCCTTCCCTCGGAGCTGGCGCCCGTGCCCGCTCCCCCTTGGTGTGGAAATCAAGGAAGCCCAAGCAAGGGAGAAAAGCGAAGGCTATTTATTCAGAGTTTGCTGTAGCAAGGGAGTCAGCCGCGATCGCTTGCAATCGGGCAGAGACTCAAAGGTGGGCAGCGGAGTGGGAAGAAGGGCAGGCTTGAGGTGTGCCCTGTGGGGGCGGCTGGTGTGGGGAGCTAGAGACGGGGCATCCTGATCCCGTGAGATTCGTGAGGGCTGCATATCTGGCTTCCGCTGGTTGGCCCCAAGCTGGAAACCGGGACAAAGCGTAGGGGAGCTGTCGGTTGTCAGTGAAGTGTTGGAGGTTTGGGGCCCATTGTTACCAGGGTTATTGTTTGACTTCCTGGCTGGTTACTGCAGTTAATGAGTTGGTGTCCTGGGCTGGTTGCTGGAGGCTGTGGGTCACAGTTCTGCTTTTTTTCTTTCTTTTTTTTTTAATGTTTATTTTTGAGAGAGAGAGAGAGAGAGAGAGAACAGGGGAAGGGCGGGATGGGGGTGGACAGAGGATCCAAAACAGCACAGAGCCCGATGCCAGGCTCAAACTCAAGAACCGCCAAGATCATGACCTGAGCCAAAGTCGGATGCTTAACGGACTGAGCCACCCCGGTGTCCCTCAGAGTTCTGCTTTTACACATGGTCTAGCCGCTGTAGGTCCGTATATTTAGCCTTTCACCAACTGTGCAACCCTCATCCCTGAGTCTGGCCCAAATCCCACCTAGGCTTGAGTCTCTGTGACACTCTGGGCAAGCCTCATGCTCGGTTCCCTCACTTGTAAAGTAGGGCCGATAAATGCCCCCCCTCCCGCCCCCCCCGCAGCAGCACCGCGGGGTTCAGCGCTGACATAGGTGAAGTCCTGACATGGACAGTACAGTCTGCATAGACAGTCGCTACTATTAATATGCACCTGTCCACTGACACAGGGAAGTAAGGGGTCGTGTGAATGGGGACAGGCGTACCCCTACAAAGGGGCAGCGTGCATGGTGGTTAGTCCACGTTTGGGAGTTGGAGTGACTGGCTGAGAGCTCTGGTTCTGCCCTAGACCACATGACAGACCTTGGACAATGTCCCGCACCTTTATGAGCCTGTATAAAACTGGGATTGGAAACCTATACACAGCACACAGTTGATATGAACATTAAAGAAGTCTGAAGTCTGAACCAAGTGAACCACTGTGAGCTTGCTTCTGTGACCTTCTAGCATCTGTGCAGTCTGGTCCCCTCCCACCCAGTTAAAAAGGGGCTCGTGGGTGCTGACCGGTGGAGAAGGGGAATGCTACCCAGCGGAAGGCAGGGAGGGCAGCGGGATGGTAGGGATGCAGAGGCTGTGGCCTTCCAAGGATGGAAGGGAAGCGACACTCCCTGGTGGTCTGGTCATTAGAATTCCACGCTCTCATCAAGGGTGGAAGGAAGAGATGAGGAGGGAAGTCTGGCTGGGCGCACATGCGTTTATCCGATGACGAAGCCCAGACTGCGGGTCAGGCCATGCGCTCAGTGCTGGGGATTACACGATCAAAGCAGCTGAGACCTACCCTGGAGGAGCTCAGTGCATGGAGAAGCCCTGGGACCCACTTCTCTCCAGCACCCCATGATTACCTTGACTGCCTGCGGCCCGTTCTCTCCAGCATGGAAGCTTCCAGGAGCTGTCTTGGCCACTGCACGCCAAAGGCATCCTCTACCCACCCTGACCTTGCTTGTTTAAAAAAAAAAAAAATCCCGTGGGGCTGCAGCACCTTCATGGGTCCCTATTCCAAGCATATCTCGTGTCCCAATTTAGCTGCAGATTGAAAAAGTTTAATTTAAAGGGCAGACCAGCAAATGACTGAATCAAAAGAGAACCACGAAAAAGCCCACTGAACCATTCCATGGTAACTCAAGTTTCTAAAATTAACTGGAAGAGGGGTGGATGGGAAAATCCACGCTGCCAGCCTATTCCATGTCAGATCGACCACAGCAGGAGCCGTCCTGGCTGAGCCCGAGGGAAATTAGGGGACCCATCCGCCGGATGGAGCTTGGTTGACTTCCTGGCTGGTTATTGCAGTTAACGGGTTGGTGTCCTGGGCTGATTGCTGGAGGCTGTGGGTCACAGTTCTGTTTTTTTTTTTTTTTTTTTTTTAATGTTTAAAAAAAATGTTTAAAAAAGCTAGGACCCTAGGACCATCCAGAACCAGGAGACAAGCACCAGAAGATTCAATGCAAAATGAGACAGAGGGGAGAGGAGAAAGACATGAGAAAGTTGTAAAACTGAAGGCAGAAGGAAGCAGACATCTCCCTGGGAATTCTCAGTTGTCCTTATTCCAAGAGACCGAAGGGTTTTCGGTCTTCCCCACCGAAAGGGGGTCTTACCCTCTTCCACCTGCTCTTGGGCAGAGGGGGCAGGGAAGCCTCCTGAAAGACTCTGCATTTTCAGCAGATGCTACTGAGACAGCCGGCTTGTTGCTGCTCCTGGCAAGGGGGCATCTTGGCATGGAGGAAACCGCCCATGATCCCCGAGCCCTTCGGAGCCTGCCTAAGAACAGTGCACGCCCTCCGAGCTTGCTCTCCGCCTCTGATGAGGAAGGGTGTCCGTGATAACCTGGGGAGTTAGGTGGTGAATGGCCTCTGCTTAGAAACAGGCACAGGGCAGTTACACAACTGGCTGGAGAATAAGGAAGTTAATTGGCTGTTTAAGGCAGAAAAAGGCATTTTTTAATAGGAACTCAGATTGCTACCAAAACTCAGTGATGAGGGTAATTGGAGCGAGGGCCCCCGGGTGGCCTTTTTAGAACTCTGCTCAATTGTGTAATGACTTAAGAAAAACATGTCAACAGAAGAGTGCAGGGCAGTGGAAGGAAGGGGGTAAGAGTTTTCCAGCCCCTGCTCTGCTGCAGACCATGGAAAGCAAAAGCCCATGGGAGCCAGCAGGGGAGGGGTGTGAGGCGTGGTGACGAGCTCAAGAATTGGGATCAACGTTCCAATCTTTCTAACCGTCAGACAGGAGAGCTCCAGGACACCCTCTCTCCTGTGCACAGAGGGGTTTCAGGAGACCGAGGCTCCCCGATCTGACAGCATGGGGGCTCCTGCAAGTAACTGGCTTGCTTAAAATGGATACATGGGCCTCCTGGAATCGCTGAATAAGGAGGGCTGCACAGAATTACTATTTCTACTGTGTACTGTATCTCTTTACCTGGAGTGTTTGGTGGGAGCTGCAAAATTAAATGCTTCGCCGACATTCTTTGAACTCGATGGTCAGTTAGTTCCTGGTCCCGTAATAAGGCTCGGTGAGCTATGATACAATGGTCTGTTGAGCCTGCGGTGTCAGCGGCCAGAGCAGAATACTGCTAACTCAAGCGGGACACGGGCAGCAGTGATGCTTTGATGAGTTTGAGTGTCGAGTAACCAAACATAAACAGTATCGCAGGGACAGGCCAACCTTAAAAACCAGGGAGAGGAAGAATCTACCTCAGGCATGCCATTGTCAGAGCAAAGAAAATCTCATTAGTGGGAGCTGAGAAAACAACCGTCATCATCAAATATCCATTATGACCCCGAAATGCCATCCCGGTCACCCATGAGCTGGAAGTGCCAGTGCCAGCCCTGGTTCCTGCCTTTCCTTTTCCATTCATGACCAACTCCAGTCCAGGAGCAGGTTTGCTAACGCTGTTCCCGAATTCTGGGAAGTTACCACGATCTGTTGCATGGATTCCCACTTGAACTTCCTAGCTGGCCTCCCAATGTCCAGTTTTGCTCCTCTCCATTTTCCACATTGCATTCAGAAAGCTTTTTAGGAAGTAAATAAGATGGCAGCTATTGGACTCCAACTCCAACTTCCTAACAGTGGCCTCCAGAGGCCTCTCTGGTCTGGCCCTTGACTCTTCTACAACCTGACTTGAGCCGTTTGCCTCCTGGCACCCCATGCTCTAGTTTGGGGATCAGTGAAGTCCGGGCTGTTGCCTGTTTTTAATAAATAAGATTTTCCTGGAACACAGCCATGGCTGTTCTTTTACGTACAGTCTACATCTGCTAGACTACAGCAGATAGTAGTTGCATAGTTCTAGGCTCTAGGGCACACAGAGCCCAAAATACCCGGGTCTCATTTTGATTTCTGGAGCAGACCAACACGTAATGAGCAATGAGCTGAGAGGTATACCAGCTGCTTTCATCCAGCGTACAGTCTTTGGGAAGTTACTCTAATATACAAAATGCGGCAATCGTGATAAAGTGATAGAACCACGCAGAAAGTCAACAGAGAAATCAGGAAGTCAAGGAGGAAATCAAACACCCCCTCCCCGCTATGCCTCCGCTGGCTCTTGCTTTTTGTTGCCTGCAGAAGCAGGAACAGTAGAAGATGTTCCCAAAGGAAATGACAGACTTGGTCTCAATGTAGGATATGAAATACGGGAACAGTTAAAAACGTGCTTGCTCCCTGCTGCCACCACCTCCCTGTGTGGCTGGCCAATCCTGTCTGACCCTGCAATCCTGTCTTTTGAGAGGTGCCGGGGCTGTCTCTCACGGATGTTTCCTGAAATGAGGGCCTGGTGGAGGTTTTAATGTTTTCCAAGACAAGGTGCTCGAGGATCCATTCTAACAGCAGAGGCCCTCCTGGGCACCAGGTCGATGAACCTGGCTGTTCCATCATAGATGAATAACTACAGGGTTTCAGGCAGTGGAGGACTCAAAGTTACCTCCTTGACTCTTTAGAGAAGAAACAATCACCGAGTATCCCCGGGGCTTTTGCAGAATCCATGTGTCCCTGTCAAAAGCTTTCCAGACACCGAAGACAGGCCAGAGAACTCAGGCAAGCAGTTTTAAATACTAATGGGGCTGTGTTAAGAAAGTGAAGGCATCAAAGCCTCTGTCACTGACAGAGGACCGAAGCTGGCCTCCTTAGGAAGAGAAGTGAGGACCCGCATGGACTGATGTGACACAAAGACCGATCCCCTGACAGGCCAACAGCAGAGCCACCTGCTTATTCATTGACTGTTTACTGAGCACCCGCTGGGGGACAGCCAGGGTGCCAGGCGATTCTGGGTCACGGTGATGGGGCTGGAGTCACTGGAGAATGGACAGGGAGCCCGGTGAACGCCAGAACTCCCATGGCTGCTTAGATTTTTCTTAAATTTATTTTTTGAATAGGTAACAGCTGCCTGGTTCAGAACTCCAAAGGTAAGAAAGGATTTGAAGAGAGAAGTAAAGCTGTTTCCCGTATCTGTCTTCCAGCTACCAGCTTCTCCTCCCTAAGGGCAGCCACTGGTACCCACTTTCTTTTTTTTTTTTTTAAGATTTTTTTTTAATGTTTTATTTATTTTTGAGAGAGCGAGTGAGAGCAGGGGAGGGGCAGAAAGAGGGGCGTAGAGGACCTGAAGCAGACTCTGCGCTGAGAGTAGAGAACCCGATGCGGGGCTCGAACTCACGAAACGTGAGATCAAGACCTGAGCTGAAGTCGGATGCTCAACTGACTGAGCTGCCCAGGCACACGGTACCATTTTCTTTTTGTGTGGGCTTCCAGAACTAGTCCGGGCACCTGTTCACAAATATCTATTACTTTCACTACACATTTTAAATATCTATTCTTTTTAGTTAAATTTTTTTTCACTTAATGAACCAAAGCAATACATCAATTTTTTAAAAAAAATTTTTTTTTTCAGCGTTTATTTATTTTTGGGACAGAGAGAGACAGAGCATGAACGGGGGAGGGGCACAGAGAAAGGGAGACACAGAATCGGAAACAGGCTCCAGGCTCTGAGCCATCAGCCCAGAGCCCGACGCGGGGCTCGAACTCACGGACCGCGAGATCGTGACCTGGCTGAAGTCGGACGCTTAACCGACTGCGCCACCCAGGCGCCCCCAATTTTTTAAAACCAAGTACCATTTTGCCTATTTAATAAATGCCTATACAGCACTTACTATATGCCAGGCTCTTTATTTTTTTAACTTTTTATTTTGAGGTAGGTTTGGATTTACAAGGGAATTACAAAAAATAGTGGAGAGAGTTCCTTTATACCCTACACCCAGCCATTCCCAACGTTAACACCTTACCCGACCACAGAATGACTGTCAAAACAAAGAGGTGACCTTAGAATGATTATATTAATTACATCCTAGGATTTATTCAGACTTTTCCAGTTCTCCACTCACGTCCTTCTTCTGTCCTACCACCCAATCCAGGATCCTACAGACCGTCTGTCTCTTCGAAGCTGTGACAGCTTCTCCGTCTTTCCTGTCCTTGATGCTTTTGAAGAAACGGAGCCATTATTCTGGAGACGACTGTCCGTCTGTGCAGGTTTTTCCGATGTAGTTTCACAACTGAGGAGACCAGCCCAGAGGTGACGTGCCCTCCTTGGTGCGCCCTCCCAGAGG